>NC_092131.1:143606213-143923518 GCF_043159975.1 Macaca nemestrina
GAATCTGAGTAATTTCCCCAATTAAACTGATGGGGTGGGATGAAGAGTGAGACCTTCATCAAGAAGCCACAGCCTATTAAGTGGATTCTCATGTGGTTCAGAATAGAGGCAGTCCCTGGAATGAGGAAACGTTCGGAGAAGGAAGAATAACCACAGGCATCTGGACTCAACTCTCGGAAGAGCTGGTATCCCGGGAGAGGCTTTGCCTGGGCACATAGGGCCGGGATGAGAAGTGGAGGTTCTTGTTGGTGCCCTCCGCTCATCCTTAGGGCGTGGCCTTGGCCTGTTGCCAGGAGTGGCCTGCTGGGGGATGGGCACCCTTGCCGACTCCCATATTCTTTCTCTCTAGGTGGGCTTGGTGGCCATACACCCTGGACCCTATCCTTGCTGAATTCTTCCCTGGGTCCCACATGTTGGTAGATTCTGCTGAATTCCAGAGGCCCCATTGAAATGTAGGCCGGTGCTCCCGGCCCATGACTTCGTTCTCACCATTGAGCCCGTGCTTGGCAATATGTCTGTAGAGCTCTAGGAAGTGGCAGCCAGGCTGGAAGGAGCCCCCGTTGGGATAGAAGTCATAGTGCCCTATGGGCTGTTTGATGCCCACGCTCAGGCCCATGTGCTCCCGGGTAAAGGTATGAATGGCATCCACAAAATTGGCGTCATCTGGAGAAAGACGATTGCTGGGGGAGCTTCCCTCAAACAAAGGGCCCGCGGCATCCAACCCTAATTGGAAAGCAGGGGTAAGGGTTAGATGGGAGCAAGGAGAGGAGAAGAGAAATGTGCTCTTTAGCTTTTGGATATTATTATACATTAATGAACTAGCAGGAAGAAGAAACACCTCGGGCATAATCCTTCTCTGGACAACCTTGCCATAACCTTTTCTCAGTAAAACCACAGTAATTCATGGTGCCAACAATGACACACAGGCTGGGCATTAGCTAGTGGGGGAAAGAGGTTTGCAGAAACTATCCAGTGGTAGACACAAGGTTATGATGCCTGAGGCCAGGAGGCCTGGACAACATCGTGAAACCTCATCTCTAAAAAAAAAGAATACAAAAATTAGGTGGGTGTGGTGGCATGTGCCTGTCATTTCAGCTACTCAGGAGGCTGTGGCAGGAGGATTGCTTGAGCTCAGGAGTTTGAGATTGCAGTGAACTGTGATTACACCACAGTGACCCAGTCTCGGCAACAGAGGGAGATCCTATCTCAAAAAGAAAAAAAAGGAATAAGGTTATGAGGGAATGCTTGATTTTTTTGTTGTTGTTGTTGTTTTTTGTTTTTTTTTTTTTGAGACGGAGTGTCGCTCTGTCGCCCAGGCTGGAGTGCAGTGGCCGCATCTCAGCTCACTGCAAGCTCCGCCTCCCGGGTCTACGCCATTCTCCTGCCTCAGCCTCCCGAGTAGCTGGGACTACAGGCGCCCGCCACCTCACCCGGCTAGTTTTTTGTATTTTTTAGTAGAGATGGGGTTTCACCGTATTAGCCAGGCTGGTCTCGATCTCCTGACCTTGTGATCCACCCGTCTCGGCCTCCCAAAGTGCTGGGATTACAGGCTTGAGCCACCGCGCCCGGCCGGGAATGCTTGATTTACTTAAGCAAATCGATTTTGAGTACCTCTCAAGCTACTTTCAAGACCATCTGTTTGCATACAAAAAAAGCCAATATGCTCATTATAAGCAGTTCCAATCTACCTATCAAAGAATGAAATTTATTTGCCTGTATGTCATCAATAATTTCCCTAAACAAGCTGATTTTTCTCCTATAGTGTCATTTCATTAGAACGTCCAGAACAGCCACGGGACACCACTGTATGGGGTGAAAATGTTGTGTGCAAGTAGGGTAGCTCAAAGCTCTGGGCCTCAAATGACAGATGTCTGTGCATGAAGTAAGGTGGCAGCTCCTGCCTGACTGTGGTTGGGGAGCATTTATGCACTCAAAGTTTTTGCCTGTCTTTCTTCCTCTGCCTTCTCTGGAGGACCCTCTGGTGTCCCACCCTAGCCTTGGCTTCCTTCCCTACTCGGGGGCAAAGGAATTGAGAGTAGGCTATGAGATCACCCGTTCTCCAGCTCTACCCACAGTGACAAATGAAAAATGTCCTTGGCCGGGCGCGGTGGCTCATGCCTGGTAATCCCAGCACAAGGCTGAGTCTGGCAGATCACCTGAGGTCAGGAGTTGGAGACCAATCTGGCCAACATAGCAAAACCCCGTTTCTACTAAAAATACAAAAATTAGCCGGGCGTGGTGGTGGGCATCTGTAGTCCCAGCTACTTGGGAAGCTGAGGTAGGAGAATCGCTTGAACCCGGGAGGTGGAAGCTGCAGTGAGTCAAGATCATGCCACTGCACTGTAGCCTGGGCAACAGAATCAGACAGAATCAGACTCTGTCTTAAAAAAAAAAAAAAAAAAAAGAGAAAAAGAAAAATGTCCTGATATGATTTCTATTCCTTTCTTCATCAGGCTGATGACAAGATGGCAAGAGGGTGTTGAGCCTTCCTGCTGTCTCTGAGGTGGGTGGGACTTGCTGATATGCCTAATGTGACCCACAGCACCAGTTGGATGGAGAGGGTTCTGGGCCTCTGGGCCTGAGGCTGCCTCGCTGGGTGTGGACTCTGCCCTCTGGCCCTGCTTCTTCGGTGGGAGGGCTGCTCTCCCCAGGCTACTGTGGGTTAAATCCATAGGGGCCACACGCCCGTCTGTGACCAGGCTTCCCCAGTCACCAGCAAGATGAACAAAAAAGCATGAGGAAATGAGCTCTCATCATCACAAAAGTATTCCGTTTTAATGTCTGTCATTATCCCCATTATTTCTCGTGTTAAAAGAAATTCTTTTATAAAGAAATGGTGATAGTAGATAGTAGCTGTTTGTAAACACGTCCTCATGGCCGGCTGTGGTGGCTCACACCTGAAATCCTAGCATTTTGGGAGGCTGAGATGGTGGATCACCTGAGGTCAGGAGTTCGAGACCAGCCTGACCAACATGGTGAAACCCCATCTCTACTAAAAATACAAAAAATTTAGCCAGGTATGGCTTAGCTACTTGGGAGATTAAGGCAGGAGAATCGCTTGAACCCGGGAGACAGAGGTTGCAGTGAGCCAAGATCGCGCCACTGCATTCCAGCCTGGTCAACAAGAGCGAAACTCTATCTCAAAAACAAAACAAAACAAAACAAACCAAAAAAAACAGTCCTCACTTGATAAAATATAAAATTGCAACAACTCTGTTATTCATCTAAAACGCTCTTTGTTTTGGCCTGTGAAATATTGTTTGAGCCTGCTGGGTCTTGAAGGATGAGTATGAGTTTGGGTGGGTGGGTGGTGGGCAAAGCAAACAGTGCATGCAAAGGCCCAGAGGCACAACAGGCCATGGTGTGTTCGTGAAGTGGAGAAAAAACTTGTGTCGCTGAAGCCTAGAGCTATGGGAAGGGATCAGCAGGATGAGAGGCTGGGGCGCTCTGGGGCTTCCACACTGAGAAGGGCCTTGCCTGTGCCTCCTGGGTTTTTATACCTGTGGTAACAGTGGGCCTCAGACTTGGACTGGGGAACAGTCTGACCAGGTGTGTGGTTTTGGATCCCAATCCCTGTCAGTGTGAAGAGTGGGGCTGGTGTCACGGAAGCCTGGGAGGAAGGCCTTCCTTGCACATGTGCAGACCTTATTGGATATCTTGGGCCATTTCTGAGTGGGTATGAAGTTTGGGGTGAAGTTTTTGATGCAGAGCTCCCTCCCTCAACCCAAATGGGTCCCAGAATAAAACACACACGTTTCACAAATGTGGAACCAGAGGCACTAAAGTGGCTGATGAATGACAGCAAATTAAGGCTGTGATTCTTCACTCCTTAACTCGCCCATATTGGACTTTGTAAATTATAGATTAAAAAATAAGACTCTTTCTTGCTAGAAAAGTCCAGGTTTTAGTCCCATTTGGCACACCTACATGAGGCATTCATTTGAGGACAGGCAATAGGAATCGAGGCTGTAATTTGCTCTGAATTCTCTGGCACAGCAATCCATGACATTGGTCATGTTTGAGAGAATGTTACAAGTCCTCTCATGAGCTCTGATCCCTCGCAGTAAGAGTTGGGGTGTTTTAATGATGCGCCTGTTGGAAAAGCAGGTCCTTGTTGGACGCCCCCATGCAGTGGAATCAGTGTGTGAGTTATTAGGCATGGTTACCTGTGATTCTCCCAATCTTGCGCGTTCCACCGATGGAACTGCCGGCAAATCCTGACACGTGTGCACCCAGGCTGTACCCAATTAGGTGAACATGGCTTCGAGAGAATTGAACAGATTCCTGGAAGACAGCAGCGGGATGGGGGCAGGAGAAGAGCTGCCTGGATGAAAGCCTTTTGCGGTCCAGTGTGTTGTGGCACCCACCCTGTTCTTCGTGGCTGCTCGGAAATGAGGTGCCTTATTCACACTCCAAACTGAAACTAGTCTGTCACCTGGCTGACTCTCCAGGGACTCAGGTACCTGTAACCTTGCCTGGTAGCTGCGGCCTCCTGCCTGCCTGTCTTCCACTGGACACTAATGCCCTACAGAAGTGATCCCACTCATTTGTATGGGGGCCTGATAGCTTACAGGGTGTGTTTGTATCCCTTAGCATATCCAAGGGGGTGAGCATAAGAGGAATAGTGGATGAGGAGAGGGGAGAAGATGGTTCTGCGAAATAGGGGTTCAAGGGAGGCATCTGAGAGAGACCTGGGGTCTGGCGTCAGTCCCGTGCCTTCTCATTCCCGTGAGCTGAGCATTAGTGCTTCTCCTGCTTGGACTGCTGTTGGAGACCAGCTTAATTCATTCACTCACAGAGGAAGGGAAAGGAGGGAAGGCAGGTGAAGGAAGGATGGGGCAGGTTGGTACCTCCAACCACCGGAGAAGAGCCGCGACCTCCTTGCCCACGAGGCGGGTATTGCGGACAGCGATGGTGTAGTGGTGGTGGGCCAGGGTGATCCAGTCCACTAGCCCCACGTTCACTGGCTGGGCCGGCTGAGACTTCAGCGCGGCCACCATCTGCCAGATCCAGTTTTCTAGTAAGCCGTCCACCTGAGGAGGGCACAGAGGGAGGGTCACACTCGTTTCCTTTCTCCCCGCTCACCCTTCTTCCTTCTCCAGCTCTTGGATAATGCTGGCTCCTTCCCCACAAGAGGAAGGGCTTGCTACGAGGTTTCTCAGCCATGCATAGTTGACATTTTGGGCCAGAGAATTCCTTGTTGTGGGGGCTGTCCTGTGCATTGTACGATGTTTAGCATCATTCCTGGCCTTCACTAACTGGATGCCAGCAACACCCACCCACTGTTCCAGGTTTTGAAAACCAAAAATGTCTTCAGATTTTTCCCAACATTCCCCCCTCCGTAAATGATTATCTTCATGCTTTTCTACTTTGGGACTTTCTAAACCTTGAAACAGTGGAGAAATATGTGTAAATCAGGTCCCGGAAGCTGACCTGTCCCTTCGGGCCATTTGTACGCTTCCTCGTGCGTGAGGCTGCCCCACCTCACCCCTAAACCCACAGTGCTGGGTCTGCCCTGCAGACTACATGATGCTGGACTCAGCGGGATAGGCACTGTAAGTCTGACACAGTAGGAACTAAAAAATGTTCACAGATAATTGTTCTGTGTGTGTGCCTTGTTTGAGAACCAATTTGCAGGGCGCTCCTAATGGTTTCACAGAGCAAAGACGCTTGTGCTGGGTCTTAAAGGATCCATAGGAGTCCAGTAAGAAGAATATGGGTGGGGGCTGGGCGAGGTGCCTCATGCTTGTAATCCTAGCACTTTGGGAGGCCAAGGCAGGGGGATTGCTTGAGCCTAGGAGCTTGAGACCAGCCTGGGGAACATGGTGAAACCCATCTCTACAAAAAATACAAAAGTTAGCCAGGCATGATGGTGCATGACTTTAGTCCCAGCTACTCCAGAGTCTGAGGTGGGAGGATGGCTTGAGCCTAGGAGGTTGAGTCTGCAGTGAGCTGAGATCACACTGCCCTCCAGCCTGGGCGATAGAGTGAGACCCTATCTCAACAAAACAAAACAAAGAAACAAAAAGAATACTGGTGGGCAGGTGAATGTGGTAGTGGTGAGGTCTAGGGCATTCCGGGCAGAAGGAACAGTGCGTGCAGAGGCACAGAATTGTGAAAGGGCAGTGTGGTTTGTCAGGGGAGGGGAGAAAAGTTGGTGAGGTGAAGGATAGACAATAGGAGGTGAAGGCTTGACAATAGGGGGTGAAGCTGGAGAGCTCCACTGAGGGCCTGTCACGCCATTCCAGGGTAAGACACATTCCTTTACTAGATGTTTACCAAGTGCCTTCTATGTGCATGGAGCATCTTGGGTTCAAATCTAGGCTCTCCCAGTTACTAGCTGAGTAACCTTGGGCAAGTTATTTAACTTCTCTGTGACTCAGTTTCCTCACCTGGAAAATGGAGTTAATAATGCTCTCCTTCCAGGATTGTTATGAAGGAGAAATGCGTTAATAGATCTAAAGCACTTAGAGCAGTGTCTGGAGCATAGTAAGGACTCAGCAAATGTTCGTTACTGCAGTTGTTGTTGTTATTAATATCAGTAGTAATAGGAGGAGGAGACATATAGTAGGTTGGACAGAATTTTGACAAGGAAGAGTGCATGTTGGTAAAAGGATCCTGGTAAGAGGCTCCTGTGGTCTTCATGTTGCCTTTATAAACAAGACTCATTCATTTGATCTTTAATTCAGTTAACAAACATTCTGGAGCACTGATTACATAATGGATACTGACCCACAGTAGTCAATTAGATGACACTAGGACAGAATCCTTCCCAGGAAGAAGCTTACAGCTAGCAGAGCAGAGAAACACAGACAATTAGAAAGCCGAGCTGCAGAGCAGTGCTGGAGAGTGCTCAGGGCCGCACTGGAAGACCCACTGACACTGAATGCCCCTGCGGGAGTGCTGGGATGAAGGCAGCAATGGCTTGCAGGAGGACCTGTTTGGGACTGTGTCTTACAGGAAAAGAGGAGGAGAAAGAATGCTCTAGGCAGAGGGCACAGACTGAGCCAAAACCAAGAAGAGAGAAGGCAGGCGCATGGGGTGTGGAGGAAGCTATTAATACAAGCAGTTGGAAGTTGCTGGAACGTCATGTGGGAGGCAGGGAGAGGTGAGGGGAGGCAGGTGATGGAAGGGTTCATTTTGCCTTCCAGGGTAGGATAGATGGGGGTTTCGAGTACTTTTCAACTAGATGGCGGGGAAAGGTTTCTAAGTCATGAAACAGACACCAAAATCTCTGGAGGGTTCAAATTGTGAACTATGCTTGAAATCATGGGTGGGCTAGACACTGGGGAAGCAGGATTTCCTCTTGGCAACAAGTCCTCAGACGGTTTGACTTCACCTATTGCCAACAATATCCTTTCTCTCCTTCTTCCATAGTAATAGAATTTTTAGCATCACCAAAAGGCTACACTTTCTTTAAGAGCCTATACTTTTCAGCCACCTTTCCACTTAGATACGGTCAATGGATGTAACTGGGAGAATTTCACAGAGGCTCTGGGACACCTAAAAAACACTCTTTTATACCAAAAGCCATTGAATTGTGTACACTTTAAATGGATAAATGGTATGCTTTGTAAATTATATCTCACTAAAGCTCTTGTAAAAACCTTGCTTTTGACCCCTTGGCATACATCTTTTACTACATTGTGCTTCCTGGAATAAAGATGTGATGGCTAGTGCTCTAGCTGCCATCTTGGACTATGAGGATGAGGGTCACACCCCAAGATGGCAGAACACTGAGCTGGAAGGAGCTGGGGCCTGGAGGACTTCATTGACCAAAGCCATCTAGCTGGTTTTTGGGTTACATTTATCTTTGGAATATTTTGTGAAATGAAAACAAATGTCTGTTTTCTTTGAACCACTGCTAATTTGAGTCTCTGTTATTTGCAGCTGAACTTAAACCTTGCTGATACAAAATTTCACTGGGAGTCCATTCTTCTGGCTTCCTATGTCCCCCCGTGTAACATGCAGATTCAAGAAGGAGGCTTCCCCCTGCATGGGCTGCAATCCTTTGTGGGCCCCAATGGGCTGTGTGACCTCTTTGAGCCACATTCTATCTGAAACATGGAGATAATTATATTTTCTCACCCTGCTTACTCATGGAATTGAGATAATCAATGAGCTAATGCGTGGGGAAGCACCTGGAAAATTAGAACATGCTTTATAAACATTATGCATGGAGTTGTTATCACCAGCTCCCTATCTTTTTATGAACATTGAATGCACTAGAAAGAAAAAAAGAAAATGTGAAATCGGAGAGAAAAAAGGCACGTCAGCATTTCCTACCGACCACCCGTGGATTATCATCACCAGAGGCCGGGAGGAGTTGAAGCCGCACTCCTGTAACGTGTCCAGATGATTGATTCGAATCTGACAGCCCTGATTGGTTTCTCCAAAGAGCAGGAATCTGGTCTTCGTCTCATGCAGCGTTTTGTTTGTTTCAACAGCTTGAGCTCTTCTTCCAAATGGCTCTGGAATATAAGATTGGGGATGGTGCTTAGCCTGGCATCTGCTCCACCTGCAGCCCTCCGTCTTCTCAAAGGCTGCTTCTACAAGCACAAGCCAAAGAGGTTACTGGGAGATGCTGGAGATCAGAATGAGCCACGACTTTGGGGAGCCCCAAAGGCTGTTTCCAGTGGAATGGCCAAGTGATGGAGGGTGGCCTAGGAGGACCCAACACAGAGATTGAGATCACCGGATCCTCTATCCTGCATCCCAGTGACCAGCCAATCAGGCACTAGAGTCACCCTCTAGGTCATGAAGAATATAGGCAAGGCAGTTTTGGAGGCTCGGTGGATAAGCACCTCACCCCAAATCACACTGCCAAAAACTGATAGAGATGGGATTTGAACCTAGGTATTGCGGTCTCCAATTTCATCCCTACATCCCTACCTAGGGAGACAGTGAATAGAGCATCTTAGTTGGGTGACACTATGTATTAGCTCCTGTGGCTCAACTTATCCTCACGTGCAGACACATTATATCAGGTAAGCCTTGCAGGGACAAGGTACAGGGGTGAGGGTGGGGTGGGGTTGGGGGAATCGCAGAGGGAGTAGTGGAAGCCGCTTGAGGGAGGGTGTGGCATTCAGGGAGGAATTTTGAGGGAATGTGATGTTGAAGGATGATTGAGTGTATGTGTGTGTTTTGTTGCAGGGGTCGGGGGTGGCTGAGGGAGCAACACGAATCAAGGCTCAGAGGCACGCAATCTTGCATGCATAAAGAGGCAGGAGACAAGGCCAGGCAGGCCAGAGCAAGGAGGGTCCTGGGATGCTGAAGAGTCGGGGCTTCACGCTCCAGATGCCAGGCTGCTGCTAAAGAGTTTGCAGCAGAAAAGAGTAGAGGAATATCCATTCGGAGACTTTCCAAGGCCGTGGGAGGTGGAAAAGGAGAGGAAGATTGTTTTTAAGATCTCACCTTCTGTTGTTTGACTGAAGGGCCTTCCAGCCTCTCTTCTGGGGGATCCTCACCATGACCATGAGCCACTTTGGAGTGGGGGTGGGTGGCCATCCAACTCTGCTAGGCACCCTGACAACTGTCCTGTCTCTGTGGTGGACCAGAGAAGGACACCTCTATGAAGAGGCCTGGTAGAGCCTGAGGAGGTGGCGCGTTTCCATGGCGTGGCATGTCAAGATGAGCGCATCTTTTCTGCCAAGATTAGGAATCAGGCCAAGAGCTGGGAGAGGAAGCTCTCATCCCTTCCTTCTGGTAGAAGGTGGGCTCCTCTGTGGCTGAGGAGCAGACAGAAGGCCATTCTGACCTTTTTGGTCAGTGAACTCAATTCAGCCCAATTACTAAGGACCCTGATCATTCTTTCTGAGCATAAAATCATTCAGGCTTCTCGAATAATATGTCTTGGGCTTTTGGTTTCAGGGGACAGCAGGACCAAGAGATGATGAACCTACAAAGTGCAAGGGGAGGTGTTAATGAAACCAGTTTTCCTACCCGAAGGGTATTAACTCAAAAGGTTATTAATTCTCAGCAAAGGGCAATGATTTTTCACTATGATGACAGAATGAAATGCATCATATTTTATTAAAAGGAGATGTGAACAAGAATTTGAATAAGTTTTCTGAGATAATGAAGAAAATTTCTGCCTCCCTGTTTGGCTTTTCTGAGCTTATAGAGGGTCTCAGCTTGCCCTCACTCCTGGAAGCCTGCTTCCAACCTAGCCTCCTGGTTTCACTGGGTGCCCCCCTGATTGTCTAAGTCAGAAGCCGGGGTGTCACCTTGCACTGCTATGCCAGCCTCTCCATCAGTCCAAAGCTTCAGGCTTCCTAAATATCCCTAGAATCCTGTGCCTTAGTTCCCGTGCACACTGTATCTTGCTTGGTTTATTGCGGCAGCCTCCTAACTGGTCTCTCTCTGTTTGGTCTCTCCGTCCTCCTGTACACAGCGGCTCAAATAGTCTAGAACAGAAATGACTATACCTGTTAGTGACTTTCAGCTTCATGGTATTGCAGCCAAGGCCACCACCTGAATGATGATCCCTCATCCCCCACCTCCTCCTCTCTTTTCGTTCTCCTGCTACCAGCAGTTCTCAAATGCCCTTTTGGATGCCAGTACCTTTGCACTTCACCTCCTGCTCTTCTCTGCTGCTCCATTCATTAAAATGGAACTGAGACGTCACAGCCTCCAGGAAGCCTTCTCATCTAGTTAGAGATGATTACTCCTTCTTGCTCTCAGCACCGTACTGCCTCCCTGATCCTAATGCACTTGCCCTGCCGCTGGGTGATTTATTTATCCAGGTGTGTTCTTCCTTCGCCTGTCAGTGAACTCATGGACAGTAGCACTGGGCACAATGGTGGGTACTCAGTAAATGTTAGTGAGCGGTGAGGTGTCCTGCCAGATCCAGATCTCAGATCAAAGGCTGGCACCCAATCTTCAGCCATTTATACATTGGATCTAACGTAGCTCATTTTCTTTTATTAAGAGACTGAAACACTACACCTTTCTTCGTTTTAGGATACTCTACACTTTTCTTCGATTTAGCTGCCTCAAATGTTAAGAGGATCATATGAAAATAAAATGGGGATAAAAATAGTGCCTATCTTATGAGGTTGTTATGAGGATTAAATAAGATATTTGTAAAGAGCTCAGAACAATGCCTGACATGTAGTTAGCACCTAGAGAAGAGAGTGTTGTTAGAATAAGTACCAATTGGAGCATCTAGCATCTTGCATTTCTGATCAGTGAAATTCACCCCAGTTGTCCTCGTAGGACCAATTCTGTCTTGTGTATATTTACTCTGGATTTAGCTGTGAGATAAGCTCCAGCCCAGGTGGCTGAGGCTTCGAGGCTGTTGAGGAGACACGATGGAAAAGAGCTGTACCATGGAAAGCCCTGCAAATAACTGGACTGAACAGGGCCCTCTCTTTTCTCCCTTCCTGGGGGCTTTAGCTCTCTTTAATGTGTGTATGAGTGAGGAAGTTGTGCAGACTGTATAGAGGTGTGTGCTCATTCATTTATTCACTTCCTCAACAGACACTTATTAAGCATGTATTATGCCCCAGGCCCTGGCTAGGTATTGGTTGGAGGCAAAGAGAGCATGTGGCTCCTGTCTTTCAGGAGTCCCCGGCCCCATGGGGGAAGGGGGTGCAAGCATGAAAACCAACTATTAAAAGTGGTTGCTGTGTTGCAGCGGAGGAATGCCCTGAGAAGGGGCTTTAGGGAAGAGGTCAAGAGAAGATAAAGCATCAGTCAGGTCTAGACGGATGAAAGATTCTTTAAGAGCTCATATCCACGAGCAATTGTTAAATAAAGTGGGGCTCTGGTTCCTATACAAGTAAGATTGGGTGGACGACATGAGAGTTGAAGGGCTGTTGTGGAGAAGGTAGACTAGAATTATTTTGTGCAACTTCAAGAGTTAGAAACAAACAAAATCAATGGGTGGGCATGACACGGAAGAACATTTTTAACTTGAAGTAGTCGGCAAAAATTCATAGTTGAAGAACTTAGGACAAAGAGAAAGTAAGGGCAGTAACACAATAAAGATAGAAAGGTTAATATTAACACCCAAACATGTACACTATGTGATATTATAAGGCTGCTGAAGATGGGCCACAGATTTTTTTCTGAGCTTCCTGTTGACTGTATCAAAGAGGGAAGCAGGGTCAGTTATAGCATTCCTGGTGGCCAGGTACTCACACTTTCTTGGTCCTGAAACCCAAGATGGTTTCCCTATGTGTTATGGAAAAAGGAGGTTACCAAATACATAGCAGCAAGTTTTATGTGGTTAACTCTGAGAGCCCTGTAATCTTCAGTGAAACAGTAGCCACAGCACCAAATAGCATTTAAGTCACAGCAAGCCTATGAGAGATTCTTCACTATAATTGAGCAGCAGTCCCTATGACTGGGGGAGGCAGGGGCCACTTCAAGTCACACTGAGGGGTGGAAGGAATAGAGCCCTGAAGCCCAAGGGTCTGAGCCTCCATGAGAGCAGAGTCTGTTGCTTAATCCCAGAACACTTAGAACACTTGGGCATCCTAAGGGAAGCCCGTGTCTTCAAGGGCTCACTGCTGTGCCCATCCTCATACCTTTACTGCAGTTTCTTCCCACAGCTTTAGCTTTGCACGTCACCAGCTTTTAACCGGGCATCTTTGCCTGGGTACCCTTTGGGCACTATAGACTCAGCAAGGCCAAGCTAAATGTATTTTCCTTCCTCCCAACCCATTCTTCTTCCTTTCTTCCTATGTTTCCTATTGTGGTTCATAACATCATCATTCATCTCTGTGCCCAAGCTAGAAAGCTTAGAGCTCATGCCCTCTCTTGCCTCTCTACTAGGTCACCAAATACTGAGGACTCAGCCTCAGAATTATCTTCTTTCTCTGCCCAGTGGCCTAGTCTAGGTTCCTTAGCCTTTTTTTTTTCCCCTTCAAATTATAGTGTTGCCCTAGACTTTTAACTGTTTCATATTTTATTTTGCTTTTTGTAGAATTAAGGGATGCTCATTGTATATATGCTGAAAATGTATTTCAGTATAATTTGAAAAATGCTGAAAAAATAAAGAATATTATTTTTAGAAAAAAACCACAAGTAACATTTGGAGTATATCTTCATAATCTTTTCTTACGGAGATATTTGTTCCATAGATATTTATTTGCAGTGTGTATTATTGAGATCATGTTACATAAATGGTTTTAAATCCTTCTTCACTTACCATTGTCATTTTCTCATAGCATCAAAATTCTTCAAAACATACTTGGAAAAAGTGCCATAATGTATTTGCTTATTCCACTATTGTTGAAAACTTATGCCCTTTCAAGGTTTTCTTTGCCCTATTATAAACAAGTATCTGATGATAATCTTTATGTATAAATATTTGTCTGAATCTATTAGTATTTTCTTTTTTCTTTTTTTTGAGATGGAGTCTCGCTCTGTCACCCAGGCTGGAGTGCAGTGGCGCAATCTTGGTTCACTGCAAGCTCCGCCCCCCCGGGTTCAGGCCATTCTCCTGCCTCAGCCTCCGGTATAGCTGGGACTACAGACGCCCGCCACCACGCCCGGCTAATTTTTTAGTAGAGACGGGGTTTCACCGTGTTAGCCAGGATGGTCTCGATCTCCTGACCTCGTGATCCACCCGTCTCGGCCTCCCAAAGTGCTGGGATTACAGGCATGAGCCACCGCGCCCAGCCTCTATTAGTATTTTCTTAGAATAGTTTCCTAGAAGTAGAATCAGTTCCTTACGTATAATCCTATTTATATCTCTTTATATATACATATATATTCAAATTGATCTTCAGCATTTTTAAAAGCTAATATATATTGAATGCTTTCTCTGTGCCAGGCACTTTTCCAAAAGTCTTATTTGTATTGACTCATTTAAACCTGGCAACTCTAAGATAAGCTGTGAGGAAAGGATATGCTTTAGTTATGAGTGAAGAAATTGGTTCCATATTGGATGAGCTAGAAGCAGCACATTCTCCAAGCATATCTTCTGAAATTGGAACTTTTCTCATGTCTTCAGAAGAGATAAAGTCATGCCAATGATAAGAATCTGGGGATAATACTGTGGTTTTAGGAGGGGGAATATTAAATTGAGGTAAGTGATCAAATCCACCAAGGGATTCAGCCCCCGTATCCAGGAAAAGGGGTTGATGGACTAGGGAGGCTTGGGGTTGTCCTCTGTATGACAGTAAGTTCCTAGATCAGCAAAACAATCCTTAAAATTAGTCAGAAGGAGAAGCTGGGTCCAGCCATTACATTTCTAATATTATTTCTTGCAGCAAGTGATTTTTCTATTCCTAGTCAACTCCTAGGTTTGAGGGCTCCTGATATTCCATAAAAGAAGAAATTACTTCATTTTCTTTTGGGTAAGGACATCAACAGATGGGTGACTGCAGGCAACCGAGGTGGGCCACCTTCCATGGGAGAGAACCAGGGATTCTACCATAGGAGGCCTGATTGGAGTCAGGATCTGCCTCCCGCCCATGATGCCTGAGCTAGAGGCTGTTGCTCAGCTCAGTGTTTGTTGAGCCCTTTCCATGTATTGGCTGGTGCTGGGCACACAAGTGCATAAGAAAGAAGCCTCCGATATTGCTATGCCCCTCACAAGGTTTTTCGTACAACATGCATTATTTAATTTGCTAATGTGTGTGTGGGCTTTTGCTTTGTAAACATCCACTGCTGAAAATATTCCCAGACCTGGCAAGGGTCCTCTGGAAGACCAAAATTTCATGATTGCCCTGAAAACCCTCTAGGCCATGTACTCCGCTCAGGATGGAACAATCCTATGTGATAAATGTAGCCACAGCTCTGTCCCTGGCTGCTGTGGTCAGGCCAATGATTTGTAGCTGGGCAATGTTGGTGGAATGTGCCCATGACCTCGAGTAAATAAAACTGCCATGAACATTGGAATGTTTATGTGGACATATGTTTCCATTTCTCTTGAGTAAACACTTAAGCTTGGAGTTTACTGGGTCCTGTTTACTGGGTCCTATAGTAAGTGTATATTTGCCTTTAAAGAGCTTGTCAAACTGTTTTCCAAAGTAAGTATTTTTTGTTCTCACCAGCAATCTATGAGGAGTTCTACCGGATTTTGTCAGTCTTTTTAATTTTAGCCATTCTAGAGGGAGAGAAGTGATATTCTGTTGTGTTTTAAATTTGCATTTTTCCCATGACTAATGATGTTAAGCACCTTTTCTTGTACATATGTGCCCTTTGTGTGTCTTCTTTTAAGGATATCTGTTCAACTCTCTCACCCTACCTTGAACCTACACAGGGTGGAATGTGCCCGTGACCTCGGAATTTCTTGCATGATGGAAAGATGGAAACATTCGTGTGGGAATTTAGTCACTGCTGGACCTTTCGGATTCAGCTCCTAGCTGTTGCTGACCTTTGTTTGGAGATAAGCAGATTCCGCCCAAGGCCATGGTGAGGAATGTTTCTCCCACTCCTGCCATCTTGAATTTTGCCCTGACCTGGACACTCTACCCTCTCATTTACTTATTTTCTTGAAAATAATCTGTGTCTCAATTTCTGAATGTGCACAATAGTTACTAATCTTTGTATTTTACTTCACCTCTTATGACACCCTAGCATCACTTCACTATAATATTGAACCTCAATTACCCAAGGTATAAATCACTCCTAAGGAGTGAATGAGGTGCTTTGTAAAGCCATGGTAATTTTTCAGGTTATTAAGATATTGTTTTGAACTCTGAAGAGGTTCCTAAGTTTGTCTCAAGTGGGTTTCTTTTCTAGCTATTCTTTACAAATAGCTTTAGGTTCTAAGGCTGCCGAAATTAATTTATTACCTTTTGGAGGTTGCCATCTTCCCACCATTTTTTGCATTCTTGTTTTACCTGTTCTTTGTCGTTACAGTTGCTCTTTATCATTTTTGTTGTCAAATAAGAAAATGAGATACGGGATGGAAGGAAAGCTATTTTCATGTTTGATTTATTCTGTTTTTTTTTTTTTGTTTTTTTTTTTGTTTTTTTTTTTAAGTCCATTTTGGCGCCATGCTACTGTAGCCTGAGGTCACAATTTCTTCTTTTGTGGATCCCAGGGAACAAAGTAACTAGAGTCTTTTTTCTTGCCAAAAAGTTTTTTTCTTCTAAACTTTTAAATTCTCTTAAATTCTACTGCACTTCTGGCTAGAATCAGAATGATTTTTTTCTTTTAAGAAATCTGGTTATGAAAGAGTATGCCGTTCAGAAAGGCTTTCCATTTGTGCTGGGATCCTCTCTGGGGAAAGTGGGGCTTACTTCCCTAAAGTCCTTCCGAGGTCACGGGCACATTCCACCCTGTGTAGGTTCAAGGTAGGGTGAGAGAATTGAACAGATATCCTTGAAAGAAGACACACAAAGGGCACATATGTACAAGAAAAGGTGCTTAACATCATTAGTCATGGGAAAAATGCAAATTTAAAACACAACAGAATATCACTTCTCTCCCTCTAGAATGGCTAAAATTAAAAAGACTGACAAAATCCGGTAGAACTCCTCATAGATTGCTGGTGAGAACAAAAAATACTTACTTTGGAAAACAGTTTGACAAGTTCTTTAAAGGCAAATATACACTTACTATAGGACCCAATAAACTCCAAGCTTAAGTGTTTACTCAAGAGAAATGGAAACATATGTCCACATAAAAATTCAAATGTTCATGGCAGTTTTATTCATAATAACCCCAAACCTGAAACAACCCAAACATCTATCAACTGATAAATGGATAAACAAATTGTGGCATATCCATCCAATGGAATACTACTCAGCAGGAAAAAGGAATGAAGTGCTGACACATGCAAGAACGTGGATACATCTAAAATGCATAAAGCTAAGTGAAGGAAGCTAGATTTAAAAGGTTACAAATTGTGTGATTCCATTTATAGGACATTCTGGAAAAGCAAAACTATTATGATTGAGAGCAGATCAGTGATTTCCTGGGCTCAGGGAATGGGGTGGGGATTAACTAGGAAAGGGCAAAAGGGAATCTCTAAAGAGAGATGGAAATATCCTACATCTTGATGATCATGGTTACTCAAGCACACATTTAAAATGATTGTTGGAATAATGCACTGTAGTTAAGCAATAATGTGGTTTCTCCACATTGTCCTGGATCCAGGACGAGCAGCATAGGCCGCACAGCAGGCCTTCTGTGGTAGTTACTTGTACAAGTCAGGGCTGGGCCTGGCTGCTCCTGGTTTGCAGGCCCGAGAGGATAGGCTGTTTCTGAGTTTTCTGAAGGTTGGGGTCAATTGTCAGAGATAGCTCCAGGACTGACTTTGAACCAAAAGACCGGGTCAGGGAGGGAGCTAGCCCTCGTGGAGCAGGGTGTCAGGGAGACTTGGCAGGTCCCGAAGGTCTTCCCTGGTTCCTTCAAGCTGGGGATGGCCAAGGGTTCCCTGGGGACTACCCTGTGGAGGCAAAGTTGTCCAGCAAGAGGGTTAGAAACACAAGGGGCCTGGAGATCATGCAGCATCACTGCACCCAACCTGCATTTCAAACAACCTTACTTATTGAGGAACAATTCATTTTCCTTCACTTATCAAACAAGCATATAGATAACCCCACCCATCTACACTTCTAGTTCTCTGGAGAGAATCGGTTTTACCACAGCAAGTGGAGAGAATTCCACAGGGAAGCAAACCAAGTCAATATTCAGTTGTCCCGTGCGATATCATCTTTTACAATGTGTTGGAAAATAGCTGGGTGATGCCCTTCTCTGACTCCAACCACTGCTCCCTAAGGATCAGGAACCTTTTATTGGTAGTGATGGTCTAATCTGCCTTCATTATGTCACAGATGAAGAAGCTGGGACCCAGAAAGGCCAGCTGACATGCCCCAAACCATGCATCTAGGTAGCAGCTGAAGCAGAAACACTGGATTTTCCTGACATTCAAGCCGGCATCTTTCTACTGTGCTGGAGGACAGAGGTTCCGACCCTCTTCCCTGCCATGTTCTAGGACTCTTCCTATCTCTGTAAAACTCAGAGGGCTTACATTCCATGCCTCATAAAGGCCGATGCCTCCAAGTAAGGCCCCTGGTCGGCACAAGAGTAAACAGGTCTTGAATCAGAGAAGACAGTGGACTGGGTCTTGAATCACAGAAGACCGTGGACTGGGGCATCCTCTTGTCTATGGGAAATACCTCCAAACAATTGGGGTGACCAGGGTAATAAAAACAAAGAGTCCCATGACCTTCACCTTTCAAACACCTGGCAGAGCTGCTGTCTGCTGGTCTCATTCTCAGACTAGACTTTTTTCTTGCCCTTCCAGAGGTAACTCTAGGAGAATCCTTACCCGGCTAAGGGGGCTGTGATGCTGGCATCTGACCACAGTTAGGCCAGGGAGTCTCCCCAGGAGCTGGACAATCACAGGCCCTTCAACTGCTGTTGCCATGAGAGATCGTGGCTTATAGTCAAGTTGCCAAGTGCTGTTTTGATTGGCAAATTAATCCCATTGTGTTCTTGTTCCAAAACTTTATTTGATGTATCATGACTATCTAGCTCCTGGCTTTGGACTTCATTTGACCTTCTCCTTCATTCCTGTATCAGCCATAACTACACAATTGCCAAGTGACGCTTACAAGGAATAGAAGGAGGGGTGGGGGCAGAGGACCTTTGACATCACAGTCAAGGAATCTGGGAATATGGACGTCCTATCTCAGCCCAGAGCCACCTACCTCATGAAGTTAGTGCTGGAGACAAGGATCCTGGGTGCCCTGGCAGGTGGGGACAGGCACTGCTTTAGTATTGGCAGTGATTGTACCTGTAAAAGGAAAACGAGGGACACTCCCTCCTCCAGGTCAGCTGCCAGAAGATGAACTGGGTGCCTTATACTCAGTGTGAAAAGAAGAGAAGATTGCTGCTTCCTTTCCAGTCGGAACCCATGGATGGAAGAGACTCAAGATGGGCCCATGCCCTGAGCGTGGCTTGTTAGTGCATAGCAAGACAGTGCTGTGAAGCAGTTAGGAGCCTGGGCTCTAGCCGGGTATGGTGGTGTGTGCCTGTAGTCCCAGCTACTTGAGAGGTTGAGGTGGGAGGATCACCTGAGCCTGGGAGGTCAAGGCTGCAGTGAGCAGTGATTGTGCCACTACACTCCAGCTGAGGTGACAGAGCCAAACAATGTCTTAGGAAAAAAAAAGAGGCAGCTGAGCTCTGCAGCCAGATTGCCTGCCTTAAATCCCAGCTCTGCTCCTTCTTAGCTTGTGACCTTGGGCTAGTTACTTAACCTCTCTGTGTCTTAACTATGTAATAAGACTAACAGTAGTACCTACCTTATAGGATTATTATGAGTGACAGATATGTGCCCCTGAGACGTGTTTTTAGGCCAGACTTAATCAGGCAGAAAGAAAAGTGAGAGCGAGAGCAGAGGTGACCTGAGAACGCCTGGCTGTTCTGCAGGAATGTTCCCCTCCCTGGAGCTGGAATCTGGGCAAAGATAAACACTTGCAGCATGAGGAAAGCATTAAGCATTAACTTGACCAAACAGCCCAAGGTTATTCTTTTTTTTTTTTTTGGAGATGGGGTTTTGCTCTTGTTGCTCAGGCTGGAGTGCAATGGCGTGGTCTCGGCTCACCGCAACCTTTGCCTCCTGAGTTCAAGTGATTCTCCTGCCTCAGCCTCCCGAGTAGCTGGGATTATAGGCAGTACACTGTGGGTGGGGAGTGTGGGCTGAAGCATGTTGGATGTGCTCTTTGGGGCAGAGGTTTGGGGGCTTCCTGATGAGGAAATGGGCCTGATCTTGTCCCTGAACCTCCCTAGGGCTTCCTCATGTGGGGGCCTGGGACTGAGAGGGTTGGCTCTTGGGTATGCTTTTAGAGACTGAAGGCCCACCCTGATCCCATTCATTCTTTTATTCATTCATCCATCCATTCATTCATTCCACCAAACATTTATTAAGCACCTATTATGTGTCAGGGATTGTGCTTAACATTGTGACACCTAACAGTGAATAAGACAGACCACGCTTTCAAAAAGCTCATGGTCTTACGGTAGAGGCAAGTACATAAACTGTCACACAGTTTGGAAAGTGTTATGTTGGCCAAAGAATAGGAAAGCGCCCACCCAGCCATAAGGTGACCGGTGTAAAGGCAGCCAGATGAACTCCATTGGTGGGTGGTGCCGCCAGCTCCCCAGATAATCTTGGGAATTTTAATCAAAGGCTGTACCTGATGGGAGGGAAGGACTATGAAATACAGGGGAAAGATGAGCTTCAGTGTGGCCAGTATGGTCACCTCTAGACTCACAGAGGCTGAGGTCATGGCTGCAGCATGCACCCTGAGCCCTTCAGCTTTCCTGAGGCCCTTGGTGTCTCTCATCTTCTTTGAGACTTGCTTGACCCTGAGATCTGCAGCACAGCTGTTCCTATCCTAGGAGATGTTAATTTCCTCATGAAGAAATAAGGAAGGGTTCAGTGACTGCCAAGGGTTCAGACAACTGGCTGAAAAAGCAAACCAGGACCAGAATTCGACTTCTCCATACATCTACGTTCTGAGACTGTAAAACTTTCCTGGGCATGTGCACTATTTCCCCTAAGATATTCTTTTGGACCTGTACCCTCCCTTCACTACCCGTATCTGGAGGCCCAGTTGACTGCTGCCGGCCCACTTCAGACCACGGACAGGTACCCCAGCAATTTCCAGGTTGCCATAGGGAGCAATGGCAGAGGCAGGGTAGTGGAATGGCGGCAGGGGGCACTGGTTTTGGAGCCAGTTGGCTCTGTGTTAGGTTGTTTAATACTTATTAGCTATATGGCCTTGGGAAGCTTGCTTAACCAGTAGGAGCCTCACCTTCCTTCTTCTAAGTTGGAAATAGGAAGACCGTCTCGTGTGGGTGGTGGTGAGGATGAATGAAAGTTGAAATGTCTAGTCCAGGGCTTGGTGTTCGATGTGTTGTTTCCCTTTCCAAACTTGCCTACGAATCTCTTCCTTCTCATGTCTCAACCCAACGTAGTTCTTTCCAGATATTTGTTGGTACTTATCCACCAAGTCTTTGCCAGCCTATTTGGTACCTCTCTGTGAATTCTGTGCACCTGCTTTAGGTAGCACACTGCCTTAGCTGTGTGGTTTGGCGCGGTGCCTTTGTGCCAAGAAAACGAGGTCCTTCTTTGGAGTGAGGATTTCAGCCTCCCCTCTTCCATTTGGCCAGGTTGTTCTGGGCAGGAGAAATCTGCTGGGCTTAGGTAGCAGCTTTGGAGCCTATTTGGCTGAGTCCCTGCCTCTACCAGCTAGGGTGCTCCAGCTGTGGGGTGCTGTGTCTGAATCAGGCACCTCGAAGAGCCAAACTAGGCTACCGGTTAACACTCTCTGCTAATGAGGAAATCAAAGTCTGACTGCAAAACACACCAGTCAGGGTTCTGCCCTTACACCACTGCTAAGGAAATACTCATCCTCACAGCCTGATATATTACCTAACTTTCCACATCTGTGAGCAGTGGCTCTCAGGTATTCATGTGCTGGAGATGCAGACTCCTGGGCGCCATTCCCAGAGCACCTGATTCAGTAGGTCTGGGAGGCCTGGGAATTTGCATCAACACAGGGTGGCGGATCATTCTGAGAAGAAGTTGCCCAGTGGTGAAGAATGTGAGTTTTGGAACCAGGCTGGGATCTAAAGCTTGGCTCTGCCACTAATGAGCCGCAATTCTGGGCAAGTTTACAGATGGTTTCCTCATGGGGTTGTAAGTAAATGAGATAAAAGTGTAAAGTACCTCCCACAGTGCCTGGTATATAGCAGGTTCTCAATGAATAAAGGTGGCCATGGTGGCATTGGTGGTAGTAGAAGTAGGGATTGATGTTGCTATTATAACATCTTCCTCCTTGAAGGGTTCTTCTGCCCCTGATCAGTAACAAATCATGAGGAGACAGAATATCAGACAGGGTAACTCTTTATGTTGAGGTTATCTGAGATCACCTTCATTTAAACAGATTGGATGGACCAGAAGGTCAGTGCTGAGAATCTTCAGGGCAAAGTCCAAACCTCCAGGAAGACATAGATCTCCTATTTGGCCTTTCTCCAGAACACCGGCCTCAAAGGGGTACACAGACATGACCTACTGGGACTCTCCCAGAAGGCCTTGCACCCCTGCCTCTGCCTTGTTTGGGGAGCAGGCTGTGCTTGCCTCTTTCCCTGGTTGGATGCCTACAGGCATATGTTGGCCTCCTTGTAGGAGACAAGAGAATAAAACATGACAGTGAGCAAGGAGAGCCCCAGTGACAGAGCTCAGCTTGCCAGTAAATGGCCAGGGGAGCTCCCAACTAAAAAAGACTATGGGGGAAGTTGTGTCCTATTTGATACTAAAATGTACCATAAAGATTCAGTAATTCAAGCTGTGTATATAGGAACATGGATAAAGAAGCAGAATAGAAACCCAGAACTCCCAAATGCATACGTTTGAATTCAGTATTTGATAGAAGTGACTTATTGGCCAGGTTGTTCTGGGCAGTGGAAATCTAATTTCTCCAAGTGCTAGGATAGAGTAAAGATGGACTTTAAAAACAGTATTGGGAGATCTGGAAAAAGATGAAAAGATATAAGTTGGGTCCATCCCTCTCATCATACATCAGGAAAAACTCCAAAGGAATCCAATTTTTAAATGAAATAATAGGAATCATAAAATTACCAGAAAAAAATATGGCCTAATTCCTTCATAACCTTTTGAATAAGAACCTCCCTCTGCGATTCAAAATTCAGAAGCTGTAAAAGGTTGTTAAATTAGACTACATTAAAGCAAACAAAAAACTTCTGTATGACCAACTAAATTAAAAAAAAAAAGGCCGGGCGCAGTGGCTCACGCTTGTAATCCCAGCTCTTTGGGAGGCGGAGGCGGGCGGATCACGAGGTCAGGAGATCGAGACTATCCTGGCTAACACAGTGAAACCCCGTCTCTACTAAAAATACAAAAAATTAGCTGGGCTTCTTGGCGGGCGCCTGTAGTCCCAGCTACTTGGGAGGCTGAGGCAGGAGAATGGCGTGAACCCGGGGAATGGAGCTTGCAGTGAGCCGAGATTACACCACTGCACTCCAGCCTGGGAGACAAAGCAAGACTCCATCTCAAAAACAAAACAAAACAAAACAAAACCCTAAGTAGAGGCAAAAAATCAACAACAAAGCAAGAAAAAATAATTGCAACTCATAACACAAAGGGCGAATCTCCTTGATATCTATAGAATGCCTAGAAATCAAGGAGAACAAGACCAGCAACCCACAGAACAATGGGCCAACTGAGGACACGAGGAGCCATTTCACAGAGAAAGGAATATGAATGACCTTTTAACATATGAGAAGATCCTCAACCTCACTCCTAAGAGGAAAAATACAAATTAAAACTATACTGAGACACAAGTCTCACCCCTCAGATTGGTAAACATTAAAAAATGTGACCACACACCTTGAAGGAGACGCTGGCAGGAATGCAAAATGGTGCAACTCCAACGGACAGGGATTTGGCAACAGCTCTGAAAGTTACAAATGCATTTTCTCTTTACTGAGCATTTCCTGCATGGGAATCTACCCTGTGGCTGTATCTGCACACATATGAAATGAAATTAATACAAGGTCATTCACTGCGGGATTGTCTGTAATTGTAAAATACTGGAAACATCCCAAGTGTCCATCTAGAGTCTAGATAGCTGAAATGGGACATATCCCTCAATGAAATACTTTGCAGCTTGACTAAAGAAACACTGTACTGATTTGAAAAGATTTCTAGAACGTACTGCTGAGTGACCAAAGGTGCAGAACGGTATCTAAAGTGTGATACCTTTTGGGGAAGGGTGGGGGCATAAGTAAATAACTCCATATTGGCTTTCAGTTGCATAAAGAAATATTGGAAAGATACAGATGAGATGAATATAAGTGGTTACCCATGGTGGGAGAGGGGGAGGAGGGAATGGATATGGACGTCACGGGAGGGGGGTAAGATGTTGCAAATCTATTCTATTTTATATTCTTTTAATTTATGAGCCATGCGAGTATTTACTTCCTTAAAATAATTTCTTTTCTTTTATTTCTTTATATTTTTAGAGACAAGGTCTGGCTCTGTTGCCTGGGCTGGAGCGCAGTGATCATAGCTCACTGCAGCCTTGAATGCCTGGACTCACGCGATCCTCCCTCCTCAGCTTCTCAACTAGCTGGGATCCCAGGCATATGCCGCTAGCCCCCTCCACTAGCTAATTATTATTATCTTTTTCCCATAGAGACAGGGCCTCATTGTGTTGCTCAAGTTGGTCTCAAACTCCTGGCCTCAAGTGATCCTCCTGCCTTGGGCTCCCAAAATGTTGGGATCATAGGCGTGAACCTCTGTGCCTGGCCTGAAAAATAATTTTAAATAAAAAAAAAGATCCCAGCTTGTTTCATGCTTGCACTTTCCATGATGTCTATTTCTCTGGATGCCGTTCACCTACCCCTGCAGCCCCTTCATGCCCCAGAGAACTCTGGGAGTAGCTCTCTCACTGTCTGACTGTGGGGCCAAAGGGTCCACTCACCTCACCTGTCTTCTTGGCTGACCTGACTGCCTAGCTAGATGCTGACCTTCATGCCTTTAGCTGCACCTTCACCTACCTGGGCCCTAGTAGCCCTTGATTTCAGCTATTTAATAGGTCAGGGGGTCATTTTCCTTCTGAGAGTAAAGGTGACCTGAGAGAGGAAAGGTGGCCCCCACAGAGAACTCCACACATCGGATGCTTCCTCTCTGGCAGAACTGACTCGGCAGATGGCAAAGTACTTGGAGCCACCGGGAACCAAGGTGCAGAGAATTCTGTGGAAGGAAGTTGGCTTGGAGCTTGGAAGCGGGCAGCAAGGGCTGCTGGAACATGGAGGTGCCCGCTCATTTGGCAGGGGTGCCCAAAGCGAGAGGAAGTGGGGCTCCTTAGTTAGGAAGCTTTGTCAGACATCCCCCTCCTGCCCCAAGGCTTCTCAGAGGCCCTGGAGAGACCGATGCTTCCCCAGCAGCCAGTCCATCTGGGCTGGTGCTCACGCAGCTCTGGGAGCTAGGATATTTTAGATGTGTCAAAAGTGACGAATGTTGGAAAGTGCCACGGGCATCTCTGGGAGCTCACAGTTCACACTGGCAGCTAAGATGTGCCAAGCTTTTTGGAAGAAACTGAACTCTTGGAGGAAACTGAGGAGTCTTTTGCTGTCCCAGATGTGGGTGGCAATGAGACGGGCTCTGCAAGGGGACAGAGCCCCGAAATCAATAAAGATGGGGCTGGGCCGTAGCAATGGCTGAGGTCTTGGCAGAAAGAAGTGGCATTCTGAGAGGCCAGCAGGGGCGGGAAGGAGCAGGAGCATGTGGATTTAGAAGCAGGTAAGCAGGGGCCTGAGGCTGGAGTCAGCAGAGCTTGCAGCCGGCAGCACTGGGGGCTGTGGAGTCGGGCCTGTTCAGTTCCGCTTGCCAGGATGGAACCAGGGCAGCAGTCAGAGCCAGCCTGAGGCTGGAGGTGAGCCCGGGGGCCTTCGCCCACAGGGAGGATGGAACAAGGCTCCAGTGTGTTTGGATTTGAAAACACCCCAGGGAATGTGTTACTAGAATTCAACATCTACCCCGAATATAATGCATCCTAAGAGGAGGTGCCTTGCTGTTCTGTTTGCAGCATGGCCTTGGTTTGTGTGTAGTGTCACTGGTTCTCTGCCTCTGCAGGGAGGTGGCTCATCCCATGCTACCCAGCCAGGGAGGTGGCTCATCCCAAGCTGGGGGTGGAGGAGGCTGAGGCAGTGGCTGGGATAGGAGGTGTAGGATCAGGCTTAGGTGAGTCACAGGGAAGGAGGAGGGTCAAGGAGAAGGGATCCTCACTATGGACCAGCGGGGTTCTGGGGTGGTGGGGGTAAAGGACCAAGTTGGGCCAGCCCAGCCTGTCTTCTGCTTGATGATGAATGGGGCTGGGGTGTCAGGGATGGATGGAGAAGCTAGCGCCAACTCTACCTGCCCCAGGTGTTTTTTGATGAACACACAAACTCTCTTCTGATTATTGTTCTTCACAACCTCCTGCCTCCCTGCAAACTCCCGCAACCAGGAAGGAGAGAGAGAGAGAGAGAGAAAGAGAGAGAGAGAGAGATGACAGAGAGTTCCTAGTCATCTTTGTCATCGTCCCCATCATGATTATGATCATCGTCATCCATGCCTGGACTTCTTATATAACCTGCTTAACTTGTTGAGGGCTGAACTTGTCTTTCCACCTCCTACCTCCAACCAGCTTTTCTAACTTCCTCATTCTGCTCACACATTCCTCTCTTCCAGGCACTGGCTCACCCCCACTGAGTCATCTTCCACACCCCCTTCCTCTTTCTTCCCCTCCTACTATCAGCAACTCACTGTAGCATGAACGCCTGCAACTGCTTCCTGGGAGGATCCGCTTCCAGTCCCCTCTGTTCACACGCTCTCCATCCCGCGACACGCGGCTCCGGCCATAGCTGCTCGCAGGACGGGGTGCCTCTGTGCCTTTGCTCCTGCAATTCCTTCTGCTTGGAACCTCTCTCCTCTTCCTACACCTTAGCCCTCAACCTTGGAGGAATCAGAATGTGTGGACAGTTCTCCTGACAGCTGGTCAGGGGAGGGGCCCCTCTCTGTGCTCCCCAGTCCCCTGTTCAGACCTCGAGGGTGGGGCTGTTTACTTTTCCATTTCGTGACTGGGCTCTAAGGTGTGCGTGTCTTACGCATCATGTGGTCCCAGCACAAGGCCTGCACAAAGGTGGGTTATCTGTTGAATTGATTTAACAGATAATTCATTTTCTGCCCTTCCTAGGGAAGGATTTGTCACAGTGAGCCAATGCCAGAAGGAAGGGGAGAACAGAGGCAGGGACGTGCCCTGCTTCACTTCTTACACCCACAGTACCCTTCCTGTGGTCAGGAGCCACTGGCCACCAACCCAGCACCTCCTGCCTCTGTCTGCCCCCTAGGAATGAGCTGATAGAAAGGCACCAACAGACAACAAGCAAGATCTGGATCTTCTTGGGAATCATGGATGGTCCTTGTTTCGCCCTCATCCAGACCCCAAACCAGGGTCCTTGTCCCTCTTCCCTTCCTTTTCTGGAATTCCTCATTTATTTCGAGCCTTATAACTCAGTCTTTAAAAATTGCCTTTTCTGATCTCAGACTGTTTCTTGTGATATTAATAGGAGTTATGGGGAAAAAGGAGTTTTGTGGCCAAATAAATTTGGGAAATGTTGTATTAAGCAACATTAATCAGGCTTCCTGCTGGTCCGAGAAAAGAAGCTACTGTGAATTTAATCTCTAGTAGGGGCAGATGATATGCAGTGGCTCTCAACCTCAATTACTTTGAAGCAAGCCGCCCTCACCCTCCGTATTTCCTTTTTTGGCCAAGCATTTCTGGCACTGATGGTCCATAGGACACAACTGAGAAAATTCTGTCTGGGGCAGCTTTCCAATGGGCTTGTATACTGTCGAGCTGGGCTCACACTCACCTCTGTGTGCTGGGGTTTCGAAGGCTAGTCCTCGCTGCTCTCATGGAGGCAAGGCTTTATGTGTAGGGGAGAGGGCTGAGCATTTAAGAGCAGGAAAGGAGTTTCTAAATAGGCACATCTAATGGTTTAGACATTGTGCTCTAGGATCCCAAGGCCAAGGATCTTGTGGAACTACTTTGGGGGCTGCTATGGGAGATGGGAGAGGACACAGAGGATGAAAGGGTGGGTTCCTGACTGCCCGCCCACCTGGTTTCATCCCAAAGTTGATTTTAGGTTTTATCATTTTCTGCTTGAAGAGTCTGTTTGTAGGAAAGTTTCCATGGCTGACACACATTCAGAGACCAAAAATCTAGACCAATGACTTCATTTAACAGATTAAAAACAAAACCAAAAAACAGCCCAAAACCTGAGGTGCCAAAAAGCTAAAACACACATCAATCAGTCACATAACTAGATGCTGGATGTAGAGTCTGAGTTGCTGGACATGCCATCTAATGCTCTTTCCACACACTCTTGCATTTGTTTATTTCCTTCTGACTCAGCCAGTTTCAAAAGAGAAGAATAAAAGATAGCAAGGAGCAAATAGCAGCAAAGATAATGGGATAAATCCACCAAGAAATAGCGGGAGAAAGGTAAAAGGAAATCCCATCTGCCCCCAATCTGATCTGTTTCACTGCAGTTCTTCTTATGCACCACCTAAAAATGTAAAGAAATGGATGCTAAGAGCAAGGGCTGCTGATGCCAAGAATAACTCCAGAGACACAATACACCACCCCAGTCTCCAGTGAAATGAACTGTTTAATCAGAACTGCACTATTCTGTAAATACTCAGTCTATTGATGAAGAGCTCTGCAAACAGGGGCAGCTCCTAAGCAAGCCTCCAGAGAGAACCCGGAAGGAACTGAAGAAGACAGAGAAAAAGGGCAGATGTGCCTGTCTTGATGGTTGCGGTGGGAGGACTTACATATACACTCTGTTCAATGCATGGGAGGTGAGGCGGAGGGGGCGGCAGAGAAATTCAGAGTAGCTCTCTTAATCCTTCACTTTGCCTGGCTGGCTAGAAGTGTAGTTCTTTCTTTTTTGAGACGGAGTCTCACTCTGTCGCCCAGGCTGGAGTACAATGGCACAATCGGTGCTCACTGCAAGCTCTGCGTCCCGGGTTCACACCATTCTCCTGCCTCAGCCTCCCGAGTACCTGGGACTACAGGCACCCGCCACCACGCCCGGCTAACTTTTTGGTATTTTTAGTAGAGACAAGGTTTCACTGTATTAGTCAGGATGGTCTCAATCTCCTGACCTAGTGATCTGCCCGCCTTGGCCTCCCGAAGTGCTGGGATTACAGGCGTGAGCCACCGCACCCAGCTGAAGTACAGTTCTTTTAATTATAATACTTATTGAGCACTTCCTGTACACCCTGTGTAGTTTATTAACTTCCCACAAAATGCTCTAAGGTAACCAGAGTCGTCTTCAGGGATGAAATTTGAACCCAGACAATTTGGTTCTACAGTCAACATTCCTTTCTTTTTTCTTTCTTTCTTTCTTTCTTTCTTTCTTTCTTTCTTTCTTTCTTTCTTTCTTTCTTTCTTTCTTTCTTTCTTTCCTTTCTTTCTTTCTCTCTCTCTCTTTCTTTCTCTCTCTCTTTCTCTCTCTCTTTCCTTCCTTCCTTCCTTCCTTCCTTCCTTCCTTCCTTCCTTCCTTCCTTCCTTCCTTCCTTCCTTCCTTCCTTCCTTCCTTCTTTCTTTCTTTCTTTCTTTCTTTCTTTCTTTCTTTCTTTCTTTCTTTCTTTCTTTCTTTCTTTCTTTCTTTCTTTCTTTTCTTTCCTTTCTTTCTCTTTCTTTCTCGGTGATGAATCCTGTGTATAGCTCTGTGAGTGTTATATCTGTTATGTTTACAACCAGTGTAGCCACCACCAAGATCAAGGCAGAGAGCATTTCTAGTCTCTGAAACGTGTCTCCAGGCAACACCACCACCAGATGTAACTGTTCTGACTTCCATCACCGGAGATTAGTTTTGCCTGCTCTTGAACTTCGAGTCAGTAGATTCATACAATAGGTGCTCCCTTGGGCCTGGCTCTTCTCGCCCAACACTAAGTGAGGTTCATTCACATTGTTGTATGTGCAGAACCTGCATCTTAACTCCTCTATTCTGCCTCTTAGCACATTAACTAATTCCATGTTACCTTCCAGAAATGTTTCCTTGGAAAGTGGGTTGGATTTTGCAGAGTTGACTGAGCCTGAAGGAGTGCAGTGAGAACACAAAAGGTTAAGTTCAGAGGGTGGCCCAGAAGAGAACTTTTTAGATAACTCCCTGGTGCTGCACAATTCTGTCTCTCACGGCCAACTTTCATGGTCCCAGACTCACTGGTATCAGCACAAGTTCCTCTTTCGATTTTGTTTCTCCTTTTACAGAACTAACGTAATGACTGCTGCTTTCTCAAACACGTGGACAGCATTCTCAGGCATCATTTAGGGCAGTGGATTTCAACTGAGGGGTGAGTTTGCTCTGCTGTTACCTCCCCCCACCTTGGGGCATTTGGCAACATGGCAACACCTGGAGATAGTTTTGGTTGTCAAAACAGGGGGCAAGGGGAGTTCTACTGGCATTAGTGGGTAGAGCCCAGTGATGCTGCCAAACACCCTTCAATGCACTGGACAGCCTCTCATAATAAAAAATTACCCAGCCCGAAATGTCAAGTGTGCTGCGATCAAGAAGCCCTGGTCTAGGGTCAGCACAGGAAGTTGGTGGCTGTTCCCTTTTCTGATACAGTAAGAGAGGAGGCAGGGCGGAATGAAAAGAGCTCTTGACCAAGAGTCAGAAGATCTGGGTTCAGGGCCCCACTTTGCACCAACTAGCTGTCTGACCTTGTTCAGATCACTTAACCTCTGTAAGGCTGATTTCCTCATCTGTCACTTAGGAGCTGTGACGCCTGCCTTTCTTACTTACTTACAGGCTTGTTGTCAGAATCACAAGTGAGAATGTCAGTGGAATCTCTTTGAAATGCTTACATGCTATTATTTTATTTGACTATGACAGCAAATCAAGCTTATATGGGTGTTTTTGTGTCTAATGTCAATGCAAGAATAGTTTTGGCGGAGTTTCTGTTTCCCTGTGTTCAATTTCCAGGGTCATAGCCTCCTTCTCACATTTGTGTGGGAAAGGAGCTCATATACAAAGGGTGTTTCCTGGAACTGTGGGCAGGGCTTCAAACATCCCTGCAATTCTCTAAGCCTGCAGCTCTCCACACTGAAACTTGTGGTCTAGAAATTCTCTTTTAAATTCTTGTGAGACCTCTGAAGGGGTTCGCTTCAGAAAAGCAGGGCCTTTTTAGCACTGAAACTTGGATTTTATTTTGCCACACAAGAGGCTTAGGGCTGTCGCCCCTCCTGGGTGAAGATATGCAGTGTTATGGCAGCGTCAGTCTGATAGAACATTGTTGAACTCAATGTGCTGTGCCACATAGTGGAGAGGGGGCACAATTCTCTATGAGAGGCAGGAGCCCTGGTGCTATGCAAGCTGGCACCAAAGCAACATTGGGCATTTGTTAAAACCTTGGGGAACTTTGCCTTGTGAATACACAGGAGATTGAGGTGAGGCAGTCAACGGTTCTACTCAAATACAGTTGTTGAAGGGAGAGTTAGTAAGGAATAGTGTGGGACATGGATGTTTTGTCATCATATTGTAATCATTAGCAACATAAACAGTATTTGGAATCAAGGGGCAAATTTGCTTTAGACTAAAGACTATTCTGGTCCCATCTAACAAAGTTTTAAAGCAAGTCTCAAAAGGGTCAAGCTATTCGCAGGTAATTTAACTGCACTCCAAGACAAAGCTAAAGAACGTTTAAAATAATGTAGGAATGCCCAGCACCAATTAGGTAACATTCACAACGTCTGGTATTTAGTAAAAAATTACCCGACATGCAAAGAAGCAGGAAAATACAACCCACAATGAAGAGAAAAATCAATCGAAACCAACCTACAATTGTTATAGATGGTAAAATTAGTCATCAAGAACATTAAAACAGTTCTTATGAGTGTATTTCATTTATTCAAGATGGTAGAAGAAAATGTAAGCATGCTAAGAAGAAATATGGAAGCTCTAAGAAGTCTAAACTGAACTTCTAGAGATTGAAAAATCAATGTCTGAGATATGAAATACATTGGGTGGGATGAATAACAGATTACACACAGCAGAAGAAAAGATTAGTGGACTTGAAGTCACAGCAACAGAAACCAACCATATGAAACATAGAGAAAAAAGACTGAAAATAAATTAACAGAACATCAGGGAGCTGTCGGGCAATTTTAAGAGGCCTCATATATGTGTAATTGAAGATTCCAAAGAAGATAAGAAAGGGGACAGAAAAAACGCTTAAAGAAATAATAATGGTGGAAAAATGTCTAAATTTGATGAAAGCACTAAATACATACATCCAAGATGATCAATGATCTCGAAACACACACACACATACACACACACACACACACACAAATGTGAGGGAAACTATACCAAGGCACAGAATAATCAAATTGCTGAAAACCAGTGATAAAAAAAAAAAAATCTTAAAAGAAGACAGAGGTAAGAAGCCACACTGCATACACAGCAACAAAGATAAGAATTCAACAGACATCTCCCCGAAACAAGGCCTACCAGAAGACAATGGGACAGCACTTCTAAGGTTCAAGCAGAGATGTGCAGCAAATCCCATTGCCTTCGGCTTCTTGTAGGTTGGTAGATGTTGGGACAAAAATCTTATCCTCAAAGCCTAGCCAGGTGTCAGCAAGAAACACAGAGCACTGACACGTGGCGGTCACACAATGATTACAACCCTGTGTTCGCGCTTATGAGAGAATAGGAAGTGAGATGAAGTAATGGAAAATTTCACAGTGACACTAAGAAGAGATCTGAGTTCTAGAACACACTGAATACATATTTTCCCTCGAAAGTGTCTTTCCTCTACTGTCTGTCTCCAGCTCTATGAGTGACATCCCCAAGCCATGAACTTTAGGCACCCTTGACCCCTACATTTCTCCTACCCCATTGCCAGTCAGCTCACTGGTTTTTCTCAAAAATGCCTCCATTTACTTTTTTTCCTCCAGATCTAATTCAGGCCCTCATTACGTCTCACAAACTCCCTATTTGACGCTGGGAAAGTTGTATTACTCCTGTGGGTCTGAGTTTGCCCATTTATAGAATAAGGGGATCGGCTGATGATCTCCAAAGGCCCTTTTTGTTTCTTAAATTATGGATTTCAGTGATATATATATATGATATGCATATCATATATATATATATGTAAAGACCTCTTTTGTATCACACTAATGAAGCTTGATTCTGATGTGGTTATATCCAGAGAGGAGGTTATAAGTTATAAATGTGCCCTGCACATAGTAGCTGCTCTATGATATTTGCTGAGTAAAGAAATGAAAGAGTTTAAAGCAAAGCAAACAAACGAAACCCCCATTCCTGCTCCAAACAGCTATATTCTGGAGAACAGGATCCAGTTTGTGGTAGGCTGAATAATGACCACCTCCAAATTTGTCCACATCGTAATCCCCAGAACTTAGAATATGTTACCAAAAGGACTTTGAAGATGTGATTAAGGTAAGGATCTTGAGTTAGGGAGATTATCCTGGTTTCTTTGAATGGACCCCATGTAATCCCAAGGGTTCTTATAAGAAAGAAGCAAGAGGGTTAGAATCAGAGAGAGAAATTGGAAGATGCTATGCTGCTGGCTTTAAAGATATAGGAAGGGGCCACAAGCCAAGGAATGTAGGTGGCCTCTAGAAGCTGAAAAAGGTGAGGAAATGGATTTTGTCCTCAGAGTGTCCAGAAGAAACACAGTTCTGTCGACACCTTAATTTTAGGACTTTTGACTGCAGAACTGTAAGATAGTGTCAATTTAACGAATTAAATTTGTAGTAATTTGTTAACAGAAGCAATAGGAAACCAATATACAGCCTTATTTCTGCATTAACTTTTTTTGAGATGGAGTGTCACTCTGTCATCCAGGCTGGAGTTCTGTGGCACGATCTTAGCTCACTGCAAACTCTGCCTCCTGGGTTCAAGCTGTTCCCCTCCCTCAGCCTCTCAAGTAGCTGGGATTACAGGTGTGCGCCACCACGCCTGGCTAATTTTTTGTATTTTTAGTAGAGATGGGGTTTCACCATGTTTGCCAGGCTGGAGTCTCTAACATCTGACCTCAGGTGATCCTCCTGCATTGGCCTCCCAAAGTGTTGGGATTACAGACATGAGCCACTGCATTCGGCCTGCATTAACTTTTTATGCTTACTAGGAAAGATGTTTCACTTTTCTGAGTCTCTGGTCTACTTTCAATCAAATAGCATTAAAAATGTCTTCTCTATGAGGTCAGGGTGTAATGACATAGTGCATAATCCTAGTTGAAATAATATAAAATACTCCTTATAATACCAATACTACTACTACTACTACTTCTTCTACTACTACTGGTACTACTGGTACCGCTAACACTTTGCAAATTGCCTTATAGACATTATTTGACTGTAATCGCTAAACAATCTTATGAAGTAGCGATTGCTATCCACCTTCCACAGATGCTAAACCAAGACTTAGAAAGGGCGAGAAGCGTGCTCAGCCACATAGCTAGAAAGTGGAGGAGCTGGAATCCCCATTACAAACAGGTGTTCTGGCTCCGTTAGTTATGCTGGCGATGATAAACTTGATGCCAATGGGGGTTTTTATGATGATGCTTATTACTGTACCACTCTTGTCATTCTCCCCTCATGCCTGTTTCCTTTAACAACATCTGATTGCTTCACTCATCATATTCCAGCCTGTCACCAGCTTGTCACGGAAATGATTGAAATGCTACTAATTCTGCATTATGGCTTTCTGGCTGGGTGAAGTTGGCAAAGGCTGAGGAGATGTTTGTGTATCTAAGAGCAAATGGCCCCAAGGTTTGGAAATGGAAATGCCCCTCCCACCACACCCAAGAGAAATGTGCATGGTGAGGAGTTCTGGGGTTCTCAGTCTCTTGTGAGTAGAGCCAGGATGTAGATGCCCGCTGCTGTGGGGTTTCTCCAGAATTCTCAGCTGCACAACAGTGAACTGAGGGGGTTGCTTTGAGGCAGTGTGGCATGCAACACCTTATCCTTTTATTTGAGAGAACTGCTAAAAGTTTAAGTAGTCAGCTCTCCAGTCCTCATCCTCCTTCTTTCATTTACCTGTTTCCTCTTCCTTTTTCCTCCCATCACGTTGGATTCTGAATGTTTCCCTGTGTTGTTCTTAGGTCTGTTTTTAGGAGACTGGCTTGGCTAACAGGAGTTAGGACCGAAAGGGCTGGCTCTGCATGAGCTCTGCTTTCTGCAGCCCAGAGCAATGGTTTGCTTTGAAGATTGTTGAGAATATTTGGATTAATAAGATTTGTTCTAATATTTCCCGTCATTTCTGATCATCAAAGTGCTCGGAAGGTTTGAGCTGGTGCAGAGTTTCTTCTAGTTTGTCCTTGGGAGCAAGTGTCTGGAACAGGGTTGATTTAAAAATGTTTTCTGACTGAAGCCTTGTTAATGGGGCAGGCTGCAAATTCACATCAAGGGAGTGTCATCTTTCAAAGCAGCTTCTTGGCAGAAGGGGATGTGGAATTTTAGAGAAATCTGAATCTGTTAAGCTTCCATTAAATGAACTCCTTGATTCCAGACTGTGCTGAGCAGAATCTAGGAACCATGGGCCGTGAATGATTGACTTCTTCAGTGGCAGGATGCCTGAGAAAGGTCGAGTGTCCTTTGGGATGAAACATCCATCAGTTTGGAGGAGGATTTTGCTTTTCTGTATTCCTCTGTGTCTCCTTTTCTATGTAGTTTTACTTGTTTGTTTTTGTTTTTGTTGATGCTTTGTGTTTTGCCCAATATAATGGAGATGAAAGGTGGAGGTTTTATACCGGGGTCTGGAGGATGTGGGTGGAACGACCGTCGTCATAGGGCATCATTTTATGGTTGTCAGCCTTCCTCACATTGACTGTAAGTACCTTGAGGACAGGGGCAGGGCTTTACCTTTCATCCCCTTTCCCCGCCTCCTACCTTGTTCCAGTGCCGCTGTTGCTCAAACCATATTTGGCAACTCATCCCAGGGCGCCTTCGTCTGCTGAAGCTCTGACCCAGTGACCAGGCCACTTTGAGATGGGTGGGATAGGTCTGAGACTCCGTCTGCCTTCCTAAAAGACTGCTGGATCTGGAGATGTCACCCTGTGGGCTGTGATTCCCGTGGCTTTTCCAGGTAGTCTCGCAGACCCAGCCGGCCCAGGCCATCCTTCTCACTTTCTCATATTGCTCCTGGTTCAAAGGTCCCATCCCCATTTTTCACATCTATTCCTGCCTCTGATTTGGGTGAACTTTCTCTCTTAAAAAGCAAAAAACAAACAAAAAGCGAAATAAAACATTGTAGAAAACTTAGAGAAAAATGGCCAGGTGCAGTGGCTCATGCCTGTAATCCCAACAGTTCGATAGGCCAAGGCGGGTGCATTACCTGGCGTCAGGAGTTCGAGACCAGCCTGGCAAACATGGTAAAACCCATCTCTACTAAAAATACAAAAATTAGTCAGGCTTGGTGGCTCATGCCTGTAGTCCCAGCTACTGGGGAGGCTGAGGCAGGAGAATCGCTTAAACCTGGGAGACAGACGTTGCAGTGAGCTGAGATCATGCCATTGCACTCCAGCCTGAGGCAACAGATTGAGACTCCATCTCAAAAAAAAAAAAGAAAACTTAGAGAAAATCACCAAAATAACCAAAATTACCTGTATTCCCATAATCAGAGATAACTATTGTATTATGGTTATGATTTCCTTCTAGGTTTTAAAATGCAATGTGTGTCTCCATGTGGATGTTTGAGTTTAATTTTGTGTGTGTGTGTGTGTATATATATAATTTAGAATCCTGATTTCATAACTCAATGTTTTGTCTTGAACACTTCCACATGACATCAATAATTGGTAAGAGAGAATCCTAACGTATGGTTGTACCAGAATTATAATATTTGACCAATCCTCTACTGTTGTAACTTAAATTACAACCACTGTTTTTTCCAAATGTAAACCATACTGTGATGCAATCCTATTCATAGACCTTTCTCTACCTCCCAGATTAATTCTCTTTGAATGAATTCCTGGAAATGGGATTACCAGATTAAGTAACATCAACTTTTAAAAGACTCTCAATACCTGTTGCCAGTTGTCAGCGCCAATTTAGCTTTGCTCATGCAAACCCGCATGGTGCCCTTGTCTTCTGGACACAGTGGGTCCTACCAGTCTTATGTATAGCTCTCCCCTGAGAACTTGCCTGGGCCCTAATCCTTGGGATATGGTATTCATCATTCATGTTCCTGCAGCATCTGATGCCATCCCTGGAGAGCCCCAGGTATGGGTATATGCAATGGTAAATGCAGTGGAATGAGTTATTGCCTGCATCTCCTTGAGTTTGGGCCTTGCAGTTAGTGAGGATTCAATTACTCTCCTTTCACCACATTCCCTCCCCAGATCCCCGAGACTGAGAAGAATGGGGAGGAGGACTGAAGGATGCCTTTGAGTTGAATGAACAGCTGAGAAGTCTTAGCTGGAAACACGCCAGAATTACACAAGACTGTGGATAATCATTTAATTTGCATTTTGTACCATTTCATGTAGATGAGAAGAAAAACATAAGACGTAGAGTCAGAAGTCCTCGATTCTAGTTTTGGGTCTTCCAGGCATTAGCTGAGTGATGTTAGGGAAGTCTCTTAAGTTATTCGAGTAAATATACACAATAATAACGACTTCATCTGTAAATATACACAATAATAACGACTACCAGGTGTGGTTGTTGAGATGCTGAAATGAGATGTCACCACATGTCAGCATTTTGTATACTAAAGTGTTTCCGGAAGGAAGTGCTGTTATCCTCACCAACTCCACGTGGAACAATGTGCATTAGTTAGCAATGTGTCACTCTTGCTGAGAGGTCCTTTCAGAACGTGTAATGGTCTTATGTTTTGCTTACTTGTTTATTATTGTAAATATGGTATTTCATTGAATCTAATATACACAAATAGTATGATATACCATTACTTAACATACCACTAAAAAGGAAAAAAGCAAGTTGCAAGTTAAAACCTGATGTCTTAGTGATAGTCTTGTGTGGATTGGTCACAGTGCCTCTTATTGTTTGGAGATTTCTTTCCTCTGCTTTAGGGTTTGGCAGTTTCTCCTACTGTTGGTTGCTTTGCTTGCAGCCTGATGGGCAATCCTTTTGCATGTGCACCAGTAAAGCACAGCTTCATATATTGCGATTACGTTTCATAAAACACTTGTTTGTTACTTTGTAAGAAAACATAGGATGACGGTTACTCTAATGATGAATATCAAATTTATGCCTCACCTCTGTCTCTGTGCCTTTTTGTGTGCAAATAATGAGTTAGTCTTGTCAAAAACCTTCTAAGTGGCAATTAAGCTCAAGCCATGCAGTATCACTTAACAATGCATGCAAGTCAACTGAAGTGATGGCAGTAAGAGCCCTTTTTATCAATGTCACAACCATGCCCTAGCCCATAGCATTTGTAAGATATATTCCAAATTCAAAGATATTAAATAGGAACAACAGTGGACCTTACAACTGAAGAAATAAAGTATCTGTTTCCTATACCAGGGAGTTGAGTCCTTGTCAGTTGTGTCTTCCACCCTATGCCCAGCACCTAGCACAATGTTGGCGTTCAGAAGGTACTCAACAAATATGTGTTGAGTAATGGAGAAAACAATACAATTCTGCACATGTACATTTTATTAACAGCAGAACTGGTTAAAGTCTTATGGAATAAAATAGTATGTAAATAGCTTCTTCTTTTTCTAAACTGTTTTATTTTTAACGATCCAACAGATCCAATGGTATAAAAACTTCTTTTTTTTTTTTTTTTTTTTTTTTTGAGACGGAGTCTTGCTCTGTCGCCCAGGCTGGGGTACAGTGGCCGGATCTCAGCTCACTGCAAGCTCCGCCTCCCGGGTTTAGACCATTCTTCTGCCTCAGCCTCCCGAGTAGCTGGGACTACAGGCGCCCGCCACCTTGCCCGGCTAGTTTTTTGTATTTTTTAGTAGAGACGGGGTTTCACCGTGTTAGCCAGGATGGTCTCGATCTCCTGACCTCGTGATCTGCCCGTCTCGGCCTCCCAAAGTGCTGGGATTACAGGCTTGAGCCACCGCGCCCGGCCAAAAACTTCTTTTTTATAAAATTTTTTTAAATTTTAAAATGTACAGTTAAATTATTATTAATTGTAGTCACCCTACTGTGTTATCAAATAGTTGGTGATACCAGTTATAAGAACTAAAATTTTGACTGGTAAATATAATAATAGATATGCATTGACAACATTCCTATCATATTATATAATTTTGTATAACACTTGTCTGTTTCCAAACGCAGACATGATATCGCTAGTAATAGGGACAAAAGTGATTCTTGGTCACCAAGCAGGGTAAATTTGGGAGTATAGGAAACAATTTCATCCATGTAAATGATGTGGCAAAACATTGAGTATACAGAGGGTCCTGGCTTCCTGGGGAGTTGGTAAGCCATAGTATGGCTATTATATGTTAAAAAGACATAAAAAAATAAAGATTGTGTATGGGGAGTGAATTTTGCAGGGAAAAATAGAAAAACATATTTATTTACTAAACACCTATTTGTTTAGCACATGGTCATTTAATCCTCACAGCAATCCTTGGAGTGGATAGCATTGCTTCATTTTGCAAATGGGGAACCTGAGACTGAGAGAGAGTAACCTGCCTGTAGCTAGTAGGTAGTTGCTCCAGGATTCCAATCTGAGTCTTCTTGATTCTACAGCGATTGCTTTTCCAACCATTCTATGCTGACTCAGAGAACCTGAGAGTTTCGCAATATCTAATAGGAGTTAACGAACATTTAGGAAGACTGGGGCTGGCCCTGGAATTGAAATGGAGAAGGTGGCACATCATCTGAGGAGGAGTCAAGTTGGTGAACTTGATGGATTCTGTTCTATCTAAACCGTTCACAGTGGATTGATGTATTTCCCAGACAACACTGAGGAGAAGGTGTGGATTTGGGTACAGTAACAAGAGAGGATTCTGATGATATGTTCCCACCATTCCCTGCATACATATCCTCTTCATATTTGCTTTATTTGGCTCAGTTTTGTTTCTTCATTCTTTTAGCAGTTGTTAAAAGAGCTACTATATAAGGTTTGCTTTGATATAGGACAAATACATTGGGATGTTGTGAATGAGGGAGCTGTGTGTACAAGTGGTACTCAGCAGAGAGGCTGGGTGAGAAGCCTAGGACATAAGAAAGGAGGATACAGAGAAGAATACTTAAAAAAAAAAAAAAAAAAAGTAGCAGGAATGAAGGGTTGAAAAACCCATAGTCCTTGCACCAAGGTCAGGTTGGTTGGTTCTTCCTGCCCAGGCTGGAGAGGGCAGAAGGATGTGAATGGGGAGGAAAAGGTGTCAAAAAGACTGGGACTAATGAGAACCTTGTTGGGAAGTATGTCAGCCATAAGGCACTCTCCCTCAGCCCTCAGCACTGAGTTTGGGGATGAATACATTTTTATTTCAGAGCAAAGTTGATACATCCAAATGTTCCCATATTAACTAATTTGTTCAGTTCAATACTAATAAAGGAATGGGGGGTCGGCCTATAGGAGAGGAAAAGAGCCAGCTAGGAAAGGCATTTTGTATTTTACCAAAGTATGTGGGTTAATGATCTCCCTACCTCCAAAATGATCACAGTGAGTAAGACTTGCTGAATCCTGTGTTCAGGTCACTTGTCATGAGAGGAACTGGACTGGACTAATATTGCTTTGGGGATGATCGGCTTAATTTGATTATGGGGTGGCAGTTGTTGGGGCTCAGCAACTGTTACCCCAAAATATGGTGCTTTGACATGCTGAAATAAGAACAGCCTCAGGGTCTCTCTGATCTTAACCCCCAACCCCCACCCTTGGCCCCACCCCATCTCTCAATTCTTCATCTCTCCCAAAGCTGTGGACAAAGTTGTTCTATTCACCCCTTATCTGCCTAAAGTCTGGACCTACCAAGGAAGAAAACAACTATCTCTAGTATCCTCCCTGAGTTTTCATCAACTGAACCCATATCACAGGAAGAAAGACTGAAGTTTGCCAACACACCTGGACAGCGTTTTGTCACAAACCATCATTTTCTATTTTGGTTCCCATTCAGTATTTACCAGTCACTGCCTGCTCTACAGTCCCAACAGACTTTGTCCATGGCCATTGTAAGTTCCCCAAGTCCAGTCGTCTCCCCCTAAAAATCATTTACCATCCCTCAAATTTCCACATTTCCCCCAGCACCCCTTCCCCTATGAAGAAGGTTTAATGGGTAATTGTTCTCTATGGATCCTCCAGTGCTACACATGTTAAAATAAATTCGTATGCCTTTTTTTCTTTTTTTTTTTTTTTTTCGTATGCCTTTTTTTCTACTCATCTGTCTTCTGCGAGTCAATTTTCAGTGAACTTTCAGAGGGCAAAAGGGAAGCTTTCCCTTAGCCAATACACAGTGCCTGGTGGAGTATGGATTTTAAAGTCGCTAGCCAGCTTCCCTTTCTATATTCCACAATTGTAGAAGCTGAAATTTGTCCTAGAGGCCACTCTCCCCTTATTATAAGAGGGACCACTTTAGTGAGCTCTTTTGGTTTTCCAAAGTAAGGCAAGTACTGATTTGTGTGTGGCCAGGGAAATCTTTGAATGATTTGAATCCTCAAAGAAATAATTCAATCGTAGATATGTCACAAGACCTTATGCAGATGACTGATCACATTCCAAGAACGGGAATTATCCTACTTGTATGTTTAATAATGAGCTAAATCAAATCAGTTTGACTTATCTTCCTTCCTTCCTTCCTTCCTTCCTTCCTTCCTTCCTTCCTTCCTTCCTTCCTTCCTTTCTTCCTTCTTTCCCTTCATTTTTTCCTCTTTCCTTCTTTCCTTCTTTTTTAAGAAAAACCAAAAAGAAAAGTATATTTCCCTTTTGGTTAGAAATACTATCAAGAGGACAGGGAAAGTTTAGCTGTTGTGAAAACCAATTTTATTTCTTGAGCTGACCCAGACTGGTAAATGTACTTACTGGTGCTCTCCTGGTTTCCCCACTATGATTTGCCTGTGTCCCCACCTAAATCTCATATTGAATTGTAGTTCCTATAGTCCCCACATGTCCTGGGAGGGACCAGGTGAAGATAATTGAATCATGGGGGTGGTTTCCCCAGCTTGTTCTTGTGATAGTGAGTTCTCACGAGATCTGATGATTTTATAAGGGGCTTCCCCCACCCCTTTGCTGGGCACTTCTCCTTGTTACCACCGTGTGAAGGAGGACATGTTTGCTTCCTCTTCTGCCATGATTGTAAGTTTCTTGAGGCCTCCCCAGCCATGCTGAGCTGTGAGTCAATTAAGCCTCTTTCCTTTCTAAATTACCCAGTCTCGGGTGTTTCTCGAGTATGTCTTTATTAGCACTGTGAGAATGGACTAATACACCCTCACACCTGTAGCATCTTCCCCCACCTCAGGGTGGGGGGCAGAGGAAGCCAGCAGGGCTTAGGAGTTAGGAACACAGCCAACTTTCAATAGAGTGCAATTCGAGCCTGTGTCTTCAGGGAGAACACTGGTGCCTTATTAGGGGAGCCTCTCAGTAGTCTGTATTGTGGAGAAAGAATCTTGTTGCCTGCATGGATATTTCGGAAGCTAGGGCTCTGGGTTTGGAATTGTGAGTGGAGTTGACAGGGGAGGGAGAGGGAATAGGCAGAGTGGCCTGGGCCGCCTTCACTGTGCCTTCTCCTCAGCACCTGCTTTGCCCTGCTCAAAGGCCTCTCTTCTGATCTGGACTGTCCTGGAACAGTGGCCAAGTGCCTTCTGTGGGAGGGTGCCCTTTCATTCGTGGCAGGAGAACTGAGCCCATTCAGTGTGCCCATGCAAAGAAGGCTGGGTGTGGCTGGCTTCTATTTCTGTCCTCCAGCATAGCTGTGGCTTTTGAGATCTATGGAAGGAGCAAAACAACACCCTTGCCGCAAGCATGCCATGGCAGTCTCCTTTCTGGACAGCCTCTCCCCTCTTGGGCTAAGGAGAGCCCTGTTGTGAAGCACAGTGGTGGGAAAGCAGCCCCACAGGTGTGTTTGAGACAAGAACAGGAAGAGGTAGTAAAAGTACCCAAGCACAGCCCAGGTGGGGCACACACCACAGAGACAAAGTGGGGAGGGGCGGCTGCCATCTGCTCTAAGGAAGTTCTTCCAACTTGGTGAGTAAGGATGAGACCCAAGCAGTGGAATTCCTCTATCCAAGGCCCAGGAGCTCTGGCACAAGGAGGCAACAGCCGCCTCCTGTAAGGAGGGAGCTCACAGGGCTGACCAGCAGCCTGCAGCCCCGTCAATGCAATCTGCAGTCCCCTAATGAAAGCAGGATACTCAACTCGTGATAGAGGTGATGGTTTTGGTCTTGGAATGTTGGCTTGGGTGGGAACTGGCTTTAGAGATAGTCATTTAGCAACTCGAGCTTGTTCCAAGGAGGGCGACTAAGAGTGACGGAACTGGAAACCGTGTCATTTGAGGATGTGTTAAAAGGAGACTTAGTCCAAAGAAGGAAGGGCTGGTTGAGGTTGGTTGAAACATGAAGGAAACAGATCTTGGTGCAATAAAGGGAGGAGCATGCCAAAGGCAGTAGATGAGTATCTGAACAGTCTATCTTCATACTCATGAAATGTTTGTTCCACCTCACAGGCATCCCTACCAAGCCAGCAGACCATTCACCAGCCCCAACAATACCAACAGCAGCTGTTGAGCAGATTCTATGTGTTGAGCCCTGTTCTCAACTTTTTTTTTGCATATTAAATCATTTGATCTTCACAACAACCCTATAAACTACATGAATCTTTTATTATCTCACTTTTTAAAGACAAGTAAACTGAGACACGGGGATTATCCCATTTGTCTGAGGCCACATGGCTGGTGAGTGGGGGAGCTGGGACCATATGTAGCAGAGGCTGGGGTCAGCATGTGGCCTCCGTCTGCTCCCGCCAGCCCTGCTGTAGCCCAGCAACCTGATGGCTGGCTGTAGAGTGGTAGCCTTTCCCCTTAGGTCCTGGCCTATTTGTGGACTGTCGGCCTCACGTTTATCACATCAAGTTTCAGATGCCTATTCCTTCTCCCTCCCCTGTCAACTCCACTCACAATTCCAAACCCAGTGCTATCACATCAAGTTTCAGATGCCCCAGAAAACTGGGGACCTGTGCTGTCTGGCATAAGGGAATTTCCATTGTCTTTGCCTTCGCGGTTCCTCCAGCTTCTGCATGACTGTGGTTTTTGTAGCTTGGTTTGACTGAAAATACTTGGCCTCATGAGTTCTATTCTTTCTCTGGCTGTTATTGGCCTCCCCGGTGCTACATAACCGGGAGATTCCTGCTTTGCTACCAGAAGCATGGCAGGCCGTGTAAAATGGGGTACAGCATGCACAGCTATCCTCGAGGTAGGATAATGGGGCCGCTTGGATTTACACACATCGGGTCGTGTTTAGAGATCTGCTACTCTCCACATGCTGCTGTCTGGTGAAGAGAACACTAGTTTATGAGGATGGCCTTTTATTTGTCTTGTTTCTGACAATAAGGGTAGAAATTTCCTTTCTTCTGATACATTCGAGATTGCTGGGAGGAGAAAAAGAAATCCAAATTTGTTCTTAACCGAAAAGCTACAGAATGAGTTGTTGGAAGCGGGAGAAGGCCAGGTCGATGCTGGGCCTCAGGCTGAACATACCAGTGTGGTTCTCAAGCCACCCTCTGCTTTGTTTTGGCCTGTTGAGTGCTGCTCCTAGCCTTCTGGAACACCCCCTTATTCATACAGGGAGGGGTGTGTGGACGTCCAGAAACAGAACTGGCCAAAATGGAAATTTCTTTGTGATTTGGCTTAAAGAGTCACTTGCTTGAGACTCAGAAAACATGTCTTTTCTGAATGGTCCACAGGTGGCCATAATGTATAAAAAAGAGAACTTTAGAATGAGCAGGTGTTACCACTTCTGCCCTGGGCTGCCTGACAACAGCGTGTTTATTTTCCTCTGCTCTGAGAGGTTACAACCCCAGATGGGGCTGGAATGACCCCACGGTCAAGAGGACTTTTATGCTGGTGGGCCTAGAGTCTTGAGGGGGTCTGGAGGGAGCTCGTTCACCCCAGCCGGGATGCCCTGTGGCCCTGCACTCTGGCCCGGTCTGTTGGATGAGACTTGAAACTGGTGTATGGATTTCTGTGGTATACAGGGCTTTCTGAGAATTTTTCTTTCCACTTGGAAAATGATGTCCTGTCATATCTTGAAATGTGTCATGGGCTTGGTATTGTCATTGGCTTTCTTCTGAAAATGTCCATCTGAGGAAACGGGACTGGTGCAGTGTGTGTGTTTGGGGGTGTGTGTGTGGGGGTGTGTGTGAGTGGGTGGGGGTGTGTGTAGGGGTGTGTATGTGTGTGGGTGTGTGTAGGGGTGTGTATGTATGGGGGTGTGTGTATGGGTGTGTGTGTGTGGTGGGAGTGTGTGTGTGTGTACATACAGAAGTCCACCCTGGTGTGGGCCCTGTGCCTGGAAACTCACAGGCTGCTGGAGACCTGCCTGGCATGCCTACTTCTCCTTGGTTTCTACCACTGCTGTGTCCAGGTGACTTGCCCTCAGACGCTTGCTCTGTGCTCTGTCTCTAGCAGGTGCAGGGCCTACTTAGGCTGGCAGAGACAGCACTCACATTCCCTCTGCCTTTGGGGCCACCCAGGGGCTGGGTGGTGAGGCCCAGTGGAACCCTGCTCCTCACATTCCCTGGAGTGAGCTGGTGAATTGGAAGGTTGACGTGCTGGTGCTGAGACACTCAGAGGGTGCTGCCTGTTCGCATGTGTCCAGTAGGGTGCTGATGTGTGCCAGTATCAGATGCGAGGTGTTGCCCCATGCAGAGCAAGTCCTCACCTCCCAAAGTCCTGCCAATGTACCCCCAGAGTCCCTGTTATCCAGGGGCTGGTGCTGCCCCTAAGGCCTTTCACAAATCACCTCTCCCTGACTCCTAGTGTCCTACCTTGGACTCTGCCCCCTCCACTCCTTCTCCAGCCTCCGAATGGACAACAGGCAAATCCAGTGACAGATTCTGACCAGGGTTTAAGGAACCCACCAAGTTCTCCTACACCAGGAAAACAAATAAAATCTTGGTTCTACCACTTAAGAGGCTGTGTGACTCTGGGAAAGTGAACTTTTCTGCACCTCAGTTTCCCCCCTTTTGACATGGGATTAGCAACACTGAATTGTGAGGGTTGAGATTGTCCATAATAATAATCATGAATTGTCCATCGCTCAGTTGTTATGGAGATAAAATGAGTTAATATTTTTAAAGTGCCTATACATATTACTTATAATATGTATATACTATTCTCAATGATGCATGGCACATCTGATAGAAGTGTGTGTTTTAAAAAAAAAAGCCCAGGTGCAATGTTTCAGCACCTCATGGGCTCATCAAATGCCTGTTGAATGATTAGGAAAGCTCTACAGGCTGAGAGTTGCTTGGGGGTGCTGATAACCATGTTCTCTTCATCCTTGTGCCTCCCCAAAGCCTGACAGGCTGTCTGGCATATGGGAGGGCCCTAAAAATTGCTCTTTGACTGTATAAGTGCATGAGTGAATATGACTTACTCATTTTGTACCTTCTCTTCGGCATCGGAAACCTTAGTTGTAGAGAACTTATTTTAATTTGGGAACATATTCCCCCAGTTCTCACACATTAAGGAGATAATGAGAATTCAAAAGGGTGGGGCCTTAACCTAATAGGAATGGTGTTCTTGGAGATGACTTGGAGTTAACCACTGTGACGTCTGTGACCTCAAAGCAAGAGCTATGGCAAGTTAAATGATACATTTTCACAAAAACAAGCAAACAAACAAGAGAAAATTACATGGAATTCAATGCAAAATGTGCAAACTAACCCAAGGGTGGGAGCTAAGTAGGGATGCGACACCACCCTTTCCTTGTTTTGAAGGAATATCTACCTAGCACCCACATGTGCCAGGTAAAACTCGGGATGGCAGCTAAGTAAAGATCCTGCTGTCCAGGTGCATCCAATCTGGTGGGGATGGTGGGTTCTGTAGCAGCACAGGAATGGAAATGCTTCCAGAGCAGAGCCAAAGTGCTGAGCAGCTTGCGTGGGAGGAAAGAAAGGGCAGATGAATTAGTGAGGGGCATCTGGGGAATGGCAGAGAAGGAAAGAAAATGAGACGATGTGATGGTGTGCCTGCTTCTTCCTGCCACACTCTGAGAGCTGTAGTGTCACTAAGCCTGTGCAAGGCGCTCTCTCCCTGGCCTTGCCCTCTGGTCACTAAATCACCTTCAGATCCAGCATCAAGCATCTTTAGCTACAGCCTCACCCTTGGCCCATGCATCTCAAGCATCCCATTAAATTCTAGCCTCCCCAGGAGTGTGGGTGAGCTGGGATTTCACTCCTACTCCCTAACATCAAGAGACATAACAGATGTCTGGTTTTTCTTTGCATCCTCAAGTTTTCCTACCTCCTTCAGGGGGCAGAACATTCCTGAAGGGTGGAGAGGCAGAGGCCCCAAGATAGCATCAGTGTCTGTCCTCAGGCCACAGTGTCAGAGCCGGATGAACTGGGTTAGGGTAAGAAAGAAATTTGGGTTTGCTTATTCTAAAAACAATCTTGGTAGGGTAATTTTCTTGTAAGAAAATTGGCTTCTGTAGAGTTTTAAAAATGGTATTGTAAAAAACTGGTAAATATATTCATGGCAAGTTAATGTACTCTTCCTTGTGATTAGGCCCAATCAGATGTCATATTCCAGTTCATCCAGCGCTGATGGAAGTTCTTATAAAAGCTAAAGCTAATTAAGTTTCCCTCTTCTCCCTTTCCACCCTGTCATCAACCATGATTTCTTTGTTCACTGACGCAGATGTTAAAAATACATGGAAAATGTTTCTAAATTCTTTGTCATTTTAGGAGAAGATCTGTCATCACCAAAGAAATACTGGGGTGTAGAATCAGAAAACAAAAAGGAACAAACAAAATAACTTAAGGCATTAAAAAAAAATAGTATGAGAGGCCTCTAGGTAATGATAACATTGGGACTAGGTAGAGACATTTGAATATACATAAGCTGAGCCACCTGAAATCCCTCCCGGAAAGAGTCTAGGTATATAAGCGAGAGGGCCTGTTAGGAAATCACTGCAATGGTCTGGGAGGAGATGACAAATCCCTGCGAAGCATGCGGCTGTAGAGAGGCAGAGGAAAGGGTGCACAGGAGGCATTTTAAGGTGGAGCCAGCAGGACCCAGAGGCTGATCAAATGAGGGAGTGAAAGGAGAACAGAAGGGTCTGGGCAGCAGATTTGCTAAGCTTTCTCAGTGATGCCCATGAGGAAAGATGGGAGAAATATGGACTGGCTGTGAGAATGGTAAGGCTGTGTCACTAATGGGAGCAATGCACCCAAAGAGTATCAATGAATGGCCTGGTGTGTCTTCCAAGGGGGTGGGAGTTCCTGTGGTTTGACGTGGCTTTGTCTCAGTCAAGAATTTTGTCATTGATTTGGATAATAATACAAAGTATGAGTTCACCACATTTCTGATGTCAAGAAGCTAGAAGAGATATCAGAAACAAAAATCTAGAAGTGTCACAAAGGATGAGAAGCGGGGTGATGGGGGAAGAGGGGGAGAGACTGAATTCGAAAAGATAAAATTGAACAGGGCTACACGTGGATCCCAAACCCATCTGCTCAAGGTCAGGGAGTGGTGGCTTAGTAGCAGCACATATGAAAACACTCAGGGACTTATAATTTTCTTTTTTTTTTTTTTTTTTTTGAGACGGAGTCTCGCTCTGTCACCCAGGCTGGAGTGCGGTGGCCGGATCTCTGCTCACTGCAAGCTCCGCCTCCCGGGTTTACGCCATTCTCCTGGCTCAGCCTCCCGAGTAGCTGGGACTACAGGCGCTCGCCACCTCGCCCGGCTAGTTTTTTGTACTTTTTTTTTTAGTAGAGACGGGGTTTCACTGTGTTAGCCAGGATGGTCTCGATCTCCTGACCTCGTGATCCTCCCGTCTCGGCCTCCCAAAGTGCTGGGATTACAGGCTTGAGCCACCATGCCCGGCAAGACTTATAATTTTCAACAGGAGTAAATATTGTACAGTATCTTCTCCCAGTCCTCATGTGACTGTAGGCTGTGCTGTCTGAAGCGTGTGTTTTAGAAAAGGAAGGTGACAGTCTCATTCAGTTCTGTGCTGGTTAAGTGGCAATGGATTATTGCATTTGCTTGTGGACACAAGAGCAACATGGAGACATGGGAGTGTGTTCAGATGAGAGCAAGTGTGACAGTGAAGAGGCTACAGTCACTCAATCCCAACGTCGTCATCACTACCATCTGTTAGGCACTTACATCTCATGAAATCATCTCACAGCCTATGCAGCAGACGTTCCCATTCCCGTCTTAATTACGAGGAAACCGAACCTCGGGATGACATCACTGTAACATCACTGCTCCTGGTTCCATGGTTTGCATGAGGGAAAACAGATACCTTAAACCCATGCTCTCTCCACCCTTCCTTACTGGGTCTTAAATCTCACCATCTGAGGGACTGTTGAGGGATGTGGGGATCCTTAAGTTTCAACTGGAATCAGACCCTGCTCCGTGCCCCATACCCTGTCTCGGAAGTCCAATTTACTTTGTCCTGTCTCTGCTATACCCTACTCTCCCTACTGCAGCTGGACACAAGTTCTGGATCTCTTGTACCAAATCAGACTTCCCCAGCTCATGTCTTGTACCGAATTAGACCTCCCTGATTTGTGATCCTGATGTCCACCGGCATTGCGAGGGACTGCTGCCTAGGACACTGTGACCACATCCTATTTATCATTTAACCTCGCCCCCAGGACACAGTTGGCCTAGACCACTTCTGTTACCCAGCCTCACTTAGACCAGGGCTATACAGTCATGACAATCCAACTTGTTTAGCAAGAAGACAGATTTAGCATTTGGGGTGGCTTCTGAGCTGGACAGGCAGAGCTGGGGGCCTGGATAAGAAATGGATCTCCCCAGGAGAGACACAGGGACCAGTTCCTAGGTGCTCAGAGAAACTGGAGCAGAAGAGCTGATCCACTGGGATCAACCTATAGGGTTCAGTGGCTGACTGGACACAGAGTTTCTGAGGAAGAAATGGGATTCTGGATTAGAGATAGAGGAGACTATTGGTTCTTTTCAGGTTGATGATAGAAGAATTACTAAAGCCTGCTTCAGGGAAACACAGATCTTCCCTTTCCTGTTACACACTCATTCCTAAAGAATCCCCATTTAGGGCCTGGGAGATTGGACACATAGTTGACAGAGACAAGACGTGTAACCCAGGGGTCTGGTGGTCCCTACTATGTGTGAGTCTGTTTTTGAGCCAGCATAAAGTTAGAGTAGACTCAGCCTCTCTCAGCTCTACCCCCAAAGAATCTGCTGTCCCCAGAGGCATTGTTTAGAGGCAGGTGACACAGTACAGAATTCTTAGGGGTGGTGAAAGAGTTTATAGAGCTGCCACTGAGAACACTTGCCCAAATCAAGATCAGTGTGCATGTTGCCTGGTGTTCTTGCCTGCCCCAGCCTGTCACTGGCGGCACTGTCTCTCCGTCCTTCCCACCCCAGCCTGGCCTCTCTTGTTCCGAGTAATCCTGCTCTGCCTGACACGTGCATTTCCACACTCAGCGAAGTAAGGCCATTGACAAGCCCAGCCTCCTTGGGAGATGGTTTAATGTGCTGCTCTTGCTACTCAGCCATGCCCTGTGGAGTCTTGCTCACTCCTATTTGTATAAACCAGCTCTTAATGTATCTCTTCCAAGCACAGGCAGCATTCTCTCGCTGGCAGTTTTGGTTGTTGTAACTTTCTTTATTTCAGTACTAGAAGCTCAAGTGGGTGTGGGTGGGAGGCCTGAAGTTACTGCAGAGCAAGGATTTGAACCTGAGTTTTGTGACTCCAAATCTAATGCTGCTTCCACAGTATCAGATGGTGTGGGCTCCAGGTCACTGCAGGTCAGGGATTCTGGCTCAGCTGCTGCGGACTGAGCACCAAGTAGGCACTTGGGCCAGGTCAGTGTTTGTCAATATTTTATCATGATTGCCCCCTAAAGAGTCTTTCTAGATATTTTTTTCCCTAATTGTCTACCCATGACGTTTTAACACCAGGGATATACTGCACACCTGTTTGTGTACTGTGTGTGTGTGTATGTATATATATATGTGTGTGTGTGTGTGTGTGTGTATGTGTAAATCTCCTTTATAATAAAAATACTTTTTTTTTCATTGCCCACCCCAAGATCCAATTTCATCCTCAGGGGCAATATGGCCCCCATTGATAACTCGTGGTCTCAAAGTGATTCTCAGAGTAAGGGCCTTGAACAGCAGCGGCAACATCACCAGGAATTTGTTAGAAATGCAGATTGTGAGTCCTGCTCTAGACCTACTGAACCACATCCTTGGGAGGTGGGGTCCGGCTGGCTGTGACTTAACAAGCCCTCCAGAGGATCCTGGATTTGAGATAGGGGAGGCTATTGGCTCTTTTCAGTTTGATGGTAGAAGAAGAATTATTAAAGCCCACCTGAGAGAAACCCCGATCTTCCCTTTCCTATTAGTCACTCATTCCTAATTGTAATAATGGTCAGGATCCATTCTTTTTGATCCTTCAGCTCTTATTAAACACCTAGTATGTGCGAGGCATGTTGGGCTCTATAAAGATCATATTTTGGCAGGAAAGAGCCAGGTTCTACAGAGCCTGAATCTTAGATACAATTTGGAGGTCCTCTTTATGAAAAAAAAAAATCATGAATACATAATTAGGTGTGTGTTGGGGGAGGGGAGGTTGAAAGGGGCTTGTTCAAGTGAAGGATCTTGACACCTAAGTGCCATTGGCTCCACGGCAAGTCAGCTCACTGCTGAGCCCAGTGGAGGACCCTGAAGGTGGTCGCAGAACAAAGATAGGCAGCTGGGCAGGACTGAGCTCCTGCTAGCCAGGGATGTGAAGGTGTCTGTGATGGAGATAGGTGTGCAGTTGGGGAATAGAGTGGGGAGGGCATCGTGACGACCTGGAGCCTGGGAAAGGCATACCATGGGAGGCATCCTGAGGGCTTTGGAGAGGTGTACCAGTGGAGACAGGAAGGGTTTGGGAGAACTGCGGAGCACATTACTTACAGGAGGGAGGAAGATGAGAGGGTGTTTCCATCTGACGGTTTCAAGGCATTTTCTAGATGCTCCCCATGGCTTGATGAGAGCACAGGCAAGTTCTCCATGACTGGTCATTGAGCATTATTTGCTGCGGAGGGCAGGAGCTGCATTTCCCAAGAAGGTCTTTGGGCTCAGAAACCCCTTCTCCTTGCCCAATAAGCACAGCCTGACTTCCTCCGCTTCCCCATCCATTCCTGAGAATTAGTGGCTGCTGACAGATTGTCCCACCACGGGTGGCAGGGGAGGGGAGGGGTGGTGCATCACCTGCCAGCTTGCTCTGACGGGGGAGCCATTTGTCATTCGGCTGGGGGGTGAAGCGTGAACTGCATTTAGAGATTTGGATTTAGTGCGCGCTGACCACTCAGGCCAGCCTTCCTCCGTGGCTCAGCGGCCTTGGAATGAGAGCCGTCTATTATGTCTTCCTCAGTGGCAGCTCTAACAACTGCAGTTTTCCCAATGGACACCTCCAGGGAACCAGTTACTTTTGTAAAAGACAGTGCATTTGTACCTCACTGATTTCATCATGTCCATCGATCAAGATTTACTTTAAGAGGGCCAGGCGCAGTGGCTCATGCCTGTAATCCCAGCACTGTGGGAGGATGAGGCAGGTGGGCCACTTGAGGTCAGGGGTTGGGGACCAGCCTGGCCAACATAGTGAAACCCTATCTCTACTAAATATACAAAAATTAGCCAGGTGCGGTGGCACATGCCTGTAATCCCTGGAGAGATTGAGCCACTGCACTCCAGCCTGGGTGACAGAGCGAGACTCCATCTTAAAAAAAAAAAAAAAAATTTAAGAGGGGGAACAACTTCTATAGCAGGGCTTGGGTTCTCTGTTTAATTCATTTTGTGAGTATTCGCCTAAATTGTTCTAAAGCGTAATTAAGGTATTCAGAGTTAGTCTTCTCTCTGGAGTGATATACAGGAATTGTTTTCAAACAGTCGGACGTCTTCTGTTTTACGAACAGAGGTCTTTATTTGTAGTGTTGGTCTTTCTTTGCCTGCCGGGAAAGCCTGACATCTTTTTCTGTCATTCTTTCTCTTCCTTTTCTCCCTCTCTTCTTCCCTCCCTTGTTCAATGAGCTTTTATTACATGCCAGGCACTTTGCTGAGCACTGGAGCCAAGGATGAATAAGACAAAATGTCCAACTGTAGGTGACTACTTGTAAAGATACAGAAACAAAGAGCCTTAGAGGAACTGGTAAATCCCACAGAATGGATCTCTCAACTTCAGAACTATTGAATTTTGGGCCACATAATTGTGCTGTGAAGGCTGTCTGGTCCATTGTAGGGTGTTTAACAGCACCCCTGGCTTCTCTCGGTAGATGCCAGTAACATCCTTTTCTCCAGCTGTGCCAAGCAAAGATGCCCCCAGATATTGCCAAATGTCCCAGGGGGTGAGGTAGCAAAATCATCCCAGTTGAGAACCACTGAGAACCACTGCCCTAGATCAAACTCCTGATAGGGACGGGAAGGCCTGGGTTTCTGTCCTGGTTCTGCAGCAGGGAGCTGTGTGGCCAGAAGCAACTTAATCTCCTCAAGCTTCCCTTTTCTTATTTGGAAAACAAGAGTTGAGAAAAATCCCTTCTAAATTCCGTGAGTCTTGGAAATTTTGCATTTGTCTGCTATAATATATCAGATCATATGTTCTGGAAAGGTAGGGACAGAGTTTATGCTTCACCCTATGCTTAACATGCCTAGGACAGAAACCTGTAATCAGTTAACAAATACTCGTAGATGCTGACTGTGTGTAAAATAAATAGGGCCTGTGATTAAGAAATTTACATTCTTCATGGGGAAAGAAAATCCAGTCCCAAGTCAGCCTGCTTGGGTTCCGGACTGCCTAGGCGTGAATCCGGGCTCTGCCTCATGTGGGCTGGCTGACTTTGAATAAGTTACTTACCCTATCTGAGCCTCAGTTTCCTCATCTGTAAAATGGAGATGATGATAATAGCCACTTCAGGGCTGCTGTGAAGTTTTAATGAGGTAGAACAGTACCTGGCACACAGAGCAAGTACTTGACAAGGGTTAGCTATGGTGCTTGGGAAGATGAGGCTAAATTTGCAGCACAAAGCCATGTTGGTTTCACACCCAATGCCTGGAAACCAAGTCTTGCCAGTGCTCAGAAGGAAAGAGCCCACAGGTAGAGAAACAGATCTATGAGGAGTGTCTACAAAGGTTGTATAGGCTTTGTTTTTGGTGGGGAGTTGCAGGGAAGGCAAGGGAGGAGGCCATAATAGAAGGTCCAGAGGTGCTCAGTAAATAGTGGGGAGAATCATCCAGTCTTTCACAACCAGAACTAAATCGCTCAGAGCAGTGAAGTGACCTACCCAGGCCACACTGCAGTTAAGGATGAGAGTCAGGATCAGCGTCCCAGGTCTTGATTCCTAGTCCAGTGCTCTTGTTGCCTGACCAGCACTGTGGGGATTTTAGAAAGAGGTATTCCCTGGTGAGAAAGTGGTTTGTGTTCTAAATGCCCAGGGTTAAACAGGTCTGTCTTGAGAGCCCTTAGGGTAGGGTAAGGGGGCAGGGGAGGGAAGGACCAGTTGGAAGGTTGAGGTTGGGGTCAATGACATGAGGGCTGAGTGTTTTAGAACCTGTGATATCCCAGAGAAGGACTGGACCGATATTTAATTTTGTATTATCAATCAAAACAGAAGAACCAGGGTTGCTAAGGAAATCAGATGAAGGGAGGACATTCAGATGAAGAAACAGATCATTTCCAAACAAGAATGAGCAAGAACTCCAGATTCCTTATGTGCATTCAGGTAAAAAGCTAATTATAAATCAGATCTACCAGGTCATTAAAAAGATCCCACCCAAGCTGTGTTTTACAACACTTCATTATCTGACACTGGGTGTTGGCAATGTGAAATGTACATGGCACTGATTGATATAGGTGGGCCAGGTCTGTTAGCTCAACAGAATCGGAGTCCTCACAACTGCGTGCTACTGGTACGAGTAATTACACTCAAAACCATGTTGCCTTATATCTGCAGCACACTTCCCTTTATTCAATGCACTTTCATAGGCATCGCCAAGTCCTGACAAGTCTATTATTCTCATTTTCTGTAAGTGCAAACAGCGTAAGTGAGGTTAGATGAGATGACCTGCCCAAGGATCTATGGCTGCAATCTGGGCACCTCCAAATGTGGGCTCACCATGCTCTGTACCTGCTGGAGTAACCATCCTTCAAATGGCCCAAGGGTCCCTGCCTCCTAGGACTTGTACCCTGTGTGGTCCTCTCCCACATTGCACCAGGGCTGGTCTGTGTGACCAATAACATAACAGAAGTGATGGGTATGTCACTGCTGGGATCGGATTGTGAAAGACTAGGCCTTCCATTGTGGAGCCGCTCTCTCTCTCTGGGGATTCTCTCTCTCTCTTGCTGTGGGAGAAGCTAACCGCCATGTTGTGAGCAGTTTTATGGAGAGACCCCCATGGCAAGGAACCGAGAGGCCTCTGCTCCAGCAACTGCAAGGATCTGGGGCCTGCAAATCTCTTCATGAGCCTTATTCTCCAGCCTCAGTGCAGTCTTACCTGTGTACTAGGAGGCAAGGTGACCTCCTCCAGAACCCCTACTCACATGTCTTAAAACCTGTCCTCCTACCTGGGTTGTTCTAGTGAATGAAGTTCCCCCACAAGCAATTCATTCCTTTCAGTTACCCGTTGCCATCTTCCTGTGCGTCTCATGAAAACACACCCGGGAGATGTCCATGCTTAAGGAGGTTTCAATTTCTCTTATAGTGAGTCATGTAAATATATAAAAATACTTATATATTTATTATAAGTATATTTTATAATTATATGTAATACTTATATATTTATATATAAATACAAGTATATATTATATATGTATAAGTATGTATATATAAGTATATATTATAATATACTTATGTATTTATATATATTTTTATATATTTATAAAATATTTATATATATTTTTATATATATAAAAAAATTCATGACAGCCCTTTTAGGTCAGGCCAGGGATGAGGGAAGGGACAGTGCTGTGTACCTCTGGTCAGGCAATGGCAGGTTCCCACTAAAGCCCTACGACTCTGACTCTGACTCTCTCTATATATACTTACATGTCATAAGTATGACTCTAATATATATATACTTACATATTTAAATATATAAATATATTAATATATAAAAATTTCACATATACAAATATACACAAAATTTTGTATAAATTTTATTTTGTATATACTTTTATGTCATAAGTGTATGACTAATATAGACTTATATTTTAAATATATAAATATATTAACAATATACAAAATATTTCACACATACAAATATATACAAAATTTTGTATAAATTTTATTTTGTATGCAAAATAAATATATATTTTTATTTCCTCTGTGTGTGTCTTTGTATACACAAAATAAATAAAAGATACATTTTTAAAAGTGTGAGTGGCAGGATCTAATGTGTGCATACTGAGCCAAACACGGGTATGGGCCGGCACATATGGAGTCTTTATTGCTTGTCTGTTTTCCCAGGTTCCCTATGATGGCCCAATTTTGTGACATAATTTCAGTGGAGTGAAAGATTCCACAGCGCCAGCTGCTAGTCCAAATGAGCAAACAGTAGGCAGGCTGCGGTGGAGTGCTGGGGAGAGGAGGTGGCCGGCAGAGAGAAACTCCTTGCCTTGCTAGGCATGTGAGCTTCCTAATCATGTGAAGTCGATTTTGCTGAGTCATCACTGACGAGGGTATGGGTTCTTTTGGTCTGATGATGACGTGAGATAGGGGGAGCCAGGGCAGATGGGAAGCTTCCTAAGTATGAGTTTACTTATGAAGTCAGTTTTCTTCATGACAGCAAGAAAGTTCTGGATCACTGGGAGAACGGAAGAGCCGTGGCACCAGGATTTAGCAGAGATAACATTTAGGAATCCATCAGGAATGGAAGAGCATGTAGAAAACAGGGGCATGCGGGGGAAAATAAGCTTTGATGTGATCCTGCAGATTTGCCCAGGGTCCCCTCTCCTGCTCTTGGCCAGCTGTCTGGAGGAAAAGGCTTTGTGAGTGATGTCTTACTCGGGCACCTGTTTATGGATTTCCGTCCTGTCCCAGGGATATTTGTGTTTAAGGATGGGGTAAAGCTTTAAAACAAACAAAAAACACAGAGGAATTTGAGGCACCCAGGTGGAGAACTGTGGGGCAGAGCCCTAGATTTAGTTTTAAAACTCTTCCCCTGGCTTGATTGGCTTGTGGGTTTGGGTGGCCACATTTGCAGAGCTGGGTGGCACAATGGCTAAGAGAACAGGCCTAAATGGGAACTTGGGCTCTTGTGGACTTTGTGGCCTTGAGCAAGTAACTTAGCCTCTTTGAATTGTCCTTGTCTGTAAAATGAAATTCAATGGTAGTTCATACTTAATATATTTGTGGGGGGTTTAGAGTGGGATAATGCTTAGTATAGACTTGCACATAGAATGAAGTTTAGCTATTACAGCTTTATAATATTTTTATGTTATGGCTATATATTATAGTAACATTACAATAATATCAATTAATTGCAGTAATATTAATATATTACAGCTATGTAATAATACCTAGGAAGCTTCCATGGCCATAGAGAGCATGGTTTAGGTTTCTTCCGCTTGCCTGACCTTTCCTACCTGCCCTTCACAAATGCCAAAGCAGGCCAACTTGAGGATCTGGCAGGAACTGAGGGCAGGGTGGGCCGCAGGCCATCAGGGGAGGGTACTTGTTCTTGTGGGTAGAATGGTTGGGGAGCCTCCCCTGCTGCCAGAATCTGGGTGGCACCTCTGTGCTTGGCAGGGACAGTGCCTCTCTGGGCCTGGGGAAGGCTGTACAATGGGAGCTCTGTTGCTTGCTGGGACCATGTCAAGGTATCCGACTGGCTCAGAAATGCAGCTACGGAGCAGGGACCCCCTGCTCCAGGTCATGTGTGAAAGTGTGGGCAGAGAGAGCTCCAGCCTCCAGGCCTGCTGACATCCCGGGAAGGACCGATAGGAATCATGTGGCAGGCGATGTTTCTGGCTCCCTGAGCTCTCAGTGGGATCAACAGTCCTGTGGTGCCCCAGCCCTCTTAGGTCAGGCCAGGGGTGAGGGAAGGGACAGAGCTGTATACCTCTGGTCAGGCAATGGCAGGTTCCCACTAAAGCCCTACGACTCTGGCTCTTGTCCCAGAAGTTTTACCACACACTGAATAAAAGCAGGATTGTGAAGTTGTTGCTGCCTGAGAGCTGGTTACAAAACTGCCTTGCCCAGCACCAGGCACCAGTATTTGGCAGAGATATCATTCAGGAATCCATCAGGAATTTGGTCTCCGGCGTAGGAGACTGAGGTGGGGAAGGAGAGGGTGGAGAGGGATGGTTTAAACTAACGTTAGCACCTCTTACTGTTTTAAGTAGTCTGCCAGGCAATTGACATTCATTTGGTCTTTTAAACCTGACAACCAAGATAGTATTATAATTATTCCCACTCTACAGGCCAGGAAACTGAGGCTCAGAGAAGCTGAGTGACTTGCCTTGATGACACATTTGGGGAGAGTAGAGTGAGGATTAAAGCCTGCCGCTGTCTGGTTGAAATTCCCAGGCTCCGACCACTCTATGGCACTGCCTGGCTGGACTAAGACTATTTCCCTCTTGTGTTTGGTAGGTGCTGTTATCTCATGAAAGGCCAGTCTAACTGTCTAGCTCTGGAGCTTTCTTTGGCGATGGGGCGGGCATGTGTGCATGGGATGTCTGTCCTCTTAAGGCCAGGCTGTCAGGAGCTAAGAATTCAGACCAGGCTCCCTTTACCTGTTCTTCAAGGGTGCTTTTGTTCCTTGACCTCCAGATTTTAGGAGATAAATTTGAGAATGACTCTGAGGCTATAATCTAGAAATCTAAACCCCTGTGAACTCCATTCCTTCCTGGCTATTTACTGGGCTCTCTCTTTCCTTAGGAGGTGAGCTGTGGCCAGGCTTCCACCTGGGTGTAATTAGAATCCTCCACACTTCTCAGGCTCTGGGCTCTCAGAGACCTGAAATTTTTGCAAGTGCCGCCCTCCTCCCTAATAACTGGTTGGCAGCGGTTCATCAGAGCCGGAAGCGACCAGGTAGCACTTCTTGCTGCCTCCCTTTCCCTGTCCCCTGGGAGACAAATCAGGGGCTCCACCCACTCCCAGCCCTGGGTTCAGAGAGCTGGAGATGATGGGAGAAAACATTTCTCCATATTTCATTGTTGTGTTTTAATTTATATTCACGGGAGAGTGGCAGATTAGAGGTTGTGAAGCTATGAGGGGAAAACAGCTTCTAAAAATAAAAGTGTTGCTGGCGTGACGGGCCAGATTTTGAAGGAGGGCGCCTTGCATTCTCTCCCGAGGTGAGAAGACAACAGGATAATTATCCAGTGAACGGCGCTGGCTCTCAGTGGAGCAGCGGGGCCAAATGTTCGTGATGCCATTTCACCCACTCAGCTACAAAGGGGCATTCAAAAGCCCTGTAAGAAATATGTTCAGATTAGCCAGAGGAGATACGCTTTTTCGGAAAATGAATGGCATCAACATTCTTTCTTTCCTGGCAGAAGTTCTGGCTGTCCTTATGGAGGTGACCACGTCATTTAGGTGCCAGGCTAAAAGAAAATTAAGTAGGCTGAGTGTCGCTGGCTCTAGGGCATCTACCCTGGCCTGATACCCTGTGTCTGCCACCTTCCTGACCCCACCCATGTTTAAGTCCTAACTCCATCACTCATGTGACCTTTTAGCCAGTTTCCTAAACTTCTTGAGACTGTTTTAAAAACGTACTGAATAGTAAATCCTATCTCAAACTGGTTTGAGATTAAAAAAGAATTAACTATTGCAAAGAACATAGAATATGCCTAAGGCCCAATGAGTGCTATTTTTCTTCACCATATTAGATCACAGTGAAAATGCCTTTGTGAAATTATGACAGTTAGAGAAATCTGACATAGTTGACTCCATCTTGCTTTTAACCTTCAAGCTGTCCTTGGTAATTCCGAGGCATAGGCCAAGCTAACTTTGGAGGAAATTTAGTTTGTAGTTTAACCTTACAGCAAGGATAATAGCCACTCCCCAAACTAAACCATGTTTGCAAAACCAGTGAAAGGCCAGAAGGTTAGGATTATGAAAGGGCATGAATTCTGCTAAGATACAGGCAAATTTTCTATCATCCCTTACTGCTCGGGGTCATGTGGCCAGAGGTCACAAGATTTGTGACTTCCCCAGTTGCTCCTATAGATAACATCACTATCGTAGAGCCTAAGATGGGTCTTTGGAGATGTTTTTTAGACTGACTCTATCCGGACTTGAGACTCATGACTCAAGACTTGAGACTCATGACTCAGCCAGCCTTGGGGCCCCCACTCAGAGGCAGACTGAGTGCACGAGGACCATTTTCCACACCCCTGTGATTTCATCCCCAACCAATCAGCAGCACCCATTCTCTAATCCCCTGTGCATCAAACTATCCTTGAAAAACCCTAACTTCTGAACCTTCAGGGAGACTGACTGGAGTAATAACTGTCTTCTACGTAGCTGGCCTTGTGTTAAACTCTTACTTTACTGCAATAGCATGGTCTTGGTGAACTGGTTTTGTCTATGCAGTGAGTAGGAAGAACCTGTTGGGTAATTACAACAGCTGGAACAGCTATTTAATAGAGTGCTCCTGAACACTGGGAAGCCTGTAAGCTCCCCCGACAAAATGAATCACTAATGGTTGAATTTCAGGCCAGGGGAAAGATAGTTTGGAGAGGTGAAACTTTCTGGTGCTATGCAAATACTACTACGGAGGCAACCACTGTTCAGCTTATTTGTAATGTCAGCACAGCATTGTTGTGAAGAAGAAGGCCCAGAGAGAACCACAATTATTTTTGCAGTTTACAATGCACTTTCAGATGCACATTCTCATTTGGCCCACAAACAGCTTTTTCAAGTAGCCATCAAGACCATCTGCCTTTTGCAGATGACAAAACTAGAAGTCAAGATTAAGTTCATTTAGTGATTAAACCAGAACTCTCAAATCCTGTTTTTCTCCCATCCTGAGATCTAATAGGGAATTCATCCCTAGATTGTCAGAAAGCACTAGGGTATGGCCTTTTATGGGAGTGGTCTTTGGGTCATGCCAAAGGGAAATACCAAGGAGAAGAAACATGGTCGTCTGTACAATTCTTTTCACCATGAGACTGGAGAGTGTGAGGCCGGGATTTCTTTATTCCTAAACTTCTCCCTTTCAAGACTTGGGCCCTTTGTGCTGAAGGCCCCATGCCTGGGCTCCACTTCTGACACTTTTCAGAAAATGTAGCAGTTCAGAGAGGCTGCCCCCAGTGATTCCAGGTACAGGTAGGAAAGAAATGAACAGGGGACTAAATATTTTCCTTCCAAGGAGGCTAACTCTGGAGGTGAGGACCTTCCTACAGGTTGCTGAGAGAGGACAGGCCTGAGAATGACTCTTCCAAACACCTAGCACAGTGCCTAGTGCCTAACAGGGATTAATACATAGCTGTCGGATGAAGGGTATAGATAAGGAAACTGAGGCATGTGCCTTCGTGTAGTTCAGTGGCCAGCCCCTGTGTGGACACCAGATTCCTGGGTTGGGAGGAGTTTCAGGAATTGAGCAGCCTAACTTCCTAACTTTATTTATTGAGATGGAGTCTCTATTGTCCAGGCTCAGAAGCAGTGGTGTGATCTCGGCTCACTGCAACCTCTGCCTCTTGGACTCAAGCCATCCTCAGGCCTCAGCCTCCTGAGTAGCTGGGATTACAAGTGTTTGCCACCATGCCAGGCTAATTTTTGTAGTTTTAGTAGAAATGGGGTTTTGCTATGTTGGCCAGACTGGTCTTGACCTCCTGACCTCAAGTGATCCACTCGCCTTGGCCTCCCAAAGTTCTGGGATTACAGGTGTGAGCTACTGCGCCTGGCCACTTCCCTTACTTATTGATGAAGAAACTGAAGCTCAGAGTTCAATAGTGACTTGCCCCAGGCCATATGGCTACTTAGTGGCTGAGGTAGCTTTCCTGACTTGAGCCTCCCTGCCACACTCCCACCATACTCCTTGGCAACAGGATTTCATGATCTATTCATGGCCAACACAAGACCTCATGCCCCACAAGCACCTCTGCTGAATTTCCTTAAAATAACTGTTGTGATGAGCTTTAATTTGTTAGAGGTGCCAGGGGTGGGGTTGGGGAAAGGAAATCCTGTTAAACTTGCTAATTGCCTGTTAATTTCAGTCCCCACTCTAGAGAAAGTTGTTTCTGGATGATGGTATGTGCTCTGGAATTAGTAATAATTAGTCAGCTTGGGCCAGAGCCAGACCATCAGGTAGGAAATAATATGTCCAATGACTGAGAAGTAAAAATGCAGTCAGTTTTAAATGACAAGCTGTCTGGAAGCTGTTTATTAAGGGGCTGTCTTTTGCTTCAGCAACCTGGTAGAATACCCAGATTAGCTACACAGCTTTAAATGGCAAATAAAAGCAGTGCTATTACCACCACTAAAAATAATAGCTTTGGTTTATTGAGTACTTACTTTGTACCAAGCAGTCTGCTAAGTGTTATGCATGCATTCCCTTCATTTAATCCTCACCGTGAGCCTGTGAGGGACAGATACTATCCCTCATTTGCCCATTAGGAGAATGGAACCTCTACAAGGTTAAGTCACTACCTGCTTAAGATCATTTAGTTACTAAGTAGCACAGCTGGGACTCACTGTCTGGGGACTCTAAAGTTAGTATGTAAGACCCACCTTTGAAAATCTCATCAGCACTTATAAAGTATGGGGTTCAACCAATATTTTTCCCAGTTGATTACCAGATAACGATTTCCTTAGGTTTAGGGGCCAGGTTGCGTGAAAAATAAGTGACTTTGTATGCCAGAACCATAATCATCCTAGCACAGTGTGAGGCACACACACAGGAGGGAAGTGTGCCCCCGTTGTCCCACCTCACACCCACTCTGGGCCTGTGCTCACCAGGCGATACTTCTAGTGGAACCATCTGGCATCTAAATGATTTCCCTCTCTCTTGGGCTTGTTCACTATTTGATTGTTTGTCAAGCACCTGTAGTCGAATTATTTCATGTTAAACCTATCTGTGAAGGGATTCCACTCAATTATCCCCCAAGCTTCTGACTGGCAAATGAAACTAACAAGCAAAACCAGTTCTTTGGCATCTGCGGGCCAGGGTTCAGTTGTTCTCAGGCCCCGCGTCTTGCTCATGTGCTGCTTTGGTAGGATGTCCTCCGCCTGCGTTGCCTCCCGTCTCTATCTCCTGGATGGTGGGAGCCATCTCCTAACACACTCACTGAGTCTGGGCTCATACATTCATTGCACAAACATCGACCACACACCTAGTCTGTACCAGGCCTAGATGTTGAGAATATAGTGATGAACAAGGCACAGGGCTTCATCTCAAAGAGTCGTATCTACTTTTGGGGAAGGAGCAGAAGAGAGAACTGATGAGTACAAGACAGCTTGGATACTTGCTGGGCTTGCTGTAAGCAGGGGCAATCCACATGCCTAACTTGGGTGACCAACCATCCTGGTTTGCGTGGAATTGCCTTGATTGAGCATCCAAAGTCCCACAAACCAGAAGATCCCTTAGGCCCAGGCATACTAGGACAGCTGGTCACCCTACACCCAGCCTGAGGAGATGGGGGAGGGATGCTCTGGGTGGGACTCATCCAAGGAGCAGGACTCTCCAAGCAGATAAGACAGAGGAAGGAGGAACCAGGCAGAGGGACAGTGACATGAGAGAGTGGCATGGTTAGAATAGAGGGTCCATGTCAAGGAGTGGCAGGACAAGGGGAGCAGCATGGGCTCGCCAGCGTGGTAGAGGCATGAAGCTTGTTCTTAGTTATGCTGTGGGATGTCTGTTCACTGGAACCTACATCTAGGAAGAACAGGGACACCCTGGATACCTGAGGCTTGGGAGGTGCTTTACTAGATGAATTTTAGAGATGAAAGAGGGGCATGTTCTGTGGTGCGCACCTGCTGTAGTTCTAGCCATCTTAGGCTGTTCCCTTGCCGACATCCTCACACAGCCCACAGCATGTGCTCCAGAAGTTCTCATTGTTCCTCAAGTTCTCAACTCTAATCTACATGGAAAGTAACCTCAATGCCTTTGAGAAGAAGGGGCCCCAAGGCCAAGCCCACCTCTACCTCAGTGTGGCTGGGAAGGCAGTGCTGGGATGTCAGTGGGCTCTCTCGCTTATGCCACAAATGACAGGCCAGCTTTGGAACGTCTCTGATTCTCAGTAATCTGTAAAACAGGGATGGCAATATCTTCTTGGCAGAGATGTTGTGAGATCCAAATAAGTGCCTGGTCCAGTGTCAGTGTGTGATGTATATGGAGGGAGAGACTTTGAAGCTGAATCTTACAGTATGAAAGGTCTTCAGCTGAAGGAAGGAAATGGTCCCCAGCCCAGGGTCAGCACATGCGAGGGTCTGGAGCCCAGAAGCATCCTGAGAGCGAGGGGAGTGATGGACGTTGCGTGTGGCTGTTGCACAGGACTTTCTTCCCCTCCGGCACCCAACAAACCTGTGACAAACAAGTGCTTCCTGACCCTGTGAATACGTAGAATCTTCAGAGCCACCATTGACTCCTTCTCCTCACCCAACATAATCAAACATGCAGCATGACCTGTTGATACTGTCTCCTAAAACTCGCTTGAATCCACTTGAATCCACCTCCAGCCCATCCATGCAAGTATCAACACTCTCCTGGCTGCTACCTCCCCCAGGGTCTCCCTGCTTACACCCCCTCCCTCCCCTCCTCCCCCAACTACCGTCCTCTTCCAGTGCATTGTACACATCAGCCCAAGTGATCAGTGGATGATGAGAACTGATGCTATCACCCCTGCCAAAGCTGTTACATTCCTATCATTCTTGCGAAACCCAACCACAGAATGACCCTTGGCCTGTAGTGAGGGTGTTGAATGCTATGGTTGCTGCTCATGTTTTAACCTCTTCTTGAGCTGTTTTCTTCCTTCTTTTCCACCCTCCTCTTCTGGTGGCCTTGCTGAGTTCCTGGAACACATCACACTCCTTCCCCACCCAGAACCACGGCTATAAACCCACTTCCTCCCCTGTTAGCCCAGTTAACTCCTGTTCATCATTCAGGTTTTAGTGTAAATGTCACTTCCTCAATGTGTTCTGGAGCATTCTCAGTCGGCATACTCTATTTGTAAGTGGTTTTAGTTAGTGTCTTTGAATTTGGCGAGAAAGTGTGTGGTGAGGCAGTGTGGCCCGGTGGTAGGAGCGTGGGCCCTGGAGTCAGAGTGTGTGGGCTCCAGGGCCCATACCCCAGGAGCCCTACCTGGAGCTGACTGGCTGTGTGACCTTGGGCAAGTTGTTTCCCTGCTCTGTGCCTCAGTTTCCCCACCAGTACAAAAGGATAAGAATAGTATCCATTTCAGTGGGTTTCAGTGAGGATTAAATGAATTAATATTGGTAAAGCCCTTATTAGCACGATGCCTGGCCCATGGTAGATGCCTTGGAAGCATTTCTGACATAAATAAAAGGAGTTGTCTCCAAGCACTTTGCTCACATCCCAGATGCACCCTCCATCATGTTGCATTTAGTCAGGTGTGCTTGTGTCCACTTCTTCTTGATCCTAAGGCCCTTTTGAAGGCAGGGACGAATGCTAAGGCATTTCTCTGTATGGTGGTGCCCAGAAAGCTGCCTACCACACAGTGGATTATCACCAAATGGAGTAGGAATCGAATAATGAGGTGAAAATAATGTATGATGCAGAAGATGTGAAATGCCAAGGACAGCCTCGCTATAACCAGATATCAGAGACAGGCCTGCATGCTTGACCCTGTCCACACCTGTGTTAGGACGTTAGGCAAAAAAGATAGAGCCAGAGGGTCAAACCTTTCAGGTTTTAATGAACTGTCTTTTCGGAGAGACTCAACACTATTGGTAGATTCACCCCAGATTTCCATCATTTTCTGAAACAGTTCAGTCCTCAAGAAGAGAGCCCATGTTGGACATAAATTTAAAAACAGATAATAAACCTCAAGAAGTAATTTGGAACGCCTGGGAAAGTCACTTTAAAATGCCCCCTTTAAGTATGGAGGGAATGAAGGTATTTGATTAGCAGACAAATCTCCCAGAGAATAAATTAGAAAATACTCAGTTTTCTTGTTTCAGAAGCACTTTTTACAGAGCTGTGAAATTATCAATACTAAGTAGGAAAAAAGAGTTCTCATTAAAAAAAATTGATTTAGGACAACTTGCTAAGAGATATTTTTACTCAATGAGCATGGTATTCTTGGAGACAGCTGTGATCTTTAACTTCCTAGATTTACTTAAAAAATAGATGGAGAAGTATCTTTCTACTTTGTATCTGTGGTTTATTTTGGGGAATGGAGTGTGAATGCTGGATGGTGATAGGGCAAGAGAAACATGGTGAAGGGACAGAGGTTACCCGCTTCTACCCTCACAGCAGCCTCCCCTCCAACCCCACCCAAGTCCTGCAAAACCTCTATGAGGAGCAAAATCTTCTTCTACCCTCCGGATCATAGGAATCACTGTGTAAATTGCAGGGCCGGTGTGCCAATTGCTTACTTAAATAGTCACTCCGTTCTTGAAGAACTTAAATCTGTAACCTTGAAGAATTTAGTGTGTTCTGTACCCATGTCATTTTATGTCCATGGTAGGGAGATACTTTAGCCTGAAAAACACACTGTCTAGAGACTCACCCAGCTATGCTTTTGCTGAGCAAAGGGCTCTGCTAACACATCCTGACTGAGGCTATGAGGCTGGCCAGGTTCTGGGCCTCAGGAATCACCACCCAGTCTGTGCAAGGCTTGGGATGAGAAGTGAATCACTTCCAGGAGGTTCAGTGAATGGCAGAGTCAGGCCTCAAATACAGGTTTCCTGATGTCTAACCCTGGGCCTTTTCAAAAGCCCCCAAACCCAGGAAGGACTGGTCTTGATCATGAGCTCCTCAAGGTTTTTTGCTTGCTGTAGATGTTTACTGTAAAACGTTACCTCAGAAATACAGGATGTACTTCTCAGGGGATTAGGGGGACATCCAGGGGTCTTGTGGTCTCTGGCTGCCTCCAGGAGCACTGCTCAGTGAGGAGGGGTCCCAGCCATGGAGGGCGCTGGTGCCCAGAGCTTTAGAGTGGCTGTGGCTAAGTGACCCGTGTGCTTTTCATGGACTGTTTCTTACCCTTATAACAACCTAAGAGCCAGGTATGAATTGTCCATTTTATAGGTGACGCCGTAAGACCTAGAGAGGTTGGGTCAATTATTGAAGACTCAGGTTTGTCTGACCCCAAAGCCCGAGGAACTGTTTTTACTCCTCCATACACGTAGACAACCCTGTCTGAAAGCTTGGCTCTGGAGAACACAGCATGAGCTGGAGAGGGTGGCGAGGTCAGTGGAACGTTTCTTCCAGTTCACTTTATTGTGATTATTTTAAAAGAAAATACCTGCAATGCATGGACTGTCTCTAAAAACGGCAGAAGAAAGGGCTCCCATTAGGTGTCTCTAGGCTGGAAACTGGGTGACTGGGGACAGGGCTGGGAGGAAGACTTTTTACCATGTACCATTTTGTAACTTTCATGATTTTGTACATGTGACTTCATCAGCTGATTAAAAATAAAGTTAAAATTTAAAAGAAAGATAATGCACGCACTTGCTAAAAAATTTAGTCCGTATGAATGAGAATACAGAATATAGTGACTAGTCTCCTCCTGCTTCTGACCCCAGGCTCTCTTTCCCTGCTGCCCCAAGTCAGCTGTTGCTATTGTTCTGGAGACATTACAGGCACATACAAGCATACATGTGTACATCTCCCTTTTTACATAAGCTGGAAGAAGCCATGCATACTGGTTGGCACCTTGTCTTTTGACTTACATGTTGGAGAATATTCTACATGAGTACGTACAGTTCTACTTTATTTATTTAGAGATGGAGTCTTGCTCTGCCGACCGGGTTGGACTGCAGTGGCCCGATCTTGGCTCAGTGCCACCTGTCTCCCAGGTTCAAGCAATTCTCCCTGCCTCAGCCTCCTGAGTAGCTGGGGTTACTGTTGCCCACCACCACACCTGGCTAATTTTTATATTTTTTAGAAGAGACGGGGTTTCGCCATGTTGGCCTTGCTGGTCTGGAACTCCTGACCTCAGGTGATCTGCCTGCCTCAGTCTCTCAAAGTGCTGGGATTACAGGCGTGAGTTATCGTGCCTGGCCAACTTCATTCTTTTAAATGACTGCATAGTGTTCTTCTGCATGGATATAGCCTGATTTATTTATCCAGTTGCCTGTTGATGGACATTTATGTTTCCAGTCTTTTGCTACTACAGATAATCCAAAAGTGAGTTTTCTCAATGACTTTTCTCATACATGTGTAGGTCAGTCTGTGAGATAAACATTTATACGTGCAATTACTGTGTCAAAGGACATTTGTGTTTTTTTAAATCTTTTAAAATTGTATGCGCTGTTTAAACTTTGAGAGTCATTGTCACTCTGTCCCCTGAGGAGGTTGTACAGTTTCCTTCCCACCACAAGTCATGAGGATAGCTGTTTCCTTACAAATGGGAAGAGATTTAGCAAAATGGAGCAAGCTTGCTACAGAAGACAAGTCTTTAGAGGCCCAGTGTATCCCATGGAGGGCTGTAGGGCCTGTACTCACTGTGGCCTCTCCAGAGTATCTGACCATCTCCATGGGAATTGGACATTTCCCCAGTCAATCTGTGGATGCTTATGGAACCTCTATTGTGTGTCATGCTCTTTACTAGGGGCTGTGGAGAGCTGTGGAGATCATCAGGAACCAAAGTCTCTGGACCTGGCCCCCAGAAGCTTGTGATATAACTGGGCAGCTAAGAAATCCTTTGAGAAGAGAACCAACAGTACAAGGCCATGAGTCCCAAGTTCTAAATCGGGACTGTCCAATCTTTTGGCTTCTCTGGGCCACACCGGAAGAATTGTCTTGGGCCACACATAAAATACACTAACACTAATGGTAGCTGTTGAGCTACAAAAAGAAAATCATGAAAAAAATCTCATAGCATTTCAAGAAAGTTTATGAATTTGTGTCGGGACGCATTCAAAGCCGTCCTGGACTGAGGCCGTCCTGGGCTGAAGGTTGGACAAGCTTGTTCTAAATGACACTTATAGGCTAGGCACAGTGGCTCACACCTGTAATCCCAGCACTTTGGGGAGGCCAAGGTGGGGGCGGATCACTTGAGGTTGGGGGTTTGGGACCAACCTGGCCAACATGGTGAAACCTCATCTCTACTAAAAATACAAAAATAAGCCAGTTGTGGTGGCGGGCACCTGTAATCCCAGCTACTTGAGAGGCTGAGGCAGGAGAATCACTTGAACCCAGGAAACAGAGGTTGCAGTGAGCCGAGATTGTACCACTGCACTCCAGCTTGGGTGACAAAGCGAGACTCTGTTTCAAAAATAAGTAGATAAAATGAATGAATGAAGCTTATGGACAATGCATGTCTTAGGAGTTTAGGGAGACAGATCACTTCTAGTTGATGTGGTCTTGAGAAGGTTTCTCAGACAAAGCAGAATTTGATTTTAGCTTTGAACAATGGGTAAGATTTTACCAGGCCAAGAGGAAGATGAATGTTACTGGTGGGGAACAGACTCTTAATTTCTAAGGAACCATTAATTGTGCTGATCACATGCCAGATACCAGGCAAGAAATTCACTCATTTGCTCAAGCAACATATACTGTGTGCCTTCTAAGGGCCAGGCATTGTCTTAGGAGCCTGGGAACTTAGATGGGAAGCACTTTCATAGTTTTCTGCCTCATTTTACAGAGAAGCAAACTGAGGCCCACAGAGGCTAAATGACTAGCTAGTGAGTGGTCAAGCTGGGGGGTTAATGGTGATTTTCTGACTAATTTTTGACCTTTTCCTCTGCAACAACTGGAGAGCAAAGGTACAGAAGGAGAAACGTACAAGGCACATTTGGAAGACAAAATATAGGTCTATGAAAGATGAATTGGGCACCAGACCCAAGGTCTCTTCTAAGTGTCCAAGCCACATACCCTTATAACAAAACAATTCTGTAAGAAAAGATGGCATTTCTGTGGTCTGAAATTTCATGCCTCATGCAACCAGTATTTATTTTTTTCCTACAAATTACAATCTGCATTGACATTATTAAGGAAATCACATGGACCCAGCAGAAAATGAAGAATCCAATTGATTATTTTCATTGCAATAGAAGTCCTTTGTAGGCGGACCAGGCAGAGACCCAATTTCATTTGCCTGTAATGTTGTAAACACTGCTAATGGCCTGACTTTAGTAAGGTATAGAGACAAAGAAACAATCAAAGGTATTGATTAGAAATTCTGTTTGGACAAATTAACTTCACATTTCAGTGGTCTTCATCTTAGGAACACCAGAACCCTGTGCATTAATAAGTGACAGCCATAACATTACCTTTCCTACTGTTTATACAGTTTTTGACAATGTCACTACAGTGCTATTGCACTGATTATTTTCAGGCTGATTACTCTTTCCTGCAGAGGTTGAACTATCAGTAGATTGCCATTCAATTCAATTTAGTAGTTATGACAGTTGGAATAACTACATTGCGTCTTAATGTGTGTGTCTCATGCATAAATCACACTGTTTGCTAAGCAATAATGCACAGAGAAGCAGCTAGTAGATTGAAAAGCAGTCCTCAATAGAAGACTGTCTTCTAGGCTGGAAAGTGGGAATTCACTGAATACCTGAAAGTCCAGTGGACCCTGGCTTCAACCCTGGGGCCTAGAGTCCATCAGAATGTGGGCCACATGGTTGGTGCTTAGTGCGTTTTTGTTGACATGGCATCCTTTTAATGTTTATAAAAGTTGCCTTAACTCTCTAGTCTGTGGGTATTTTCTCATTCATTCATTTATTCATGCATTGATTCCTGGTGGCTCAGTGTTGTGGGAGTTAAGAAGAATCATGCATGGCCTTTGCCCACTGAAGTATAGTTCTGTAAATGTTATAAAACAAGTGCATGGTAGTTTTAGTAGCTCAAGGTCCTGTTGGGAAAGGTGGTATGAGTTCAACTCTTGGCTCTGATAGTTACCAACTATATGACCTTGGGCAACTTGCATAACCTCCCTAAGTCCCAATTATCTCCTCTATGAAATGGGGATAAATCATAGTAATATCTGTATTGTTGCTGGAGGATTGAGAGTGAGCTGGCCGGGCGCAGTGACTCACGCTTGTAATCCCAGCACTTTGGGCAGGCCAAGAACGGTGGATCACTTGAGGTCAGGAGTTCAAGACCAGCCTGGCCAACATGGTGAAACCCTATCTCTACTAAAAATAAAAAATTAGCCAGGTGTGGTGGCGTGTGCCTGTAGTCCCAGGTACTTGGGAGACTGAGGCAGGAGAATAGCTTGAACCCAAGTGGTGGAGGTTGCAGTGAGGTGAGATCATGCCACTGCATTCCAGCCTGGGTGATGGAGTGAGACTGTCTCAAAAAACAAAACAAAACAAAACAAAACCACACATGAGAGTGAGTTTGTAAAGTGCCTGGCTCTTATCTCAGGAAATGTGAGCTATTGTTTATTCTGAGAGTTCACTCATCACTTCCAGCTTGGATGAAGACAGGTGGTGGTGGGGTTATCAGAGATGGCTTTAGGATGGGCCAAGCTTGGGTACCCTGAATTATGGGGGGAGGTGGGGCCTTGTTGGGGTAGGAGCCGAAAGTCAGAGCCTGGGACAGATGTGCATGGGATGGGTATAGGGTGCGAGTCCCCCTGGCTGGAGAGGAGGAGGTGAGATGACACTGGGAAGACAGGTACTCATCACAGAGGGACTTGTGGGCACCTGCAGACTGCCATGTGACTCAAATTTTCCCCAAGAATCAGGCCAGTTGTCACAGGTCTAGGGGGAAGTGACATGGTAAAAATCAGTGTATTGAGGCCTGGCTTCTCTGGAGATCAAGTATTTTATCCTATAAATGAAATTCACTTTTCAGTCAAGCAATTTCTTAAATTAAGGCAAGCAGGAAACACAGGCATTTTCTAACTTTTGCATCATCCATCTCTAAGACTCTGTGGGAGCTCCCAATGGAGGGCAGAATGAGTGGAGCTGAAAACCAGAGAGCTGTCTTCTACAAGGGTAAAAGGAGAAGCGCTACCAATTATTTTCGAATCCTTTCATTTTCCTCTGTTTTGTACCCTTTAAAATGACATGGCAAATATTTTCCCCCAAATGATTAGACTCCAAAATTGCTTTGGCTCATAGAATGTCCATAAGCTCCACCCACACTTCCCCTCTCTCAGTGCTTTTCATTTCTGTCCCTAAGAGCCTGATCTGTTGGGGTCAAACTGCTATGCAGGCATTCTGCAAAGTTGGGCTCCAGCCCCGGAACTGCCGGTCTCAGCTCGGCTTCCTCTTTCAATTCTCTCTTCAGCTACAACACAGCTCACGTAGCTTCCCTCAGAAGCGCTTTACCCCATCCAAAGATATATCTTGGCAGAGAAAATCAAGGCAGATTTTGTTTAGAAAGGTAGGAGATAGCAAAGCCGCTTTCTTCCCTGGAAGAAAGTCTATATACAGACAACCTACTAGCTTCATCCTCCAATGCCTGTGGACTATAGTCGAAGGGAAAGTATCTTTAAAAGAAAAATGTGACCGCCTATAGGAGCTTGTGGGGGAAAGATCCCACCCAGCTAAGCAAACATGGATGAAATGGGAAGGCAGCTTAACGCCATGGTGGTGCAAGACCGGTTCTGAGACCAGGCTGTTTGCTTTGAGTTAGAATGACCCTGATTGTTGTCAGAGGGCAGGGCGTGCCCTGGGTACAGTGCAGTCCAACGGAAACAGGCGAAACTAGCTTTCCTCTGAGCTCGCTACTAAGGGCAGCAACTGAGGAACGTTTGACAGCTTACCAAGCACAGAGGCGCATTCTGACCACAGCCCTGTGAGGAATGAGCTCTCTGGCTTGTTTCGCAGGTGGGGAAACAGACTCAGAGGCCAATGGCTTGCCCAAGATGTCCCAGAGCTAGCACCTGGCAGAGTCGGGGCTTCTGGGGGTCCAGCTGCACACCTCATGTTTTTTCCGTGGCACCATGCCACTGTCATTTGGAACGCAGCCGGCACGGTGAGGTCCACACTGCTGGTGGACTGACCCCATGCCTGAGCTTGGTGTGATGGTCTTAGCTCCATGTGAGTAACTAAACCGCTTTCGGCTTCAGTTTCCCCAGCTGCATGAGGAGGGGACTGACTCCAACTCACACCTTCCCAGAAGGAAGGCATAACTATGGCACACAGGAGAAATCGGGAGGAACCAGACTGCATGGTTTCCTGTGAATTCTGTCCCTTGGAGGATGGTATGTTAAATGTGATATTAGACTAAATGTGACAGAAAAGGAAGCCTGCTAGTCCCATGTGTTTCCCCTGGATATTGCATCAGGCTGTGCCTGAAAAACCTGGCCTGCTTTCTTCTCAACCGGACTTTGGCACCCTGCTGTACCAGAGACCGAGAACCTGGGTGCCAGAGCAGATGGATCGGGGATGGAGGACCAAATCCGCTACTTCCGAACTGAAGACTTGGAGCAGATCGCTTGGCCTAGCCAAGACTCAGTATCTTTTTCTGTAAAATGGGGACAAACAGGACTGCCCTCCCCCCAAGGTTGTTGTGAAGAGTGAGACAGTGCGTGGACTGTGCTAGGCACATTGCCTGGTGTAAGAACCGTCCCATAAATGATCGGTCACTTTTCTTGCTAACGTGTGTTCAGTACTTATACTGTGTCAGGCACTGTTCTACTCGCTTTCCATTAATTAACTCATCCTTTTTAATGACAGAATCCAGGTAGAGAGCTTCGCGTAGTTCCTGGCACATAGGAAATGCTCAGAGTGGTGCCTATTGTTAATGGAATGTCCTGCACAGTTAAGCCTGCCTAAGTCTGGGCCCTGCCCTGAGCTGCTGCTTCCATGGGGACCAATTGCCATGACTTCGGTCATGTAATCTCTCAATGGCTCCCTTTGTTGTAAATCCATTCATTGCACAAGTCCTGGCTAAGCAAACCACTTCTTCACAGTTTAGTGGTTTGCTGGTGGAGACAGATGTGTGAGCCAGTGGTTGCAATACAGTGCTCCAGGAGTGCCTGAGCAGGGGTGAGCAGGGGGTGGCGGTGGGGAACCAGAGGGGACAATTGCCTTTGTTTTGGGGAGGTAGTTCAGGGAAGATCTGATAGAGAGAAGGTAATAGTTGAGTTGGGTGTTGAAAGAATGGGTGTGTGTTGGGCAGAGGCAGGGAAAGGGAACATTCAGGACACTGTAGGACATTGGAGATGGTCTAGAGGCAGATAGTGAAGGGCCTGGGTGGCCGGGCTGTCTACCTTTTCTCTGGAGGCCGCGGAATATTTTGACAGATCTTGAGCAGGGAAGAAGCATGATTACCTTTGCCTCTTAGAAGGATCACCAGGATTGTGGTATGGAGGATGGAGGTGAGAGGGCAGCCAGCTTCAAGCCTATGGTGGGAGCACAGGCCAGACACTGAAGAGGGCAGTGGCAATGGAGGGGAGCCAGGGGACACATTTGAGAGACACACAGGAGAAAAGGCCGGCTGGACTTCCTGACCACATGAGGTAGGGGAAGGAGAGAGAAGCCCACAGTGACTTCCCCTGTGGGAAATTCTGACTTGGGGAAGGCCTCTCACAGTGAGGGTTGAGACGGGGCCACCAGAGGTGGCATTTGATAACTCACTGGTTTCCTTAGAAAATAGGTGGAGGGATGGTAGCTGGAGATGCGTCCTCTCCTTTCGCCACTTCACAGAGGCCCAGAATCCACAGGGACCTAGAAGCAGTTCCTCAATGGGATGGGGCAGGTCAGGAGGCTCACTGGTTAGTTGTACCTGCCTCCATGCAGGAGTAGCTTTGAGAAGCCAGGGGTGGCTGGGAGGGCCATGAGTGGAGCAGAATTGTGTGCTGAGAGGAGAGCTGAGGTCTCTGAGGATGTTCAGCCTGGGCAGACAGGCCAGGGAGGGACCTCGAAGGTTGTCACCCTCAGCGATCCTGCGTACCTCCACGCAAGGACGCTCACTGTGTCACCAAGGTCAAACTGGATTTGGGCTTAACGTAGGGGAGACCTTGTTTCCTCCTCTACAAAATGCTGATAAATTACCTATATCAAAGACGGTGGAGGGTGGAATGTGAAATTCATGAAAAGCCTCTTTTTTTTTTTCTGAGACAGGGTCTCGCTGTGTTGCCCAGGCTTGAATGCAGAGGTGTAATCATGGGTCACTGCAGCCTTGACCTTCTGATCCTCCTGCCTCAGCCTCCCTAGTAAGTGGGACTACAGGTGTGTAGCCATCAAGCCCAGCTAAATTTTGTATTTTTTGTGGAGGTGGGGTCTCTTTGTGTTGCCCAGGCTGGTCTCAAACTTCTGGGCTCAAGTGAATCCTCCTGCTTGGGCCTCCCAAAGAATTGGGATTACAGGCATGAGCCACAGCCGGCCCATGTAAAGCCTTTTTACTGCCCCCAGCAGAGAGGATGCACTTCCCAGTGGTGAGAGGCCCCTGAAGAAACTGTCCCCTCTTCCCCCACCCAAGGGCCCAGTCCCCTGGAAATTTCGGCAAAGGAGGGTTGGGTGCTTGACGATTGATGTACAAGGGCTTTGGATCAAGTAACTTAGACGTTACCTTCCCACAGTACATCTTTGCTGGGTGAGCACATGTATCTGATGTGGCTACAGTGTGTTTTAGCTGAAAATGAGTCATTAATAAAAAAGGTAGGGAGTTTCCTTAGTCCTGTTTGCTTCAACACAAGATAAAATAAGGAATGCAAAATGGCAATAGTCTGCCAGGAAAACTGGACTGAGTACACCTAGGTTGGGGGTGGTCAAGACTCTTGATCTTAAGCCGGGCGTGGTGGCTCACGCCCATAATCCCGGCACTTTGGGAGGCTGAGGCGGGCGGATCACCTAAGGTTGGGAGTTTGAGACCAGCCTAACCAACATGGTGAAACCCCGTCTCTACTAAAAATACAAAAAGTAGCCTGTGTGGTGGTCGGCACCTGTAGTTCCAGCTACTCGGGAGGCTGAGGCAGGAGAATTGCTGGAACCTGGGAGGTGTAGTTTGCAGTGAACCAATATCGTGTCACTGCACTCTAGCCTGGGCGACAGAGCAAGACTCCGTCTCCACACACGCAAAAAAAGACTCCTGATCTTATTGGAGGCAGGTTGGTACACTGGAATGAGTGGGAGATTTGGAATCAGGGAACCTGGGATGGAACCATGTCTGTCTCCCTTCCCAGTTGTGTAACCTTGGACAAGTCACTTAACCTCCAAGACTCACTTTCCTCCTTCATCAAGTGCTGTGTAAAGAATGCAGGAGAGTGATTTAAGCAAAGCCCCCTAACTGCCTGGCATCTAGTAAGTACACAGGTAATTTTAGCCAAATCTATAGCTGAACCAGCTGATGCCAGAAAGATATTAACTGGAACAGTTTCTTATCCTCCTACCTCCCTGCTGCATCTTCCCATGCTGTCCCCAGACATTTCCCCTGGAGTTCTGTCTGTGGGTTGTCATTTTGTCTGCTTGCCTTTCATCCTCCAAACGTCTTGTTAATCGCACAGGAAGTGGGTGGGTAATGGGCTTCTCTGTTGTTCCACTGGCCTCCCAGTGAGTCTTACTGTTTTGCTTTCCTCACCACGGGGGCTTCTCACACCCTCTAATGACTGTTTTCCTTTCAGAAATGGCATATTTTTAGACAAAAAGCATTTCCTGGGGCTCATCACCGATTCCCTGGCAGATCTCTGACTTCTCAGCAATTTTCCCTGCTTCTCTCTGGTCACATAAAACCCACCCTGGCAGCATAAGCACAGGAAATGCAGGAACCACAGGCCCCCAGCGGCCTTCACTGCTCTGAGCTGATACCCAGTGCTGGGGGCCAGGACCCGGGCTGGGCAATCCTTAGTTGAGGCATGAGGTCCCAGCTGCTGGGACTGCAGAGGCTGTTGCTTCTGGCTGCTGTCCTGCCCCTCCCCAGCCGTCCAGCTCCCCTCTGCCAGTGTTAGAGGGTAGGGTGGTAGTGTTTTCAAAGTTACCAAAACCATGCCCCTTTCTGAGTCAAGCCCAAGTTCAGATGATTCCCTTCCCCTCTTAGTAACAGCCATAGTCAGACACATCTGGGTTTGAGTCATGGCTTAGCCCTTGCCTAGCTTGAATGCTCTAAGCCTCAGTTTTCTTCATTTGTAAAATGGGGGCTCTATTAGTAAACCTCACGAGGCCATCATAAAGATGACATGGAATACAGTGGGTGAGTATAATGCTTAGCCCCATGCCTGGCACTTACTTGCTTTTATTTTTTCTGATCTGAATAATTACAATGATTTCATTATAATTTTAAATTTATAAAAATTGTTTTATAATTCTTTAAATATAATTATATTTCTTGTCCCTCTCCCATAGGCTGTGTGTCCCTGGAGGGAACGGGCAAATCTTTTTTTTTTTTGAGACAGAGTGTCACTCTGTTGTCCAGGCTGGAGTGCAGTGACAGGATCTTGGCTCACTGCAAGCTCCATTTCCCAGGTACAAGCGATTCTCATGCCTCAGCCTCCTGAGTAGTTGGGATTACAGGCACATGCCACAACACCTGGCTAATTTCTGTATGTTTTGGTGGAGACTGAGTTTCACCATATTGGTCAGGCTAGTCTTGAACACCTGGCCTTGTGTGATCCACCTGCCTCAGCCTCCCAAAGTGCAGGAATTACAGACGTAATCCTTCCAAGATCATCATCTTTTTTTTTTTTTGAGACCAAATCTCGCTCTGTCACCCAGGCTGGAGTGTGATGGCACAATCTTTGCTGACTGTAACCTCTGCCACCCGAGTTCAAGTGATTCTCTTGCCTCAGCCTCCCAAGTAGCTGGGATTACAGCCACATGCCACCATGCCCGACTGCTTTTTTGTATTTTTAGTAGAGATGGGGTTTCACCATGTTGGCCCAGCTGGTCTCGACCTCCTGACCTCAGGTGATCCACCCACCTTGGCCTCCCAAAGTGCTGGGATTACAGGCGTGAGCCACCACACTTGGCCTGATCTAAATACCCAGTAAATAGGTAAGGGGCTGAGAAGGGTGAACTAATGCCTTTATGGCCCCAAAGAGCTGGGTTCCCTGCCCTCAGCGAGCTTCAGTGGGGAGCCCAAGGGTCATTGAGAAGGGTCATTGAGAGAGACGGAAAGGGCATGTGGCTGGACTGGCAGGGCAGTAAGGGCGGTTGTGATTGGGTGAGGAGGGTGGAGGAACTCCAGGTGCCTGCCCTTTCTAAGCCTCTCTCTACATAATAAAAACTGAATAGTCATGCATTTCTATTTGGCTCAATTCATTCATTTGGTTGATTCAGATTTTTGGAGCACTAACTCCAGAAGGTTCTCCTAGGCAAATCTCCATTCACTATTCAGCTCACCCCTAGATCACTGTAAAGTGTGTAGCACTCAGACTGCCTCTTGCTGCTCCTATGACCATAACAGATACGGCTAATGGATTACAGTATTCTGTTGCCCTTAGCCTGATATCATCTTAAAGTCCTTCTGCATAAAGCAGCCATTCCTGATGGAATAGAATCCTCACTTGTGTTTAAAGCTACTTATTTATGAGCTGGGCGCCATGGCTCATGCCTGTAACCCCAGCACTTTGGGAGGCTGAGGCTGATGGATCGTTTGAGGTCAAGAGTTCGAGACCAGCTTGGCCAACATGGATGGTGATACCCCATCTCTACTAAAAATACAAAAAAATTAGCTGGGCATGGTGGCGTGTGCCTGTAATCCCAGCTACTCAGGAAGCTGAGGTAGGAGAGTTGCTTGAACCTGGGAGGCAGAGGTTGCAGTGAACCGAGATTGCACCACTGGACTCCAGCCTGGGTGACAGAGCAAGACTCTGTCTCAAAAAAAACAAAACAAAACAAAACAAAACAAAAAAAGCCTACTTATCTCTGGCCTAGACCTTAGATCACTGGGTATGTCCTGAGGCCTTCAAACCTTATAATTTCTCCCGCAAAAATACTGCCATGCTTCAATTCTCTCTACCTTTCTTTATGGAAGCTTTTCTTACCCATTACTAGAAAGATTAGAGAGGTGTTAGGTATTAGGAAAATGAAAAGGAGACAGACGAAAGGACGAGTCTTCCTCTATCTACTCATACTTTCAAGGTGTTTGGCAAAATCTGAAGTTTTGACCTAAAATGATAGAGTTCAATGCAATTCTTTCTGTATTTTTGTCTTTTCCAATTCTGTATTAAGCATGTACTACTTTTCAAAGTAGGAAAAATGTATTTTATAAAAATTGAGTAATTTTATAAAAATATAATTTTAAGTTACATTTAAAAATTGAGTAATTTTATTAAAATTTTTATTCAAAATTTCATAAAAATGCATTTTCAAAGATTTCATAAAAATTTCTTAGACTTAATATTATATACCCTTTCATACCTCTGTGACTATAATACCTAATAAAAAATAAAAGCTGGTCTTTGGGTTTGTACATAGGAAACACCCTCTTCTCTGAACAAATCTCTCATTTACAGTCTTTTAAAATTCAAAGAATGCATTCCAGCTGGGTACGGTGACTCATGCCTGTGATCTCAGCACTTTGGTAGGCTGAACCGGGAGCATTGTTTGAGGCCATGAATTTGAGACCAGCTTGGGCAACATGGTGAAACCTTATCTCTGCAAAAATTACAAAAATTTTCCAGGTGTGGTGGTGTGTGCCTGTAGTCCCAGCTACTCAGGAGTCTGAGGTGGGAAGACCCCTTGAGACTGGGAGGTCGAGACTGCAGTGAGGCATGATTGTACCACTGCACTCCAGTTTGGGTGATAAAGGGACACCTTGTCTCAGAGAAAAGAAAAAAAAAAAAAAAAAAAAAGGATTCCATGAAGACGAAGAAGGTGATGGAATGTCATCCAACATTGAGAAAAATATGCCATGCCCATCAACTCCTCTGTTCTCTTGGGGGAAGTGCTACCGCAGGGAGGTCTTAGCCATTGCTCCATCCCTTTCTTGCTTCTTCTCAACGAGCTTTGTTAATAACTGGAATCCACTGGGCCATGTTTTTAGTAGAAGGCAGGGTCACTTCACTCAAGGAGTTTTGCAACAGCCACGGTCTTTCTCTGCTCTGGGCTGTAAAGCCTGGTGCCAGGCCTCCTGAGGGCAGGCCTTAAGGTCCCAGTTCTCTCATCTGTCCATCTGCCTGGTGACTGGGTGAATGGGTAGCCCCAAGCTTCTCAGCCTCCCTGCCTGAGCCAAGTTGGAAAATGAGGGTGGCCTCTTTTTGGGAAGTTGGTGATCTTCAATTTAAAGGGGTTGGAGCAGAAAGCATCACTAGGGCTTTGAGCCTAAGCCAAATCCCCTCTCCCATGTTGAGGAAAAGGAGAAAAGCTGACACTGTGCTCTTCCTTTGGTAATCAGTACTCTAAATGGTTGAGACCCAAGTGGGCCAAGATCTGAGCTCAGAATTCTGAATACGGCAACATGCTCATAAAACTATATTCCTTAGGGTGGGTATGGTGGCTCATGCCTGTGATCCCAGTGCTTTGGGAGGCTGAGGCAGGAAGATTACTTGGGCCAGGAGTTCAATGCTACAGTAGACTAGGATCATGCCACTGTACTCCAGCGCAGGCAACAGAGTGAGATCCAGTCTCTCAAGGCGCGTGTGCACACACGCACACAAACTGTTCCCTGAAGCCCTTTAAATTACTAGAAGAAAAACAACTGTGGTGGACTAATGTTTAATGCTTACTGTATCTCATCATGACGTTTTCAGATCAAGCAGGATAGCTCTGGGCAGTGGAGCTTAGGTACATTAAGAAAAAACTTCATGACCGTTAGTAGCTGTGCAAACAAGTGGGCATGAGGTGTGGAGGCTTGGCCAGCCAGAGAGTCCAAGGTTCACAGGGAGGAAAGGAGCCAATTTACTGGAACAGGATTATGAAACACATAAACCTTAAGTAAAACTATTACTAGCCTAGCAGAGTTCCATGGAGTCTGGGTGGCAGCTCTGTAGTTCTGTGGTTGTCAGTCCAGGCTGTCTTTAGATCTGAACTGGTCTGGGGTGGGCCTGTGTGTTACTTTATAAGTTCCCTAGATGATTCTAATGAGCTTCTGAGGGTGAGAACCACTGCCACGGTTAAACGGTCTCAATATGTATTAATCACAAATCCCCTGATGACGCCACAGGGTTGGTCAGCTTAACTCATGTTAGGAATCACATTGAGATTTGTGGACCATCCGTCTCAGGAGCAGGTGGCAGGGCTTGATCTAAAGGCAAATTAGTATTCCACGGAGCCTTGGTTCTCAACCTTGGCTGTGCATCAGAATCCTCTGGAGGTCTTGATAAAACCCAGACTGTGGGGCCTCATTCTCAGAGTTTCTGATTCATTAGGTCTGGGGTGAGACCCTAACATGTCTAACAAGTTCCCAGGTGATGCTGATGCTGCTGGTTTGGGGACCACACTTTGGGAATCACTGTCATGGACACAGGTCTTGGCTCTGAGAGGCACTGCGGGGGAAGCAGAGAGAGCAAGGGTCTGGGAGGTGGCTAGGACTTAGGTTTGGGTCCATGGTTCATGCAGGTACAGTATAGACAAGGGTAAGCCATGTGACCTCTTTTGAACCCAGTATTCTTACCTACAATCTGGGGTAATATTAGCTGCTTTGCCTTTCCCCAAGCATTGAGTGGGATAATGAGTAATCATTGGGCTTTTATCATGTACTGTGCATTTTACATGCATTATTCCCATTAATCTTCTCAACATTTATAGGAAGTGGGTCCTATTTTACAGACCCAGAAACTGAAGTTTAGGAAGCCTCAGTTCTTGTTAAGAGCAGTCCTTGTGTTAGAGGCAGTTCCAGCTGACCCCAGGGTTCAAGCTTTCAACCGTTGTGCGATCCCTGACCCTCAGTGGGAAAACCCTGTGAACATCCAGACTTGCCAAACAACTTTTAGCTGTGGTTTTTCTAAGCGTGGGCAGGATTTGATGTAAGGGATACCTGGTGGGCAAACCACTGTGCAGCAGTGAGCAAATCCCAGTTCAGGTCTGAGCAGCGTGGGAAGTTTCCAGAACAAAACATAGCACATCAAGGACTCATTTACTGCATTTGAGAATGGGCCACTCTGATAAGGTAGAGCCATTAATTAGGAGGAAAAAGTAGCCTAGCAAATGTTGCAGGGAGGCCAGGAGGCTCTTGAACAGCCTGACATAAGCCCAGGAAAGCTGCTTCCTAGAAGGCCTAGTACTAGATCATAAACTCTGCAGCTGACTCATTAATCCAGTAAAAGTGGCTGCAAAGCTCTCTGGGAAAGGATGGATTTGAAGAAAGGAAAACATTGCTTCTATGAGGGGACCGGAAGAAGCCATGGAGTGGAACCCAATATGTGCAAATCAGGCATTGTGAGCTCAAGAGCGGTTCCGAGGAGCTCACAGACACAAGGAGCCTGTAAGCAAAGGTTCTGCTCCGCAAGCAGGAAGCCCCTGAGAGATATGTACCTTTTGGTCACTGTGAACAAGATCCTATGGTCAAGGATGAGTGGGACAGGTGATCACTGAAGTCCGTTTCAGCTTTTAGTTCTAATCACCCTCTGAGATACATGCTTCATTGGTCCACCAGATTTATTTCCCAGGGTCAGTAAACATTTGGATAGGAATACAATGAATGAAAAAAGAAACTATCAGAATCTGATGAAACGTCACGCCAAAGTTTATTAGGAATAAAAAGTTATAACTATTATATATAAGTAGGAATGCTGTGTAATAATCTATAAAAAATGAGGTTGTCCTGAGGATTCAGACAAAACAATGGACGTCTGAAAAGTGTTTTGAAAACTGGAATTATTAAATTAGAATAAAGGTATATATAACAGTTGGGATAATTTTCTGGATGAAGATATGTGAAAAGCAACTTTACTAAGTGATTACAGTACATACCATATGAGCATTTCATATGACCTACAAAGAGAAGAAGGAAACCATGTGCTTTCCAGGAGGTAAAATGCTCAGCTGACTGAGATGCTGGAAGGTCTTATGGGGTCATATGAATGGGCAGGAAAATAGAAGATGACCTTTGATGCAGACAAAGCCATTATGTGTTTAGGGAAAAGTACCCCAGACAACATATAAAGTGGTTTCCTCTGTCTTAAAGGGTATAAACCAGAGAAGAATTTTGGTTTTCGCAGCTTGTTTCTTACCTGTGATGCTAGTTTGGTCAAGATGGCTAACCAAGACTTTAAAATAACTATACGTCCTTAGAATAAAGGAACCATAGAGATCATGTGATCTGTTGATGGCTTTTATTTTATAGATGAGAAAACAGACCCAGAGAGCTGAATGGCTTGTTCAATGTCCTATAACTACTTCGAAAATGTTTTGTATACTAGATGGAAAACATCAGTCCACCTTTCACGAAACTAAGATACCTGACAAAGGCTTCCTTAAAGAGTGTGGGGGAATTTCCAGAACCTTTTTATTTCTAATCACTCTCCGAGTCACCCGCTAGGAGTTCTAATCGTACCACCATTAGGTGAAAAGTTGACCAAATGGTCCCTCAGCATGTCCCATTGCATTGCTGTAAAAGTCAAATCATTGAGATGGACAGATAGATAACTCATGACTAATAACATTTTCCACGTAACCTTATGTAAATGATTCCTAATAAATTACACAGACAGGACTTCACAGTAAAATCACAAGTGAGTTTAGTGCAGGCATAATGACAGCCCAAACATCTGTTGGTTTTGGAAGTAAGTCTTCCTATTTTAGAACTAGCATTGAATCATCAGGAGATCGGGCTTGATAGAACTTCAGAGGAATTTTAGATCTCCACCAAAAGATCAAACTGCTCTGCCCTGTGTTAATTAGAAATGATAGACGTCGAGGGCTATGATTGTCTCCCTAGTTTCCTGCATACCTATTCCTACCTCGACAACATACCACAGAGTAGAGAAGATGGAGATTAGAGAGTTTTGATGCTTTTAGTGTGGGACTGGTGATGACTGCCCTCTTGGACTCGATCTTCCCTGGATGGGTCCAACCTTCTTGGCTCCCTTACCTTGTTTGAGCCTTCCTGCCCTAGCTGAGTTCCTAGGCCTGTGAATCCCTGACCCAAGTACTTTACCTGCTCCCTCCAACTTCCTGGATCCACTTGGGACTCCATCTGTTATGGTTCTGATCTGTAATCTACACCCCACCTCTGCCCTTGGTTGAACATTTGGTCTTTGTCTTTTCCTCCCAGCCCTATAATCTGTGTTTAATTGATGACTGTAATGTCCCATTTAAAACTTTTTCCATTGTTCATGTGGAATTTAATGGAACTCTTTTCTAAAAATGTGAATTTGAAAAACCTTCAATCTGCATTAAGACTATTGAAGAGCACAGTCTGTGTTAAAAGCCAGATATAAAAGCTTGGCTTTCATAAGAGGTACCAATTATAAGTAAATATCCATCAATCGATAAATACATCCTGCTTCAAAGTTCAAAGATTAGGGAAGCAATCAAGTGGGGGAAATGACTGGTTCTGATTGGAAGAAGGGAAGTGACATGGGCCAATGTAGGGTGCACGTGACAGAGAATCTTCTTTATCCCCTGGTTCCTGAAGGGATAAGACATAGAAACCCAAAACATCAGAAAAGTAAGGGAGCAGTGATAGAGCTTTTCTTTCCTCCAGTGCCAACCAGTCATAGTATTCTCTTATTTGGACTTTAGATGAGAAGGCCTATGTGTTCTGCTGTGTTCCTTTTTTTTTTTTTTTTTCCATTTTGAGACAGAGTCACTCCGTTGCCCAGGCTGGAGTGCAGTGGCACAATCTTGGCTCACTGTAACCTCCACCTCCCAGGATCAAGCGATTCTTCTGCCTCAGCCTCCCGAGTAGCTGGGACTACAGGTGCACACCACCACACCCAGCTAACTTTTGTATTTTTAGTAGAGACAGGGTTTCACCATGTTGCCCAAGCTGGTTTTGAACCCCTGACCTCAGGTGATCCGCCTGCCTTGGCTTCCCAAAGTGCTGGGATTAAAAGTGTGAGTCACCACGCCTGGTTGCCCTATATGTTTTGATGGATGATCAAGCCACTGAAATTTCTAGGAAAACAAGGAACCCGGGAAGGACTCATCCCAAGAAAGTTGAAGGTGAGTTAGAAAATTGGCTTCTACCCAAGTTTGACAGAACTCAAGGACTGGCATAGGCTGTGATGAATAGCAGCTAAAGAATGGAGCTCTGGTGCTTAATGTTTATATGTCTTTAAAACTTGCTTTAAATAAAATGCTTTATTTGCACTAGTTAAGTATTTGTTATGATGTGTTGCTTTAATGAAAAGCTCTGTTGAGCTCCAGTTATATGGGAAAGCAGGCTGGGCTTTGACTGGATTAACCATGCAGATAGGAAGTTAGGCTCTTTGGAGCCACATTGGTTCACACAGGTGGCATTACCCACCTACAGGTGTCCATCACACCTGCGTTATGAATACTGCTCCTAAGAAGACACAAACCAGGCTCTGGGACCACCAGCCTAGGAAACTTGAGCCAATAAAGTCACCACAAAGACCACAGCACCAAAAGATAGAAAGGGATAAGTATAGAGGGGGATGGGAGGGTGACAGGTACATTCTCCTTTCATCATGATTTTTTTTTTTTTTTAAACACAATACAGTGCTTTGGGCAATTTTATTTTTTAAATGAAAACTTTGGATTTTTCAAAAGGGGTTATTTGCCTTTCATCTGTGTTTTCTCTACTGTTCTATTTTCTGATCCATTACTTTCATCTTTGAAGCCTCTCATTGTGACTCTTGTATCAATGTAACTATCCGTTAAAAGGCTTTTTGCTTTTCGGGTCAGAAGTGTTTAATATCAGACAATTTAAATGATTTTATTTGTATTGATCTCAAACTTGAGAGTTACGCAAGAGGTACTATAAAATTAAGTATCAAAGATATGAATCCCTTTATTGGACTTTTTTGATGAGCAGACAGGTTGAGGGGTCCTAAGGGAGTGATGGAAAAGTAGAAAACTCACCAGGACCCAATGCCTAGGTCCCTGAGAAACAGAGCAAGAAAGGAGTCAGGGAGATGGGAGTGGAGTGGATGAATACCTGCGCAATCTCAGGACACAGAAAAGACCTGATGGATTCTTTTCTTTCTTTCCTGGTTAGAGGAAGGGCATGGCTGACCCAGGCTGTTTGCAGGGGCTCAGATAGGATAGAGGAGTTTGGGGCAAAAGGGTGGGTGCCGTAGCTTAAAGGGGAGCAGTGGGCGGGAAGTTGAGTCAGCCTGGGCTGGTGCATTGTGGATATAGCACAGCATGAGAGGGTGGAGAGGAGTGGGAGAGAGTAAAAGAGCACAACAGGTTCCGAAAGCTTGGTGTGGTCTGGGTCATAGACTCCTGCAGATGTTCTGAGGGGTCAAGCCCTTTTCCTGAGGTCCCAGAGCTCACTGAAGCTGGAACCTAGACTGCAGGCCCTACCAACATCCCGTGCTCTGAGCAAGTGGCTGTCAGGACCCTGGAGTGAATGACACATAAGTTCCCCTCCCACCTCCCACCTCCCTGGAAGATGAGAACAGAGCAGTCAGGCTGGGAGGCAAACACCATCCCAATTTGCAGGTGTGCAGTAGAAGCATAATATCATCTTTCACAGGGGAGTGGTCCCTGACTGTCACTCTACAGCCAGACACCCCCAGTGCTGCTCCAGGAGGAGTCCATGCTGGGAGAGAAGAGATTGGAATCAACTTCTTGGAGTCTCTTACGACTTCAAAAGCAGGGATGAATCTGCAGTGTTCTGGGGGCCGTTTAATGATAAAGGAATAATCCAAACGCCTGTGCAGCGCTAATGAGCACCGAGAATAACTCCACCAACCTGTCTCTGCAGGCAGGGCCCAGCGGACCAGCAGAGCTCAGCTGGTCTTGGAAAGGGTTCCACAGGCCTGCTCCCTCTGCCCAGAGGCCAGAGCTCAGCCAACGGGTTCCCTGAAGGATTGCCTGGGAGGAGAGGATTGCCTAGAGTGGCCTCTGAGTCAGGACTGTGCTCCTCCCACACAGGGGGAGGAAGTCAAGGGCTGTGTGCAGGTGAGCAAACCAAGCTGACAGGAGCCTGACTTCTGAGGTGCTGGCTTTGGTTCCTCTCATGCTGAGGATTAATTTGTTGAAGTGGGAACACAGCAGGAGAAGGGAACATTTATTTCTTTGGCTTTGGTCTGGGGTCCAGTCAGGGAAGGAGAAAGAGAGAATGTATGTGTGAGTGTCTAAACCACTGGGATGGATTAAGGGCAGGGCAGAAAGTGGACCAGTGGTACCAACTCTTCGAAAGGGTGCCGAAAGCCTTTATCATAAACACTAAATGTAATACTGTTTAGGGGGACAGAATAGGGTTGGTGCCAGAAGGACACCTTTCCTGGATCCCGATGTTCATTTATTCTTGTGGTCATTCATTTAATCCAATCAATCAATCATGTCAATGCAGTCATCAGCATTTCTCCAGCATCCACTATATGCCATCTGTTGCACACAGATTAGACTACGGCCCAGCCTCTCTCTGCCTTCAAAGCACACACGATCCTACAGGGAAGGTGGAAATATGAACAAGCAGACAACAATAGACATGATGAACACAGTGTAATACATGTGAGAAATAGGAAAATAGATGACAGAAGCGAAGAGGAAGGCGGGCCTCACTCGGACACAGAGGGGTGCAGACATTTGGCATGTAACTTGGATGATGCAGTGCGGACTGTGTGATGGGTGGGACTGAGGACGAGGGAGAAACTTTCCAGGACTTCTAGGGGCAGGTTTGAACTGTGGGAGTGGGATGGGGTGGGAGGTGGGGGTGGGGGAACAGCATGAGGCAGGTGTGGAGGCGTGCACAGAATAAGGTGTGAAATTTAAAGGAGAAGCTGGAATTTGAAGGGAATCGGAACCAGGAGGAGACAAGGGCATCCAAGAGGCCAATGGGTGTGAAAGGCAGAGTCCTGGAGGGGAGTGTTGTTGCTTTCTTCTGCACACAGATAGTAGGCAGAGTTGCACAGGGATTAAGAACATAGGTGGCTGGGTGCAGTGGCTCACCCAGCACTCTGGGAGGCCGAGGCAGGCAGATCACTTGAGGTCAGGAGTTTGAGACCAGCCTGGCCAACGTGGTAAAACTCCTTCTCTACTAAAAACACAAAAAATAAAAAATTAGCCTGGCGTGGTGGTGCGTACCTGGAATCCCAGCTAATCGGAAGGCTGAGGCAGGAGAATCACTTGAACCAGGGAAGCAGAGGTTGCAGTGAGCCAAGATGGAGCCACTGCACTCCAGCCTGTGTGACAGAGCAAGACTTTGTCTCAAAAACAAAGAAATCATAGGCCCTGTACCGAGACTGTGTTCAAATCCTGGCTCCGGGGGCTGCCAGCTTTGGCAAGTGTCTCTGCCTCTATAAGCTTCAGTTTCCTTATCTATAAAGTGGGATCAATGATGATGATCATTCCTGCAGTGGCCTGCTGTGAGGATTGGTAGTTCAGTACTTGGTGGGATAACTGGTATAGCCTTCAGTAAATGTTAGCTTTTATCATTGTCACTATTGCAGCCAATCTTTAAATGCTGTTAGTTTTTCCTTTGAAGTGTTTCTTGGGTCTTATCATGACCTCTCCCTCCCAGCAGTGACCACTCTAAGCTCTGCACCTGAGAATTGCCCTCCTCACCTCACTTCTGGGTTTCTGCACATCTTCCAGTTGGCCTTGGTGGCTTTCTTCCTTCCACTGTAACCATCCTGTGGACCAACCCCAAACAAAGCCCTCTTACATGCCAGGTTTGGATAACTCCTTTGCTCTAAACCACTAGCACTTTCTCTCAGAAAAGCACCAATCTGGCCCATTGTCCTCTTGCAGGTGAGAAAACTGAGGGCTAAAGAGGCTATTGGACTAGTCCACAGGCCAAGGAAGTCTGTTCCTGAGCTCTGGGTCTCCCGACTCCTCATTCTTGCGCTTTCCTCTCTGACAGCTGCCCTCTTTTCCCAGCCCCAGAGCTTCTCTAAACTCTCCCTGGAAAACATCACCGCGATTAGCAAATGGTCCTGTGTGAGCTCTGTGCTGGGCCATTGAGTTTGCAGCCCAGCCTCGCCCTTACTGGCTGAGTGACCTTCAACAAGTGATGTCACCCATCGAAGCCTGGGGTTCCCAGCCGTGGAGAGCAGTGTTATGCTAAGAGCTCCTTTACAGGGTGAGAGTGAGGGTGGGAGATGTGACTATTACCTAAGTGAAGGGCTTGGGAGAGTGTCTGACACACAGTACGAGGCTGAGATTTTGAAGCCTACTCTCTGGTCAGGGGGCCATCCCCGGCCCGGGGCCCACCTTAACTGTGCCCACGCTGCCTCCCATCCAGCCTTCACGTTTCCTGTTGCACATCCACATTCCAAGTCACCCCAGCCCTTCCTCTCACCATGAGCTGTTCTCTACTTCCTGAATTCCTCAAAATCCCACCTGACTGCCTCTCCTGCAGAGTTAGAACTCCAGGAAGAAGCCAAAACTTTATTTCAGAACTCTGTTGTAAACATCCTTAAAGACAGACGCCAGGTGGTGGGTGGGGCCGAGGCGCCGAGAGTGGAAGGGTTTTGGGTCTGTTCATCGACTGGAGTAGTGCTCACTGGGAGCTGAAAGGACTTTCAGAGCAGAGCCCTACGGGGTGCTCAGACGTGTCCACCAGGACGGGACCGACACAGCCTTCCCTGTGGGCCTCCAGGGTGAGCCTTGAGAGTTGTTTTCCCTTCTTAGGAAAAAGGGAGAGGTCCGCGCTTGCCGGGTGTGAGCCTGCTGCACCCACCAACTGGCTGCCGTTCTGATCTCGTAGGAAGCCAGTGGCCCCACTCAGAGCCTCCCAGGGCCCCGCCTGTGAAGGAGGAAGCTGCGAGGAGTGCCCAGGGCTGGGAATCCCTCAGATACCTCTGTCCTTCCTCCAAGGGGTAATGAAGCGGGCATGTGTTCCCGTGCAGGCGTCCTTGGGGACGGGTGTGGATTCTTTCCTGTGACAGCTGCGGAAACCACCAGAACACGGTGGAGAGCGCACAAGGCTGGTTTTCCATCCCAGTGTGGGCCACGCCCTATGCGGGGGCACTGTTTGCTTTTCCATAAACGTAAAAATTGCTTAATATGACTCCAGAGAAGACTAAATACGTGTTCGCTGGTGGACTCTCTTGTTTATTTTTTCTGTTTTCAGGAGCGGGTGGGACTTCCTCCAGAAACTACTGGTTTCCTGAAAATCTGGACCAAGCCTGAGACTTTTTGTGTATTTGTAGCTTTGTTTTGATTTGTGTATTTATTGTGAGCTCTCTAGGGGACCTCAAAAAAAAAAAAAAAAAAAAAAACAGAAAAACAAAACAACAACAAAAAAAAAACCAAGTCTATTTTCCAGAAGATTTTCACTCAAGCTTAGCAAAGGAAAAAAATTCAACCTGACCAGCGAATATTTGCCCCTCATTAAGCATTCTCCAAAGTGAGGTCTCTATAAAAGACACAGTCTATGTCAGTTCCTGCTTGCTGGGAAAAGCCAAAGGTTCACTGGGCTTTGACTAGACTTCCCAGAGGTCGTCTTGCAGTGAGGGAGGCCAGCTCCTTCTGATGTCCGCTGGGCCTTTGGCTTTCAATGACTGAAAGCTGTTTTTGTCCCAGCAGAACTAGAAAATACATACCTCACCTAAAAAAATAGGAGGAATGGCTACCATCTCTCCCTCTCGGAATGTATTACATGGGGAGATATACCGCCTTCTCAATATCCTATGACCTAGCACCTTTTTTTCTTAAATTTTCACTAGAAAAATAATAAAGCCATGGACATACTCTGATATTATCGATGGCAGATTTTGAGGTTGACCTAATGTACTTTTTTCCCACTTAACACACAACTTAATCATCTCCTGAAGAACAAAGAGATGGTGGCAAAAAGCCCTTTGCAAAACCTTTTTCCTATTCTACTGGGAAACCAGCATTAAGGACAAGGGACAGGAATGGTGCAGGGACAGGGGCTAGTTGTATAAGATGTGTAATTTTGAGGGGCAGAGGGGTGACCAGATTCTGCTAGCAACAGCTGAGAAACAGGGGGGGGTTTGATTTCTGATGGAGAAAGAAAGCATAGAGTGTTATTTAACCCTGGTGGAAAGCTGGTCTCTAAAAACCGAAAGCACCCAAGATAACGGGGATAAAGATGGGAAAAGGTTAGAGGTGGGAAGGGTTAGAGGTAGCAAAGCCTCAAAGAAGACGTATTCTTTGGGTGGTGTCATTCTAAATGTTTTGACTTGGAGGAAAGAGCCAGGAATGAGGACAACGTCCCTGCTATTATAACAACAACATATGCACCAACATAAAGAAAAATCCCATTTAAGAAAAACCTGCCTGGGCTGTGCTTTAATTGCAAGAGGTAGAAGGACGTGGTGGGTGAGGCTCAGCTGCTGGTCTAACAATAGCCTAAGCCGACCTTGCTCAGGGGAAGTCCATTGCTAAACTTCAAAGTTCAGTTTGTGAACTTCACATTTAGGAAGCACTTCCTGATGACCCCATTTAAAATTTTATTCTTCTTCCAAGGGACACAGTACAGAATATATGGGCTTACATTTTTTTTTTTTTTTTTCTCTCCAGCAATTTCCCTGCCTCTGTAGGAGTAAAAAACGGAAACAGGTGCTTATGTATTTATTTTTAAAGCTCTCTAGCTACTGAGGACAGCAAGGACTTTTGCCATTTAATTTTTGTTATTGTCTAGCTCATGAAAATGTATTTCTTAATCCTCTAGCAACATATATTCCTGATTAGAAAAAGTATGAACTGGTATCTCCTCTGCACTCTGGGGGCGCGTGATTTAAGACTAACCATGCGGCATATACACAGAAAGCCATGCAGAAAATGCCTGCAGAGCCAGCATTGGGGGCAGGATGGAGACAGGGGGCCCAGGATAGAGTGGAAAGGGAATTGTGTGAATCACGGAAGGCAGAAAAGTGTTTATGTCCAAGATGGAAATTCTCAGCATATATCCAGTTCAGTCAGGTTTTTGTGGAGGAAATGACCAAGCCAGAGCTACTGGCTCTTTCGATTACCAAATGGGATTGTCTGGCTGGTATAGGGGGAATAAACACAATGATAATGAAAGTAATTGACCACAAAATGACATGGCCTGAGTCATAGAAAAGCTTTATGAAGAAGATAGCATCTGAAGGTCCCATTCAGCAATGGGTGGGGCAGAAGTGGTTTTGTATGCTGAGGGGGTGTGGTACACAGAGAAAAAAGTACTGCTACCGCAGCTCTGCCCTGAAGAAGCCAAGTGGCATATCATAAACTGGGTGCCTTGTAGGCCTTCTTGCTGTCCACAGGTAAATTTGAGGAGCGCTTAGAATACATTGTGTCTGCCGGACACGGTGGCTCACACCTGTAATCCCAACACTTTGGGAGGCTGAGGTGGGCGGATCACCTGAGGTCGGGAGTTCGAGACCAGCCTGACCAAAGTGGAGAAACCCCGTCTCTATTAAAAATACAAAAATTAGCCAGGTGTGCTGGTGCATGCCTGTAATCCCAGCTACTCAGGAGGCTGAGGCAGGAGAAATGCTTGAACCCGGGAGGTGGAGGTTGTGATGAACCAAGATCGCACCTTTGTACTCCATTCTGGGCAACAAGAGTGAAACTCCGTCTCAAAAAACAAAATAAAAAAATCATGTCTTCGACGCCAAGGGCTGCTCAGCCCACATCGCCCAGTGCTGAGTTGTGGGCTTGTCTGATGATACCTGCATGGTGACAAAGGAGGTGCCCGGCCCTGGGTGTCATCTCTGCTGAAACCTAGTTCTCACATAGCTCTGTGTTCCTGGGTGTGCCACTTGGCCTCCTTAGTTTCTATTTTTTTATTAGTAAAATAAACGAGTTGAGCGAGATGTTCTCTAGAATAACTTTCATTTTTCCCATTCTAGGCATGGTAAAGTATACTTAAACATGTGTATATATTTCTTCAGTTGGGAAAATGGCAATGGTGAAGCCCTAAAAAGACAGAGGACCTCTCGTTTCCCCCAATTTGTTGCCTTTATGAATGTGATGGGTTGCAGGGGACCTTTGCAAAGAGAACAGACATCTACCCAAGGCTGTGGGGTTGGGGTCAGGTCCCCAGTGTGGACAGGGCTACTCAGGCCCATGGGGGCAGGAGGCCTTAGCAGTGGCTACCCATGTGCTCCTGCAGTCCTCCCAGGAAGGATTGATACCCCTAGTCTCTACTCACCTCCCCAGCGCCTCCCTCCAGGGGCCTCTGGGCTGCATCAGGGGAGATGTGCCCTGTCCTTAGCTATGGCTTCAGGTTTGGCTCAGTGCTTTTTGCCCTGCGTACTGGAAAAGCTTATTTTTCCCCATGAATATCAAAGTAATACAACTTCCGTACAACAGAAAGGTACAGGAAAGCGTTGAGGATGAATACATAATCAGCTATCATCCTATCACCCAGAGCAATTTATTTAAGTGCATTTTCTTCTAACGTATTTTTTCCTTAATGCAAATGTAAAATTTTGCATTCTGCTTTTTCTTTTCTTTTGGCTCAACCTCATAGCATGTTTCCATGCCATTATATATATTTGACCCCACTTCATTCCATTCTGCTTCCTTATGCTCACCCTCTTCTCTTGGTGTCCCTGACTTCAGTCTCCCCTCCTGAGCTCATGCTGTGTGCCTGTCCGAAGTGCAGCCATTCTCCATTTGTCATTTAGTCCTGCCATGCTTTACGGTTCTCTCTCCCCCACGAAGCCTTCTCAGACCACTTTGGAGAACTCTCCTGATTGTCTATCCATCCCTGACCCCCTTCCCTTCCTTGGGGTCTGGACCATGCCTTGGGTCCTAAACAAGTGCTGCTCTGGGCTGTTAGGTCTCTTTTTATGTAGACACCCCTCAGGCAGTGGTGCATTGGTAGATACTCAGCAACTGGCTCTCTAGAAGAAAATGTATTCCTATATATACATGCATACATGCATATATTGTGCATTTTATTGCTCTCAAAATGAGTATTATACAATTTATAAATAATAATCAAATATACAGTATTTATTGTAAACTCCAAATAGCAATTGATTTTTATGGAATACTTTTGCTGATTTTTGTTGGACCCTTGTCTCACTAGTCAACCTATGGTGGCAAATGAGAAGTGTAGGTTGGCTGACAGGTTTATTTACATTAATGAAGAAGACAAAAATGAAATAAAGACATGTTGGAACTTCAGTCATTCAACAATTACAGGATTTCTTTGCTCAATCAAATCATTGTTTTTGAGCATTGGAAGAATATTTCCTTAATGTTTTGTGCTAGTTACAATCGGGACAGTTCTAAGTTTAATCTTCATTACTAACATTTTTTTCTGTGGCTCTCTTAAGTCTAGATGAGGGGCTAGTAATCTATGGCCTGATAAATCTGGCACACCACACGTTTTTGTGAATAAAGTTTTATTGGAACACAGCCAGGTCCATTCATGTATCTATTGTCTGTGGCTGCTTTTGTGCTATGATAGCAGAATTGAGTAGTTTTAACAGAGACCTACGGCCTACAAAAGGAAAAATATTTATTGCCTGGCCCTTTATAGAGAAAAGTTTGCTGAACCTTGCTTTACACAGTCAACAAAACAATACATCAAACCCTGATCTATAATGTTTGTCAATTTCCATGTATAAATACAACCATCATGGCTGCTGTTAAGTTCCCATTGTGATGTTACCGATAATGGAGTTGGGAAGAGATTCACTTTGGTGTAGCATTCAATAGTGTTTCCACCACACAGTACGACAGATGGAAATAACCTTACAGACAGAGACAATAGTAAAATGAGAACATTTGAGTATTTATTACTGTCATTTTAAACATTTGTTTCATTGTAGGTTTTATAATGTAATTTTAAAATAATGGCTGTGTTTAAAAATCAGCTTGCAAAATTCTTGAAAATTTAGCAATTGGCTTTGTGAGAGGGTGAGGGCTTTCATCTTCACTGGGGAAAATAGCCCAGGTGGGTGATACATCTCTCCAAATCCCAGGCCCTGGGGGTGATCGCTGCACGTGGTAAGGGCACGGGAGGATCTTGTGAGCATCAGAAGTCTTAAAGTTGAAGAAAGTAGCCTCTTGTGTGTAGCAGAGGCTCCAACCCTATCTGTTGACTAGAAAATTGCCGTGCACTGTAGTCACCATGTGGGAGTAAAACCATGAACTTCCACCCACCACAGGCAGAACTGAATCATTCAGACAGAGCCATCCAGAAGGCACAGATGGCTCCCTGACCCCATTTGACCTGGGCTGGGTGCTCCATGAAGCTTAAGCTCAAGGTCGGCTCTGTCAGCCCCAAAACCCAGCTTTCTGCTTTGGAAGTACCAACTTATATCCCCACCCTTTCCTCCAGCCCAGGAAGGGAGTAAAGCCAGTGGGGTTCCAGGGGAACATAAGACCTTGGCCTGGGAAGATGATGGCTGGGACCCATGTGACTGGGCATGACTGACCAGAACAAGTTGGTGTTTTCCCTAAGGAAATTCCATGCCCCAAACCCTCCCCTGCCAGCTGCTCTGTGGCCTTGGAGACAAGCTATTTCTCTGGTTATTTGCTCCAAGTTCACCCAGAGCTGGAAGACAAGTGTGGCTGAGACACCTGCATGAAACAGCAGGGAGAGAACAGGTGCTCAGGAGTCACTGGGCTGGGTTCCCATCTCGCCATCACCACTGTGTGTGTGGCCTCGGGCTTGGCACTTAACCTCTTTGAGCCTGTTTCCTTGTAGGTTAAACACCTTACAGAATCACTGTGGGGTCAACTGAGATAATATATGTGAAGACATGTTGCAAATAGCAAATGTGAGAGGGCAGTGAATAGGACTTACTGGCACAAGGACCTCTGCTGAACCACCAGGTGCTAAGGAACCCACATTTTATCCATTTCTTTTTTCTTTCTTTCTTTCTTTTTTTTTGAGACAGGGTCTTGATCTGCATGATCATGGCTCACTGCAGCCTCACTCTCCGAGGCTCAAGCAATTCTCCCACCTCAGCCTCCCCAGTAGCTAGGACTACATCAGGCCTGGCTGATTTCTTTTTACTTTTAGTAGAATTGGGATTTCACCATATTGCCCAGGCTTGTCTTGACCTCCTGGGGTCAAGTGATCCACCTGCCTTGGCCTCCCAGAATGCTGGGATTACAGGCATGAGCCACTGCGCCAATGTTCGGAACCCACATTCTGTAATGAGACTTGCCAGCAATTGGGGCCACATTCTTCCAACTCCAGGGCTCTCAAAGAAGCAGTCTTTATTCCCATCACTGCCTTCCCCCAGCCTATGTAGATAGACAAGTGGGAGAGGGAGTGTAGGAATTGCCGGGCGAATAATGCAGTTCTGTTCTTCCCGTTGTGAGTCTCTTGAGTTCAAGTTGGGGGATCGATTAGAATCACTTACCAAGAATGCAGGATGAGGGTGCCTGCAGGAGGCAGAAATGCTATTCTAGGTCCCATGTGGTGCTGGGGATATGAGGACGAAGTTTTGGAGAGAGACTGACCTGTATCCATAGGAGTTTATGGGGCTGTGTGGGAATGTGGGGGTTGTGCCTGCTTTAGCCATCTGAAGAGAGGAGGCTTAGCCAAGCTGGGAGAAGAAATACTATGAAGTAGTGTGCCTGAGGGAATGGGTCCCCACACCTCAGCTCCCATCAGTCCTCAGAGGTGGGGAAGAAGACCCAAGTCATTTCTGAGACTTTGTACAAGAGGACAGAGTAGGAGGGGCATGGACCTTTGGAGAAGCCAAAAGGGACCACAGCTATGCTTCTCAGTGATAAATGGGCTGGGCTTATACCAATAGGACCCTCAGAAAACCACATCTACCATCTTCACAGGCCAAGGCCACCAGCAGCAGATGGGACCACAGTGAACCAGAGCAAGAGCAGACCACTCACAAGAGGTGAGGACCTCTGTGTCCCCCAGCTGTTCCCTCACTACCAGCTCCCAGCCCCAAAGGGGTTGGGCTCTGAAAAATGAGGAGCAGCAGTCCCAGGACCAGGCCTCACCCCACCCTCCCACTCCACCCCATGGTTTTCCAGAGAAAAGAGGAATGAAAGAGCAGAAAGATCCCCTTCCCACTGCAGATTCCATCCTCTCCGAGTCTGGCTCACAAGATGAAGGGAAGAATGTCAAATCAGATGTGAGACTGAGGCTTTAGAATAAAACAAAGTAACTTTTAATAATCGAACTGACCAAAAGTTAAAGGAATCTGCCCAAGATGCTATAAAGGAATGGAAGCATATAACTTGATAGTACATGGCTGAAGGCAGGGATGGGAGAAATAGAAAACTGTTTGACGTTTACACTCTTCTAAATTCAGACTGCTCAATGAACCCTGAACAGGAACCTTAGTTTTTGTAGTAGGTGGTCCCTTTGAACTTGATGGAATGGATCAAATACATTTATAGGCAGACATTCTCAAACTTTGGTGCCTGTATCAGAATCACCCAGAGGGTGCATTAAAACACAGACTGCCGGGCCCCTTCCCAGAGTTTCTGATTCAGTAGGTCTCGGGTGGGATGGAGAATTTGTCTTTCACACAAATTCCCAGGGGTTGGAGATGCTGCTGGCCTGGGGACCACAATCTGAGAATCACTGTGGAATAGACTAAAGCATCACTGAAATGTGTATTTAACATAGCCTTGAAAATAGGCCCCCGAGCATCCTACGATGCCAATGAAAGTGCTGGTTTTATTTATCTCACCCATCTGCTTCCTCTGGGAGGAACGATGCTTGAGCGTTGTGTTGATCTTCCAGTGTGTTACAGAACTAACTGAAAATCCCTTTGCCCTACAAATGAGTCTGTTACGCCGCCCAGGATTTTCCCCACACTCACATGGTCTGCTCTTCCCAGGAAGATTAGCTATGATAGCACACCTTTGAGTGGGGCCCAAGGTGCACAGCCAGGGCTGTGTGAGCAGGGCAGAAACATCCTCCTGCTTGCCCCTGTGGAAGCAGGAGCCGCCCTTGCCTCCCCTCATCCTTGTGCCTCACAGCCAGTCCTCCATGGTCTGTGGGCATTTCCCCCGCCAATGGAGTGACCCTCCCGTGTGGATCCTGATCAGTCCTGTTTGGGTAAAGCTGATCCTATCCAAGGGGTGGATAGGATGGTTCCCAAATCAGGCCAATCAGAGATCCCATTCTCCTGCCTGTGGCCATGTATTCAGGGGTGGGCACCTGGCTAGAATCATTTCTGGAACATTGCTATAGGTATGTGATAAAGTATGGCTTATCTAGAAGTTTGAATTCTAAGGACTGAGGAATCTGGCACTCTGAAGTGTTATGAAGGGAGGGGGTAGGGAGCGAATGAAGAGACATGGTAACTTTATTAAGGTCGTAGATCCAGCTGCCCCTGAAGCTTATAATTTGGACATCTCTGTTACATGAGTAAATAAATTCCCCACAGGTTAATTTGGGTTGGATTATTATTCTTGTGACCCAAAGTCTCAATGAATACACTTGCTTACCTGCCTTTTTCATATCTCCAAATATGTTGACTTTCCTCCACCCCACTGCTCTACCTGTCACTCCAGGCCTGGGTCTCAGTAACAGCCTCCCAATCCTGTGCGGGTCAGGGCCTCCAAGTAATGAATCCCAACTGACTGCTTGCCCAGTCCACTAGACTTTAATGGGGAGGGTAGCCTGGCTTCAGTAAACCATGATTCTTCCTAGTACGTTTTCTGGGGGAGGAAGGCAGCACTGATAAATCGCAATCACTGCCTCGTTGTGACTTATAACGTGAAGTCCCACAGCAAAGAAAAAGTTGTTGTCTGGCATCCACAGACCTCTAGTGTTCATCAGGAAACTCTCAGAGTCTTTAGACTGCACTCCTTTATTGCCCTGGGCCCGGTTCTACCTGTAAACCCTGAGTGCTGCAGGGAAAATGGCTTAGGGACCATTGGTATAAACTAGCACAGTGGGCTGTGTTATCAATACCAGGCATTTCTTACCACTTTCACTCAGTCAAATTAGCAAAACATCCCGGTGGCAGGACTGTGACCTGCTCAGTACCTTGACCTTCCTAGTACCTAGGTCTAGCAGACCACCAGTGGGTAGCTTGGGTGGTCCCAGGCCATGTAGCATTTCAATGCATTTCCAAAATACATAGATCCACATATTTATGGAAATTGACCTTTAACTGAAGATTTCATAGAAAAGGATTTAAATTGTACGTTGTTCAGTGAAACTTAATAAAATTCCCCTTTAGACAGTGCTGTTCTTTTTCCCAAGTGCCAAACACTGCTGGCAGCCTCATCCCTCCCATGATTGGCCTCTAATACTTCCCCCTCTTGTTCGGAGGCAGTTCTTCAGGTGGGACGCAGGACCAGCATCAGAATTAGCATCACCTGGGACATCGTTAGAAATGCACATTCCTACCTGACAAAAACAAGAAATGGGGAAAGGATTCCCTATTTAATAAATGGTGCTGGGAAAACTGGCTAGCCATAAGTAGAGAGCTGAAACTGGATCCCTTCCTTACTCCTTATACAAAAGTTAATTCAAGATAGATGAGAGACTTAAATGTTAGACCTAAAACCACAAAAACCCTAGAAGAAAACCTAGGCAATACCATTCAGGACATAGGCATGGGCAAGGACTTCATGTCTAAAACACCAAAAGCAACGGCAACAAAAGCCAAAATTGACAAATGGGATCTCATTAAACTAAAGAGCTTCTGCACAGCAAAAGAAACTACCATCAGAGTGAACAGGCAGCCTACAGAATGGGAGAAAATTTTTGCAATCTACTCATCTGACAAAGGGCTAATATCCAGAATCTACAAAGAACTCAAACAAATTTACAAGAAAAAAACAACCCCATCAAAAAGTGGGCAAAGGATAAGAATAGACACTTCTCAAAAGAAGACATTCATACAGCCAACAGACACATGAAATAATGCTCATCATCACTAGCCATCAGAGAAATGCAAATCAAAACCACAATGAGATACCATCTCACACCAGTTAGAATGGCAATCATTAAAAAGTTAGGAAACAATAGGTGCTGGAGAGGATGTGGAGAAATAGGAACGCTTTTACACCGTTGGGACTGTAAACTAGTTCAACCATTGTGAAAGACAGTGTGGCGATTCCTCAAGGATCTAGAACTAGAAATACCACTTGACCCAGCCATCCCATTACTGGGGATATACCCAAAGGATTATAAATCATGCTGCTATAAAGACACAGGCACACGTATGTTTATTGCAGCACTATTCACAATAGCAAAGACTTGGAACCAACCCAAATGTCCATCACTGACAGACTGGATTAAGAAAATGAGGCATATATACACCACGGCATACTATGCAGCCATAAAAAAGGATAAGTTCATGTCCTTTGTAGGGACATGGATGAAGCTGGAAACCATCATTCTCAGCAAACTATCCCAAGAACAGAAAACCAAACACCGCATATTCTCACTCATAGGTGGGAATTGAAGAATGAGAACACTTGGACACAGGAAGGGGAACATCACACACCAGGGCCTGTTGTGGGGTGGGGGAAGGGGCGAGGGATAGCATTAAGAGATATACCTAATGTAAATGACGAGTTAATGGGTGCTGCACACCAACATGGCACATGTATACATATGTAACAAACCTGCATGTTGTGCACACGTACCCTAGAACACAAAGTATAATTAAAAAATGTGGAGGACAAAAAAACATGCACATTCCTGGGCCCCACTGTAGGCCTATTGAATCAGGAACTCTAGAGTGGGGACCACAATCTGTGTTTTAAAAAGCTCTTCAGTGGATTCTGATGCACACTCAAGTTTGAGAACCAGTGACCTAATTGATTTAGCTCCTGACTCACTTTACACACCACACGCAGAAACACAAAAGACCAGAAGAGGCAAAGAGGGGACTACCTATTGCTCCTCAAGCAAGCTCCTTGGGGGGTCTTGATCCTTGCCCCAGATCATATATGAGTGGTGTCAGCCCATAAGACAGGCAATTTTTCTACTAAGGTGCTAAGGGTGTCTTCATACTGTCACATTGATGATTCTGGACAGAGGACAGGCTGGTCCCTCTGGTCTTTGTTCCAGAGCCTCGGAGGACATTAGAATATCTGATGGTGGGGACAGGGTGGGGCCCACACCACCAGACAAAGCAGAATGAAGTGGAATAGAAAGGTCTCCAAGGGAAGAAACAAATGCATTTAAAACCCAAGGCTGGGCATGGTGGCTCACGCCTGTAATCCCAACACTTTGGGAGATGGAGGCATGGGGATCACTTGAAGTCAGGAGTTTAAGACCAGCCTGGCCAACATGGCGAAACCCTGTCTCTACTAAAAATACAAAAATTAGCAGGGTGCGGTGGCACATGCCTGTAATCCCAGCTACTAGGGAGGCTGACACAGGAGAATCGCTCGAACCTAGAGCAGGAGATTGCAGTGAGCCAGGATCATGCTACTGTACTCCAGCCTGGGTGACAGAGTGAGACTCTGTCTTAAAAAAAAAAAAAAAAAAAAAAAAAGAACAAATGCATTTAAAACCTATTCCTCCCAGCAACCCGCATGGATTATAAAACCACATTTATCTTTCAAAGTAAATAGCAATCAGTCCCAAGCAGCAAGGAGACTCAAATAATGGCTAACATGTGTTGATATTGACAGTGACCCATAAATCTTCATTTCTTTGGCAGAGAATGTTGGGTGGCATTTTAATTCCAAGCCATCGAATGAGGAGAGAGATGCACCTCTGCTGTGGATCTTAGCAGAGCATCCTTGGAAACACAACCCAAGGAGCGTAGAGTTTAGCCCTAATCGATGGCCGCCAACATGCTTCATAGCACTCCATTACCCAGATGGGGGATGTGGCGGCTGAAGCATGGAGCGGCTGAGCCTGGGGTGCTCACAGACAGGAATCTGAGCAGCCATCTAGGAAGGACAAAGGGCCCTTGGAGCCTCCCCGGCATGACTAATCGCTCCCTCCTGCCCTGAGCTCCCTTCTTTGTTTGAGCCCCCGCTGCCCCTTGTGTGCACCCAGCACTTTCCAGCCTGCCACGCCCTCTTCCAGAGTCTCTCCTGCTTCTCTACTCAGCGGTTTTCTCGTCATGTGTGGCCGGTCCCAAGCCTGGTTTTTGTTCTTTAAGGGAGATGAACTTTTCTCCCACTTGTCAGTTTTGTGTCTGAGAGTGCGGATTACTGTCTGTCCCCACTCTCTGTTCTGTCGTTTGAAAAGGTATTTTAGTCACCGTTAGTTACTACTTGCCACTCTGCTGAGTATTTTTGCATATATTTCACTGAGTCCATATTAGCTGTGTGATATTGAGCCAGTCATCTGACCTTGTTAAGCCTGTTTTCCCATTTTTAAAATGGGGAGACAATACTAGCATTTTCCTTTGAGCGTTGCTGGGGGTTAAGTGGAATCTTCCAGGGAAGCTCCGAGCCAGGCCTGGCATATGGTAAAGGCCCACTTAGGCCTGCTGGCCTCTGCCGGTGCTGAGTGGGGTGCTCTCCTTCACACCCTGAGAGCCTGAGCCAGCCACGCTGCAGGGCGCCTGTGGTCTGTTTTAGGTCTCCTCCCCAGGGAGGGAGCGCATCTTATTTACCTTTGCCTCCCTAGCCCTGAGCACAGGTTTGATGCAGCGTATGTGCTTGATAAATGCGTATGAAGTTAGGAAGGGAAGGAGGAAGACTGTAGGTGAGCCCCAGAAAGCCCCAGTCCTGAGTGGCTGAGGGACCCTGATGAGGACATAACACATGCCTTCACTTGGCTTGATGGGAAAACTGCAAGAAACGTCTTGGAAACTGCTTAGAAACCTTTTGGCAGAAGGAAGGGACTTGAAGAGCTCCCAACCCTAGTCCAGGTGAGAGGAGAGTGATTTATCCAAAGTCACACAGTCTTTTGGTGACAACATTTGGGCCCTAATTTATGGCTGAAGTTTGCTAGCATGGGCAGTATTCGATACCATGTTAGGAACTTGTTACAAAGGGCTTGAGCATCAGCAGGAATATCCATTACTAGAAACAGTCAGAAGACCCTAGGGGAGGCAGCTAGGAGTAACTTTTTAGGTACCCCTTCTCCTTTCTGGTAGTTACTAGAAGCCTCCGGCTTGCCACCACTCCCACCCTTTCCCCATGGCCACTGCCAGTTCTGCTTCAAGGGCCAGGCCTCAGCCAGGTCGTTCTCTCCCCCGCCCTTTCTCCATCAGGTCTGGGACTTGACGGGAAGTGCTTCAGATTAAGTGTTAGGTGCATGCAGAACAACACTGGCTTCATTTCAAACCTCATTGCATTCTTTTACTAGTGGGGAACATGACAATTAGGCTGTATCAGTTCCAGTTTCCTCATATGTAAAGTGAGAATAACAATGTATACTTTATAGATTATAGGTTATTGTAAGAATTCAACCAACTTAAGCAAAACGCTAGACGAAGTATAAAGGGATATCCAGTTGGATTTGAGTCAAAGGTCTGTGTCTTATTCTTCTTTGTATTTCTTCCCATTTCCTTGTTCCTCTGATGCTAGAACACTGTCTTATATTTAGCCGTAGGTGCTAATTACCAGTTCACTGAAGAAATGAGAAGTTATTTTTGTGACCTTTAGAACTTTGCTTCCCAAAGTGTAATTCAGGGACCAGTGGCACTGGTGTCACCCAGACCATTTGTTAGAAATTCAGGATCTCGGAGCCCATCCCAAATCTACCTTTAAAAAAACATTGATTGTATCAAGCTCCCCAGATGATTCACAGGCACTTGAAATTTGGAGAAGCTCTGCTCTGGAAAGCACAATTTGAAGCTGGGAGACCTGAAAACTCTCATTGAGGTCCTGAGCATCGTGGTGAAGTGATACATGCAAGAAAGCGACGCAAACATGATATGCATGCCCCTCTTCTCACTCCTGCTCGTCTGGAAGTGGTTTTCTGGTTCCACAGAAACTCACAAGACTTAGAATCACTTCTGTAAGACCTATAATGGGATCAGAGCCAGCTTCTCATGTACATGTGTGTTTTCCAGAGGAGACTTGTGGTCTGGAGGGCAGCTCTCCCTCTCAGTTGATGGTCCTGTCACAGGTGTTGAGCGCAGACTAGTCAAGAGCCCAAGCGATTTCAGAGCCCAAGTGGTCACTTCTAGCTGGGGAAGTAGGGCAGGGCCTGAGCTAGGTCTCCTGGGCCTCTGGGATGCTTTCCATTAGCTCTGACAGGGGTATAGAATTTGTCAGATGAAATTACTTAAAACTCATTTACTTTTTTTTTTTTCGAGATGGAGTCTTGCTCTGTTGCCCAGGCTGGGTGTAGTGGCACAGTCTCGGCTCACTGCAACCTCCACCTCCTAGGTTCGAGCGATTCTCCTGCCTCAGCCTCCTGAGTAGCTGGGAGTACCAGCACACACCACCACACCTGGTTAATTTTTGTCTATTTAGTAGAGAAGGGGGTTTCACCATATTGGCCAGGCTGGTCTTGAACTCCTAACCTCAAGTGATCTGCCTGCCTCTGGCTCCCAAAGTGGTGGGGTTACAGGCATAAGCCACTGCACCTGGCCAAAACTCACTTTTTAAAGGTGTATGTTGCTTAGCCCTCTGATGAAGATTCAAACATGCAACCGTCATTTGCCACGTGCCTGTTCCATGCCAGGCGTGTGTGGGTTCTGGGGAAACAACAGTAGCTAAGCTAAGACTGGCCGCTGCCCTTGGGGTGCCTATCCTCCAGCAGGGAGAGAGGTGTGTAAGCAGATAGCTGGGCGCAAGGAGCCAGCGCCATGGAAGAGAGGTCCGCAAGGGGCCATGGGACAGTGGGCAGCACAGATGACTGTGAGCATTGGCACCAAGCAACCGAGATACTCACAGCCTCAGACACTGGGGAGACATGGCAGAGGCCCAGCAAACAGGGCAACAGGAGGATCTTGAGAGGATCCCTGTCTGAAAAACTCTATAAACAACTATCTTGGGACAATTGGGGAAACTGGAGTAAGGCGTGGATATTGGATAGTATAAAATTATTTTTAATTTTCTGAAGTGTGGTGTTTACTGGGGCTATGTAGGAGAATGTCCTTAGTAAGAGGCATTAATTCTAACTACTCAGTCGCTTGAACCCTGGAGGTGGAGATTTCAGTGAGCCAGATCATGCCACTGTACTCCAGCATGGGTGACAGAGTGAGACTCCATCTCAAAAAACAAACAACAACAACAACAAACTAGCATATAAATATTTAGAATTGAAGTATCATGATGGCCACAACTTTCATATGGGATATATATGTGTGTGTCTTTCTCTCTTCCTTCCCCCTCTTGTTTCAACTGGTTTTACACATCACACACATATAAATATGAACATAGAGATGAAGCAAATATACCAAAATGCAAACAGTTATTGAGTCTATCTGGAGTGAATATGGAAATTCATTGTATCATCCTTTAAACTTCTTTCTGTAGTTGAACACTTTTGTAATAAAAAGTAGAGAAAAACACTGGGAGTAGTACATGAATCCGGTGAGTATTACATGACTAGTAAATAGATGCCTACACATGTTAGTTTCGTGACCAGCGACGGATAGTTTCAAAGTGCATTCACTTACGTGGTCTCATTTCACCCTCAAAACAGCCCAGTGGGGTCTCTATAATAGTAATCTTCTCTTTACTAATGACTGACCGAGGTCTGCAGGCCTTGAATTATTTGTTCAAGGCCACGTGCTGGGAAGCGATGGAGCTGGGACTCAGGCCCAGGCCTTTCGACTCCAAATCTGGGTCTCTTTTCCCACCCAGAGTCTCCCTCAGGGACCCGTGGTTTAGTTCCCCTGTTCCAGGAGCCCCTGTTTATGCCAGGATCTTGTAGCCCAGACATGAACAGGAGCCCATGAGTTTGTCCTCCCAGCCCCAGCTCTGTCCTCAGGCACCAGCCATCATCCCACCCTTCTATTTGGGCTTGACGGGGTGAAGGAAGGGAGGCAGGCACATGATGAGAAAGTGGCCGCCGGCCTTGGCCCTTTCCCCTTGTCTGAGGTCTGGGCGAGTCTAGGCAACCCCCTGGCTAAAGCCAGCCTGTACGGGAGAAACACCTCTCAAAGCCAGAGGGAGCAGGTTTGGGGTCCACACTGAGCACATCCATGCAGAGTTGATGGTTCCATAAGGCGCCGAGCCGGAGGGTGAGTTTTCTCACTCACTCGCACATGGGCCAGCTAAACGGCGACTTCTTGGTCTCCTGCCAGTTATTGCTTATGCTGCCAGAAAGTCCCAGTCACTCTGTTGAAGAGGGCAGATGCCCCTCCCCAGCCCAGGCTCCCTGAGTCCCCACTCCCTAACCCACCCCGCTAGTGGCTTGCCAGCAGGCTCCTGTGTGTCTCAGCAGGGCTGCTGCTTCCTGTACCCCCTCAGCACAGGCCCCCTGTTTGGGCCTGGTGTGGACTTACTACTCACTTTCCAATCTCCTGTGTATTTGTAAGACTCTTTTCTAACTTGGAAGCCTCCCGGAGAGTTGCGGAAGCTCAAATAGAACAAAGAGAGATTTGCAGTGTCCCCTGTATTCCCAGTGCCAAGCCCAGGACCCGGGTCACAGCAGGGCCTAGAAAAGCGTTTGCTGGGTGTTGTGGGCTGAATTTTGTGTTACCTCAGATTCATACGTTGAAGTTGTAACCCTCAGTACCTCAGAACGTGACTGCTTTTGGAGCCAGTGTCTTCAAAGAGGTGATTCAGGTGAAATAAGGTCACTGGGGTGGGCCTTAATCCAATGTGACTGGGGTCTTCATAAAAAGAGGAGACTGGACACAGAAACATAGAAGACTGTGTGCAGACGGAAGAGACGCAGCCACCAGAAGACAAGGAGACAGACCTCAGAAGAAACCCAGCCTGCTGACCCCTTGACCTCGGACTTCTCGCTTCCAGAACTGTGAGAAAATACATTTCTGTTGAGGCCCCCCAGTCTGTGGTCCTTTGTCCTGGAAGTCCTGGCAGACTGCTAGACTGTGTGAATGTTGAGTGACCATGTTGGGGTCCCAGCACAAGGCCTGGCACAGAGCTGGTGTGTGGCGAAATCTCTGACATCCGGAAACCACACTCTGAGTATGGAGAGCCAAATGACAATTGGTGGTTTGGTTATCTCCCAGGAATGAGTGGATAGGCTCACTCACGAGCGCCTTCTTGCAGTTTGTCCTGCTTTAACACCTTTCCGATCATTAACCTCAGGAAGGGGAGTCCCTGTATGTGGCACAAAGGTGGGGGCCAGGGCATGCACAATAATACACCAAGAGTGCCCAACTGCGGAATAATTCCTAGACCTGTGTCACAGGCAGGAAGGAGATTGTCAGGCCTCTGAGCCCAAGCGAAGCCATCATATCCCCTGTGACCTGCACATATATATCCAGATGGCGTGAAGCAAATGAAGATCCACAAAATAAGTGAAAATAGCCTTAACTGATGACATTCCACCACTGCAATTTGTTTCTGCCCCACCCTAACTGGTCCATGTACTTTGTAATCTCCCCTACCCTTAAGAAGGTTCTTTGTAATTCTCCCCACGCTTGAGAATGTACTTTGTGAGATCCATCCACTGCCTGCAAAACATTGCTCCTAACTCCACCGCCTATCCCCAAACCTATAAGAACTAATGATAATCCACCACCCTTTGCTGACTCCTTTTTTGGACTCAGTCCGCCTGCACCCAGGTGAAATAAACAGCCATGTTGCTCACACAAAGCCTGCTTGGTGGTGTCTTCCCACGGACACGTGAGACAGAGATTTGCGTGAAAGGAGCTTTCTCAGGTGTTGTCTTGATATTACCAAGCCACCGAGGAGCTATGGAGGGTCCTCTTCAGCTCATAAAAATGACCTGGAAGCTAGAGGATTCTTGGATGGAGGAAAAAGCTTCAGCTCTTTCGAAATATCCCTGGTGACCTTAAAAGTAGCCCAGAATTTTCAGGCTTGACATCACAGGGTTGTGCCTTTCTCTGGGCTGCCTGGGTTTGTGCTCACATCTGTGTTTCCGGGCTTGACTTTGGGTAGCCAGGAGCAGTGACAGAGGCTGAGACGTGAGGGGTCCAGGGCTTTGTCCAGAGGTTTTTCCCCTTGGGCCACTGAGGCTGCTCCTGCCCATCAATCCCAGCTGTGTAAGGTGAGCAGAAACTTATGATAAAAAGTGGCCACACCCAGAGGTTCAGAATATGTCCCAGGCTCCCCTATCCAAAATGGGATACCTCGGCAAGGCACAGTGGCTCACGCCTGTAATCCCAGCACTTTGGGAGGCCGAGGTGGGCGGATCACTTGAGGCAGGAGTTCAAGACCAGCCTGGCCAACATGGAGAAACCCCGACTATACCAAAAACACAAAAATTAGCTGGACATAGCGGTGCATGCCTGTAATCCCAGCTACTTGGGAAGCTGAGGCAGGAGAATTGCTTGAACCCTGGAAGCGGGAATTGCAGTGAGCTGAGATCACACCACTGCACTCCAGCCTGGGCAACAGAGCGAGACTCAAAAAAGCCAAAAACAATCCCCAAAACCAAATGAGATATCTTTGAAGGCTAAGATACCCATGTGGGCTCTCAGAGGGACTCCAGAACCTCTAGAAGAACCTGTGAGAATCACAGGACCTTGGGAGGCTGCTTCTTCCTTTTTGCCCTTCAGGCAAGCCCACATTTCAGCTACACCAGAGAGATTATTAGCTGAGTGGTCTAAGGAGAGTCTCTTCAACACTCTTAGCCACAATTTCCCCATCTGTAAAGTGGGGTAATAACTATCTCACAGGGTGTTTTCATTGATTAATTGACATAAATAGGCAAAGAACTTGGCACATTGAAACATTCTTAAAAGTAGTGGTTTCCATTTTTCTATACATCTTAGCTCAATTCAAGAAATGTAAGAATTTTCTTCCAAACAGCCATCAGATACCCCTTTTCATTGTCAGCACTCGATCAAACACTGCTACATGTCTGGCGCTGAATAAGACAGTACTGGGCAAGAAATGGCAAGAAATGGCAAGAACTGGGCAATTGATTGCTTGAGCTGTTCTTACGGAATCCCATCTTTGTTCTTCTGGTGTCTGGGAATCTTTGAGTTGCTTGAGGCAAATGAGTCAAGGTTCAGTTAGGGTAAAAGGTCACATGCTTAAAATGGATAGAACTTTGTTTCCACATTTCTCTTTCCTGATAACATTTAAATAGCTGATACCAGGGGAGGTCACCACTGCAGATCTCCTGGCACCACGATGACCGTTATAATCAGTCCCGTTCACACCCAGAATGTCAGTGTGGCAGGGACGCTATTACTCTTGAGATCAGAGGTAAGGAGGTAAAGGGCATCACCCAGAGTTGTGCAGCTAGGGCATAGGTATTAAGAGACCTCAAAGGCATTCCCCAAGTTCCTTTGGGAGAGACAACACAAAAACACAGCACAACAACAAAAACCAGCTCTGCCATCAGCCAGACCATAATATTCACAAGTGACTGGAGACAATGCCCACAGAATAGAAACATGTGCAGCACAGACCCTCCACATCTGTGTTTGCATCAAGACAGGGAGGAGGCCACTCCAACATCAAAAACCATCACTAAACATTTCCCTCTTCTGACTAACAGGAGTGACTTGCGCTCCTGTATCAATGCCAGCTCAGCCCTGTTTTCGTCTTCCCATCTGCTAGATCATTTATTGATTACATTAAATAATAATTAGTGATAATTAACTATGAAATTATTATGATGCCAAATCATTGAATTGGCCTCCTTTTTGACAGAATCCAATCCAGAATTCCCCTTGCTTTCCAACCCTTCCTTAGACTCATCCAGCACAAGCCCAAGTCTGGAGCGAGCTCTCCCTTGCTGCAGTAAACCAGAGAAACTAACTTGCAATTGATGTCAGCTGTGTTCCCCATGGTCCGCCGATAGTGAATGTTTAAGTCTCTAAAACGGGAATAAGAATTCCTACCCAATATTCTTTACACGGCTATTGTAAGAATCAAGTGATATAATGTAGGTGAGAATGAATTTTTAAAGTTGAAATTGCTGTAAGTCTATAAGAGAGTATGACGTGGAATTTCCAAATGGCTTTCTTTTCAGACATAGAATAAGGTATTTTTAAGATGGAAGATTCATATTAAGCTTTGGTTATGTGCTCCTGCTTCAGTTTTCATGGGTGTTAATCTTTCCCATGATTTAGTGTTCAGTATAGCAATTAATAAGAAAACTTCAAAGAGACTTGCCCGAGGTTGAGGCCTGCCTTGGAGGAAGAGCTGAGTGTTTGTGGGTGCAGGGCCAGGTGAGTCTGCAAAACTGGTCCGTGCTGGGCCCCACCCTGCCCTTGCCTGCTGGGAACCTTGCTCTCTATCAGGGAGTGGTCAGGGTTTTAGCCAGCCTGAGATAAGGCTATCAACCCGTCTGGGAAAGGCAGCCTTTTAAAAACACCCCCCTCATCAGTGGTCTGCCCTGCCTCCAGGAGGAGGACAACATTTCTGAGGATGGCTCTTGCGGTCCTTCCCTCTGGTCACTTCTCTTTATGTACCCCATCCAGGGCCTCCCCCAAATCTCAAGAATTCCCAACTTCCCTCTCCCTTTTCCAGTCTCCGAGTCAAGCAAGGCTGGCTCATGCTTTTTCCCTCTGCTTACAAGGTCCTTCCACTTCTTGAAGGAAACTTCAAGATTCAGCTCAGATATCACCTCCTCTGTAAAGGCTTCTCAGCCAACCTCTTCTGCCTCAGGGCTCTTGTAACATTTTGTACGCAATGGTATTTACAAACTAATTGCATTGTGTTGAAATTACGCCCTTCTCCCAATCTCCAACCTCCCTGCCCCACACAATCCCATAAGGGGCTAGAGACCCTGGCATAGTGGGAAGTCCTTGGTGAATGGATGCACACTTTTTCATTTTTGTATCCTCAGGGATATACTTTCCTGCTGACCGTGGGGCCTGGTACACAGCGGATGGTTTAATAAATGCTGTCACAGCTGCTGTTGATCGTGTTATGTTTCAGTATAAAGCAGTTTGTTTTCTTACCACTTTGGCTTCTCTTGGGACAAGGAAGCTGGAACATTTGTCACTGGAAAGTTTTTGGCAGTCATGGAAAGGCCAGTCCTAGTCAATGGATAACCCACAGGCTCTGCCTAGCTTTGATAACGCCCCACTCATAGGAAAAGAATTTTCTTGATCGTATTTTCAGGCCTGCCAAGGAGCGGCTCAGGGTGGATGGTTAATTAGCTTTTGCAATGATTATTTTACTACCAATTACAAGTAATGCTCAGCTTGGGAATTTTTCTTCATTTCAAGGACTGCTTTCTTTTTAGCATGTAGATATTTTATTTTGGATGAATACATTTTCACAAATATCTTGGGGTTTTAAATATTATTGGGGTTGTAGTTATTGGGGAAGAGGTCAGTATCTGGGAGAAATAGTTGTTGATTCTCACCCCTTCAACCCTAGAGAGTTAGAAATGAAGTTTGCCATGTAGCCTCATGTTGTTTCTGTAGGAAGCACCCTAGCCTGGAAGTCAGTAACCTGGGTTCAAGTCTTGGTTCTTTTGTTTTTTTTCTAGTGGTTCTCTGTGGTCCCCACACCAGCAGCAGCATTTGGGAACTGATGAGAAACGCAAATATCCAAGTCTACCCCAGGCTCACTGAATTAGCAACTCTGTAGTTAGGGCCCCAGAATCTTATTTTAATAAGCCCTGGCCCGGGGCAGTGGCTCATACCTGTAATCCCAGTACTTTTGGAGGCTGAGGAAGGCAGATCACGAGGTCAAGAGTTCGAGACCAGCTGGCCAACACGGTGAAACCCTGTCTCTATAAAAAATACAAAAAATAGCCAGGTATGGTGGCGTGCACCTATAATCCTGGCTACTTTGGAGGTTGAGGCAGGAGAATTGCATGAACCTGGGATGCAGAGGTTGCAGCGAGCTGAGATCACGCCACTGCACTCCAGCCTGGGCGACAGAGCAAGACTCCGTCTCGGGAAAAACAAACAAATAGAAAAAGCAGCCTTTCAGGTGCTTCGATGCCCACTATAGTTCCAGGACCACTGATCTAGTCAAACCCCTTTATTTTATCATTTCGTAGTAACTTTATTTTCTGAGTATTTAAATCATGAAAGTCAATATGCCATATACATACTATAACATTACATAAAGAGGGAAAGATATAAAAGTTTAGATACAAACTCAACGGACGTATAAACATTTTCATGGATTTTCTTCCAGCATTTTTTCTCAAACACATGTATTTTCACACAGTTGTAATCACAGTACACACACAATGAGGCCTGCTTTTCGTGTTGGAACATAAACACTACTCAGCGTCGCCACCTACACATCTTCCTAAGAACTATTTTTAAGGGCCACTGACCGTCCACTGGAGAGCCGTGCCAGAACTGACTTCACCAGGCCCTGACTATGAACCTGCACGTGTGGAGGTGAAAATGCTGTAGACAAACAGGCTTCCACCTGCATTCCATGCATTTCATTCTCTTCACTTTTTCCCCCTGCCTCCCCACCCCTAGCCAAGCCCCACTGGGGAAAAAATGAAATGAAGAATGCTTCTGGAAATAGAGCCCTAAGTGGGGAGGAAAGGGAAGTTGGCCCACAGCCCTATCTTCCGGTCACCCAGAAGCTCCATTCTCCCGAGCCGGAAACCCTCTCCCGGAACCCGGAAGCAGCTGAGATGTCACTGCGCTACTTTGTGACCATGTTTAGGAATAGCACCTTCTGTGGGAAAGCCAGGTGGGCGCCCTGACTCCTCCAAGGCTGGAGTGACTGGACTTGGTCTTCTCGCCCCAAGTAGGTACCTGAATGTAAGACCCGACTGCCTTTCTTACAGCGGCTCCTCCACCTGCTGCGGGACAGACTAGGCTCGGCCCCCTTGTTCTAGGTATCACCTTGGGACTGAAGTCCAGCCTGTTGGGCAGGGATCTGGAGGGTCCTACTGGCCCCTAGTCAGTCCTTTTCCCTGGTGTGCTGGACCCCAATTCCCGGGTGAGAGCACCCGGCTCAAAACTGGTCACCCTCCTGGGGGCCAGTGCACAGCATCTTCCTGGATGTGAGAATCACTGTGACCTCTGTTCTGTGTGGAGCCCGTGGCTGTCAGGGACACCCAGGCTGAGGCCCAGGTGGTGACATTCCCCTCATGAAATGGGGACTGTTCTGGCCTATCTCAGTGCCCAGCCTCTCTCTGCCTCTCTCCCTGCTGTGCCACCTGCAATGACCCAGCATGCCCACAGCACTGTGGCAGCTGATGTGGAGAGGAGGGCAGGGGGAGGGCCATCATGGGAAGCCAGGTACTGGATTCTCTTGGCTTTTGGCTGCGCACTTATTTGGTGATTCATGTTTTTGGGTCAGCTTACAGACCCCATGCCTTCAACCGTCAGTCCTGTGGTTTTCTCTCCAACTCAGAATGAAAGAATATGGGTTCCAGTCCTGGATCCCTGTGAGAGGCAAGCAGAGTGGAGGACAGGCTGCTGTCCCCCGCCTCTCCAGGGTGGGCCTTTCAGCAGGACCACAGACATGCTCAGCTGTAGGGCTAGGAAGGCTGGCCGTGGATGGGAGGGTCTCTTGCATGGGAAAGATAGAATTTCCCGGGAAAGCTGGGGGCTGGCCCTCTGCTGATTCCAGAACTACGTGCACTCTTGGAAGAATGACTTTCATCTCTGGACTGTATCTCAAATACTAGTCATGGGTGACATTCTGTGTAATTGTGGAGGCCTGTCAGAAATCTGACAGACCCTGCTGGGGTAGTGATTATGAGTGTGGCTGAACCTACAAAGTTGGGTGCAGGTGGCAGGTCGGAAGGATAGTGGAAAATCCCTTTCCCAGGGTTCGTCTTGGGATGACCAATCTAACTGTAGCTGATGAGGGCCTTTTTATTTTATTTTTCTTGTACATTTAAGCACTTAAAAATCCTCCAAAGCCTTAAAACCCTTCATATATCTTTAAATACACTTAGAATCTCTGGCAATATACAGCACATGTCTACAGTTTTTTCATAATTATGATTCAACATGTGGATTCTTTAGTCCTGTTTTTCCCCCCTATATTATTGCATATACAATTTGCTTATCCTTGTTTTTCAAAGCTACAAGACCAGTTGTTACTGAACTTTTTCAGAGGTCACAGGTCCCTTTGATAATTTGCTGAAAGTTATGACCCCTGCCCCCACTCAAAATGCACATACACACAGCCTTGGGCACCATCTCAGAAGGCTGGGGACTCTTGGAAATGCATCTCCTGTGCTAAGATTGCTGGTGTTAAACCGTGAGTGCCTAGGGGCCAGCAATAAGCTTTTAATTCTGAACTTCATCAGTATTGCCCCCAAAAGTTTCTGTGCCTTTTGGTAGTAGGTATTCAAAGCAATGCCTGTTTGAAGTTGGACTTAGCAATAGCTGGAGTCCCCGACTTCAATGGTTTGTGCTTGGGCATTCAACTTGTTTCCGGTTTGTTGCAGTTTAACCAGTGCTGCTATCAACACCGTTCTATGGGATTTTTTTTTTTCTTTTTCTTCCTAGATGGTCTATTTTTTGAAAGGTATTTTTGGGCTTGAAAAGCCCATGTACTTTATCAGCTGTGTACCTCTGTTATTGTATAAGGAAAGCCTCATTCTCTTCTGTCCGGATACTACCATCCTTCAACACCCTACTCAAATGCCACCTCCTCCCAGAAGACTTCTTCCCTCCACTTGGAAGTAAACTCTGCCTTTCTACTCATTCCTCTCTCATGGTCCTCATCACATGCCGTGTTCTAGCTGATAACATTTACATACATTACTCAGTGGTATACCTCATGGATTTGACACACAGAACAGATCATTTTAATGACCCTCTGCTCTGTAAGACAAAAGCATTTTCAGTAATATTTATGTAAAAATCAGCAATCATCATGACTTTCTCGATTTGTTCTTCAGTTATAAAGCAGTGAACAATTTTTAAAAAGACAAATATATTTTAACTTTAAGATACTCAAATACAGTAAAAATATTTTGTGTATGAGTCCAAATTTTTACTTACCAAACAAGATGTTACACCTCATTGTTCATTATCTGTTTTATTGCTTTAAATTTTAAACACATATGAGAAGCTTAAAGGGGTCACCTAGGATGACAAAATTGAAGTAATTCAAGTTCAGGTTTTTTGTTTGTACAACCACTACGCTGTCACTTTTTATTTCGAATCTACTGTTTACATGCAGGAGCAGGTAATAAGTGCCGCTGAGGCTGGAGACATAAGGACGTCAAAGGATCTGACCCATTGCACACTTACCCTTGCAACAAGAACATGCTCCTGAATCTGTGCATGTTAGGGCCAAGTGCATAACTGGGAGTTCTCCAAATTAATGTCAATGTAGAACACAATATTTATGAAAGGATAAATAATAAAAATGTGATGAATTTGAAGCTTACATATACTTATTACATAAAACCCAACAGAAACCACAGAGATTGTTTAGAACTTAGGCCATAAAACTACTTTTTTCTGGAAAGAGCTTTGCCTTTATCGCTGATACTCTTTTTTTTTTGGGGACAGAGTTTCGCTTTGTTGCCCAGGCTGTAGTGCAACGGCGCAATCTCGGCTCACTGCAACCTCTGCCTCCCGGGTTCAAGCAATTCTCCTCCCTCAAGCTACCAAGTAGCTGGGATTATGGGCACCCACCACCACGCCTGGCTAATGTTTGTATTTTTAGTAGAGATGGTGTTTTACCATGTTGGCCAGGCTGGTTTCAAACTCCTAACCTCAGGTGATCCACCCACCTCGGCCTCCCGAAATGCAGGGATTACAGGCGCGAACCACAGTGCCCGGCCGACATTCTTTAGAATTGTGATAATGACAGGCAGATCAGTTTTTGGTTATATTTGTATTTAAATTCTCCGCGGACAGTTGCCCTTTTATTGCTGGCACATCCTCCCTCCACCCAGTCCCATGGCCCCCTATTCCCACCCCACCCCACTCCTAACCCATTTGGCCGTAAATTCCTGCAAGGCAGGGATGGCTGTGCAGCCCCCTGCTGTACCGTGCCCACTGCACAAGCGCAGCAGTTTGCAGGCTAAGGCCCCAGGGAGATCGCCTTAGGAAGTCCTCCCTTTTCCTCTATGGGAGGCCAGATTTTCTTCCTACATTTCAAACAAAGCAACACATCACAACAGACTGAGTACAGAAACAGGTAAGAGAATCCAGCTGTCTTGTGAAGCCAGATACTAGAGAAATTTGCAACATTTCTTTGTAAAACAATGTCACTCTTCTGCCCCATTTAAAATTATTTGGAAAATACAAGTTATTTTTCATAAAATTACATTTTATGTGTTAACATGCAAGGGTTTACTATTATTTTAAAAACTGTTAACAGATTTTAAAGATTTCTCAGTTTTCATTTCTAATGAAGTAAATATTGATGTCTCACATAATAAACACTGTTTGGGGTCCTCAATGCTTTTTAAGAGAGGAAAGGTGTGTGAACAGAGTGTGTGAGTTGTACTCAGGCTCTGCCTCACGTATGGCAGGCGCTTATGTATGCTTGTGACATTCATGAGGGACTGACTAAATTGGTGGCTTTCAGCTGCTCCTAGGATTTGGAAGCTGAGGCTGGGGTGGAGGGGAGGGAGAAGGCGCCTGTTGATAGTGGGCCAAGTACCTGAAGGTGGGGTTTGCCAGGGTCTAGGAGCAGCAGTTGCTCTTTGGAGCAGCGTTGGCTCTCATGGCAACAGTGGCTGGGGAACCTGGGTCTCAGGCAGTGGGGGCTGGGCGTAAGTGTGATGTGCCATGGGGGCTTCAGGCAGCTCACTCTGTCCAGTCCCCTTTAGTGCTGAAGGGAAGGAACAACTGTCTGAATCTGCCTCTCTGTGAGAGGAACGGAGCAGAATGCTTTTCTAGAAACCTCTGGCTGTCAAATCACTGGGTGTGGGCTCGACAGAGAGCACTGTGGCCTCAGTAGACAGATTGAGGCTATGGGTACCTCTCCCTGCTCTGCCCTGACCAGCTATGCGACCGCCGGCGAGGCACTTAACTGCCAGCTTACTCAACCATATGGTGAGGATGAGATAAAATGTCCGTGGAGTGCCTGGCACATGCTGGGTGCACAGCACATTAGTGACTCCATTAGTAAGATGTCATTAATAATACATACTCAAAAGAAGTAGGCTGGGAGGAGGGGCTAAAGAGCAAGGGTCCTTGAGGGAGTACTGCCTGGTGTTCGATGAGTGACAGTTGAAGCTTGGCGTAGATCATGGTTTCTCAGCCTCTGCACTAATAACATTTTGGGCCAGATAATTCACTGTTGTGAGGGCTGTCCTGTGCATTGTAGGATGTGAAGCAGCATCCCTGGCCTCTACCCACTAGATGCTGGGAGGGAAGCACTCTCTCCCTGGTCTTAACAACCAAAAATGTCTCCAGACATTGCCAAGTGTCCCCTGGAGGGCAAAATTGCCTCTGTTGAGAACCATTGGTGTAGAAACGCGCCTGACAAGGGCTCCGCCACAGGACACTGGCTTCCCTGCAGTTTCCTCAGAAAGACTTCACACCAGCCACATGCACACAGATTGGGTTCACTCACTGCAGAAAGAATTCTGCCAAGAGATTCTGCTTCCAAGAGAACAAGAGGCCTCCTGACTCGCATCCTCTTTCCTGAGGAGCCCTCTTGCTAATAGTGATCACTTCCCTCAGCATTTGCACAAACCAGGCCCTGGGGAAAGAAGCAGGCTGACCAGGACAATGAGATTGGTCAAGGAAAATCTGGACAATACCCAGAAGCCTGGGGGACACCGTCCCGCCCTTCAACCTCAACCTCAGCATTCACAGCTTCCAATTCCCATGGCTCCATTGCAAAAGCAGCCCTGACCAATCGACAGTAGAATGAATAAGCGAAGTGTGGTGTGGTCCCACAGTGGCATGCTACAGCAGTGAGAATGAATGAGCCTCAACTCCACGAAACTGCATGGTTGACTTTCACAAACGTAATGCTGAACGAAAGAAGCCGGGCGCAAAAGAGCAACTGACATGTTTCTCTTAGTGAAAAATCTCCCCAAAGGAAAAATCATATATGTTAAGTCTCAAGGGGCACACAAGGAAGGCTTTGGGGATACTGGTTCAGTTTGTGAGAATTCATGGAGGATTTATGTTATAGGCCTTTTTCTAGAAGTGTGTTATAAACGTCAATAAAAAGTAAACAAACAAATACAACATTCTGGGGCAGAGGGCAGGAAAGGCCATTGAGCAAAATCATTGTGAACCAAGGGAATAAAGATTACCAGCAATTTTACCTGTATGGCTCTAAATTATTATGTAAGGGTCATTTTTGGATGTGCCTTTACAAATGAGATGATGTATCAAAAATAGTATAGTGCTTGGTACAGAAAATACTTAGTGAATGGCAATAATTAATACTACTGCTCAGTTATTAACTGACCTATGAACTAAAATTATGGTCAAATACAAAGGAACGACGTTTTCCTTAAAGGGTAAAAAGTTTCTGAAATTTTTAGATACATCCCCTGTTAGTGAATTTCTAATTCTCAAAGTTGTTGAAGCTCCCTCCAAGCCTAGTCTCAGAGAAAAGAAAAATCTAAGACTCTACCTTAGCGTTACTAGCTCCTGACCAGTAACCAGTACCAAAACGAAGTCCCAAACACCTGTCTAGTTTGGCCAAATTGTTCAATTAACTGATCCATCATTTATTGGTCCACTGGTTAGCCTGGAATCTGGGCTCCACTCTACCTGCCTGATCAGGCATTTGATCTGTCTTTGGCCGTCAATCTAGTTTGTGAATTTACAAACAAAACAGGCAGGACTGCTGTTGGATTCTTCAGTCTCAGACTAAAACTTTGGCAGAAAAACAAAGTCTAGAAATTGTGCAATGATATCTCTACTTTAGACCTGACTGGAAATAGAACTCTCATAAACTCCCCTCTCTTCTGAGAGAGCCAGGCAATTAGACAACCCCAACACGACAGAGCATTTCATTGCAAGCCTGGCTCCCTGGTTGCAAATTAGATGCCACATTAACTCTCAGGAAGGTCTGAATCGCTCTCAGATCATTCGCCACTGAATAACTTTTAGCATGACTGTTTCCATATCAGATATGCAAGAGACTTCACTGCTAGCTGCAGGCACTCTTAGAAGACTTTTAATCCCAGGATGCTTTTCTAAAATTTCATTTCTGCTTACAAATGGCTACGTGTCCCTGTGAACCTGTGAGGTCATGTGTAGAACCACCTGGCATGCTCTGAATGCAAGCTCTGTCCCATCCAGTCAGAAACCCCTGGATTCTTTGTGACACACATTTTAAAAAGAAAAGTTCATGCCCATCTCTGGAGAAAAGTCAGGCTCTTACCTGGTTTCAGGCTTTGTCCATGGGCACTTGATTGGATAAAGATGCATAAAACCAAGAGAATGGAGAAACACTGGGGACTTATGTCCATTTCTCCGTTTCACCCGGGGTCCAGGCTTTCTTGCTAATTTCTGAAGCCAAAGAGACCAGAATGCCTATTAGATACTTTGTTAGGGAAGGCTGCCCATTAATAATTAACCTCTCAACATGTTATCCACTGTTCAGACACTTTCCTTACTGCCCCCAACCGCAAATCTAATTATATCTATTTTAAAAAGGTCGATTTACAGAAGTGCTTCTTATCCTGACACGTTTTGAGAATAAAATACCTTGTTATGTATTCTTACCTTTTGGGGCCAAGGTCAGAGTTCCAAATTAATCAATTTAAAGCTACTGTGTTGTGTTTGGAAATTCTGCCAAAGGTCGGGGTAGGTGGCTTCCACGTGGCTTCCTAAGCCTCCCTGTGACAGTGCTGCAAGGGGGATGCTGGCTCAGGAAGGTGGTGTTTCAAATGGCAGGCTAAGCCCAAAGGAAAAGAAAAGGGCCCTGCCAAGCCGAGAGCCCCCAGAGGGTCCAAATTTCTGTTGGGTTCAGTGAAATTGGTGATGCTTGTGGTCAAAGCGTGGGGGGGCAACGTTTCTACAACTGAAAGGGACAGAAAACCCTTCACCCTCATGTCAAAAGGAGTTGATGGGGAAGCAAAGATGCCCTTGCCAAGTGACTCATTGAGAGGTGATCCTAGAGCAAACACACTTCTTCCGTCTCCATGTTCGTTAATGTTCCAGCTGTGTAGAGGACGAAAAGTAAGGCCACTCAGCAAAATCAGGTGGGGAAAAGGCTACCATAGATGGCTTTTGTGATATTTTTGGGCCTCTAGTTTTATTTTAACTTTCTTCATTTGTTCAACATTTTTTTATTTTGGCATGACTACTATGTGCCAAGCCCTGTTGTAGGCATGTGGGATATAAAAGTCCTTATGTATCAGTGGAGGTGGGAGGAGTTGGATAACAGACATCATAAAGAAGAGATTTAGGGCCTGGTGCAGTGGCTCACTCCTGTAATCTCAGCACTTTGGGAGGCTGAGGTGGGCGGATCACGAAGTCAGGAGTTCGAGACCAGCCTGACCAACATGGTGACACCTCATCTCTACTAAAAATACAAAAGTTAGCTGGCCATGGAGGTACGTGCCTGTAATCCCAGCTACTCAGGAAGCTGGGGCAGGAGAATCACTTGAACCCGGGAGGCGGAGCTTGCAGTGAGCTGAGATCGCGCCACTGCACTCCAGCCTGGGCGACATAGAGAGACTCTGTCTCAAAAAAAAAAAAAAAAAAAAAAAAAAAAGAGATTTATGTAGACTGGTAGAATGCAATGAGAATCACCCCAAGAAAAGCATGGGGTTGGAGAGAAGAAGGTGGGGATTTTAAGCAGAGTGATTAGAGTGAATTGCATTGGGAAGTTAAACTTTGAGCAAAGGTTTGAAGGAAGTGAGGGAGTTGCCCCTGTGGACCTCTTGGGGAGGAGAGCTATGGGCAGTCCGTGCGAAGGTCCTGAGGTAGGAGTATGCCTGGCGTGCTCCAGGAATAGTAAGGAGGCCAATGAATGGGGAGACATTGTAAGGACTTTGATTTTTATACAGTGACATACAGTGGGGGCGACTCTGAGCAGAAGGGTGATATGATTTGTATTATAGTTTTAAAATATCACTCTGGTTTGAGCCAGGGTGCAGTGGGGAGATCTGTTAGGAGGCTATTACAGTGACACAGTGAGAGGTGATGGTGGCTTGGCCCAGCATGGTAACAGGGCAACTGGGGAGTGGTGGATGGGTGCTGGATATATTTGGAAGGTAGAGCCCACAGGATTTTCTGACTGCTGAGTTACAAGATGTGGGAGACAGAGAGGAGTTGAGGATGACTTCCCGGTTTTCAGCTTGAACAAGTAGATTAATGGGGTTGCTGTCAGCTAAGAAGGGAAAGCTGTGAGTGAAGCAGGTCTGGTGGGGGAAGATCAGAGATTCAGCCTTGGCCACGTGGGGCTTTGAGATGGCTCTTAGATATCCAAGTGGAAATGTTAAGTGGGCAAAATTAGATAACATGGTAATTATTGCCTGGACGAGCCTCATTCAAAGGGTCTTCTGAAGCCACCAGCAGACTTGGACGATCTTGACCCAGTCTGAAGCTGTGTTCTGTCCTATGACTGTATGTTCCTCCCAAGCCCTGCAGCTTGCGGACCATCCGTCACATAAACAATTTCTTTTTCTTTTCTTTCTTTCTTTCTTTTTTTTTGAGACGGAGTCTTGCTCTGTCACCCAGGCTGGAGTGCAGTGGCGCAATCTCGGCTGACTGCAACCTCCGCCTCCCAGGTTCAAGCGATTCTAGTGCCTTAGCCTTTAGAGTAGGTGGGACTGCTGATATGTACCACCGCACCTGGCTAATTTTTGTTTTTTTAGTAGAGACGGGGTTTTACCATGTTGGTCAGGCTGGCCTCTAGCTCCTGACCTTGTGATCTATCCGCCTCGACCTCCCAAAGTGCTGGGATTACAGGTGTGAGCCACCGCGCCCATCAGATATACAATTTCTGAGCAAGGACTTCTGCCCTGGGTACTTGGCTGGCTCCTGCACAGTTAAGCAGAATCTGAAAGTTCCACTTTTTTTTTCCTATAAAGCTGGCATGGAAAACCAACTGACTACCCATCTCGGGCTCCTCTCCCCTGTGCCCACCCTCATCTCCTCTCCTCTGGGTAGTGACAGTAACCACTCCCACTCCCCATTTTATTCTGGACATAAACTCTTCAAAAGACACCACTGAATCCAAGTGCCTCTGAAATACCAACCCTGTGCCCCCACCCGCCCCCCACATTTCTGCAGAGTACACTTTCTTACCACTTTCTGCATGGTAAGAACACTTTCTACATGGGAAGAAGCCTTCAACATCATTTCTAGCTCTTGTAGTTCCTTTGCTTGAACCACCCAACATTCCTCTAACATCATCTCATGCCAACTCAAACTCTATGAGGCTCTCCTGGAAAATGACAAGGAGGAGTGGGTACCTGTCCCCTTTCGGGGTGGTGTCTGCTTTCACCTCTACCTAAGCTCTTCCAGCCTGCCCCATCACCAGATCCAAACTTCCAGTGGTGGTTTTAATGCCCAAGCTCTGTTACGTTTTCTTGAAGCTGACCATGGAGGCTACTGGGAGGGAAGAGGGGAGGACGTCACGGAGTATGAGGTTTCCTGAGCTGGGGGCCTATCTACTTGCTGTGTATAATATTATATAACCTTAATGAGTTCAATCTCCTCACCTATAAAATGGGGACAACATGTGTCTGTGATAATATTTTGAGATATCAACTTATTTTTCTCCCAAACTGTCTCCCTTCCACTTAAGAGGGGCAAAGTAGAGAGAAGTTTACAAATCGTTTTTCTTCCAAAAATATAGGAACTTAGGGCAAGTGAATTTTATTTATTTTATTTTATTTTATTTTATTTTTGGAGACAGGGTCTTCCTGTGTTGCCCAGGCTGATCATAAACTCCTGGGCTCAAGTGATCCTCCTGCCTTAACCTCCCAAAGTGTGGGCAGGTGAATTCTAGCCAACAAAGAAAAGCAAAAGGCTAAAATATCTTGAAAGTATATGAAGGAAGAAGGAACCCCTCACCTTTCTATCACTAGTAAGACAGTCTTTTGGGCTTTGCAGGTGGTGTGGAAGGGGGAGGTTTGTCTATGGGTCTGAGAGCAGAGGGGACAGTCCCTTGCTTCCCAGAAATCCTGCTGGAAGAGAGGAACCTAGAGAGGAAATGGCTGTGTTGGCAGATGGGCAAAAGATACACCTGGCTTGATGTAGGGCAGGAGAGCAGTGAGTGTCTGGGGCCAGCAGGTCATGTTGATGGGAGGATGGACCCCTCAGTGGCCACCAATGTGGACCGATGACGGAGGACTAGGTCACACTCCCCTCACCCCATGCCTGGCTATTGTGTTGGTCCAGAACTATGGCATAACTACTGGGGTTGGGGGTGGTGTGGGAAGAAGAAATCCAGAAGACCTGAAAACAGGGGTTGGGAGTGAGGAATTTAGATGGGTTACAGAGAATAGAGAAATTTATTGCACATCAGAATCTGTGCACTGAAATTAATACCTCTACAAACAGAGGTATGCTATGAATATTAGAGATTTGTGTGTAAGGTATCCAGCCAAGTGCCTGGTTCATAGTAGAGGGTCAATAAATTATAATGACCTATTTTGTGGGCAATATACTTAGCAGTCAAGAGTCCATGCTTTGAGGCTGGGTGCAGTGGGCAGTGGCTCACACCTGAAATCCCAATGCTTTGGGAGGCTGAGGCAGGAGGATCACTTGAAGCCAGGAGTTTGAGACTAGCCTGGTTAACATAGCAAGACCCCATCTACATAAACATAAAAACCAAAATATTAGCCTTGTGTGGTGGCACATACCTGTAGTCCTAGGTACTTGGGAGGCTGAGGCAGGGAGATTGCTTGAACCCAGGAGGTGGAGGCTGCAGTGAGCTATGATCACAACACTGTATTCCAGCCTGGGTGACAGAGTGAGACCCTATCGCTAAAAGAAAAAAAAAAAAAAAAAGAGTCCAGCCTTGGGAATCCGACAGATACAGGCTCAAATCCCTGATCTATCTCTTGTACTTATTAGCTGAGTGAACTTGGATAAGACATTGTGACTGAGCTTTAGTTGTCTTCATCTGTATAATGGGACTAATAATGCCTCCCTAGTCTGATTAAGTGAGGCAATGCATGTGAAACCCTCAGCAATCCTAGGCCACAGGAAATAATTAATGGTAGCTGATATTATTATTTTTTTTAACGTTTAAATTCACTGAGGGGATCATGAGGGTGTCCAGGAGGTGGATAACGATAAGACCACAGTGATATAATTGTAGCAAAAAATGTAGGGGGCAGGAAAACACAAGGGTTTGGATCAGTGGCTCCAAAATCCAATTGAGCATCAGAATAAGAGTCAGCTACAGAGCTCAGACAAAGGACAACTTATGGGCCCATCCCAGGAATACTGAGTAATGGAATCAATACCAGGGTCAAGGCCTGGAGAACCTTCATTTCAAAAAGTTCTCCAGGTAATTCTTGGTCACGCAAAGTTTGAGAACCATTGCCTCAGAATGGTGCTTGAGAGATCTATTGGGGCACAACAAAAAAATAATATAGACCTTTCAGATTTTTCTTTGTATTTCCTTAGAAGTTCATGTTTGTGCATGTATAATGTTTATAGTATATAAGTACTATGTAATTTGCACATGGTACTATGGAATATACTAGCACTATATTATTTATAAACAAATAAATAGATATTGGGGAGAGTCGTCAAATTAAAAAAAAAAATGCTTATAAAGATGTGTTGTCAAAAAATGGGTGAAGCCTCTGCCTTAGAGAGACAGAATGGCTCCCAGGGCCGCGAGACCTGACTGTCATGTGCTTGACTCCAGCCATGCATCTGAACAGTCAGTAGATCCATTCATAGCATCTTTGGTCATTTTCATGCCCAAGGAAGCCCAGCAGTTTCTTGAGGCCTCTTCATTTCCTATTAGCTGAAGAGGAGGCAAGCCTGAGCCTCTTAGAGTTTGGAGCCTCCAATGGAGCGATCAGCATGGTGCATGTTAGTAGAGCCCTTTGGCTTCTTCCTTTGCAATTCTTATTTTTTGAGATGAAATCTTGCTATGTCACCCAGGCTGGAGTGCAATGGCATGATTCTGGCTCACTGCAACCTCTGCCTCCTGGGTTCAAGCGATTCTCATGCCTCAGCCTCCCTAGTAGCTGGGATTACAGGCGTGTGCCACCACACTCAGCTATTTTTTTTTTTTGTATTTTTAGTAGAGATGGGGTTTCACCATGTTGGCCAGACTGGTCTAGAACTCCTGACCTCAAGTGATCTGCCTTCCTCGGCCTCCCAAAGTGCGGGGATTACAGGCATGAGCCACCATGCCCGGCCTCTTCCCTTTGCAATTCTTTAAAGACTTTCTATTTTGGGTGACACTGCACTCTGGTCTGCAATCCTCGATCTAAAGTAATAATGGTTTTATAATTAGGTTTTTAAACATTGCCCAGTTCTTGCTCTCTTTTAATTTGCAGAGCTTCTTGAATAAATAAAGATTTCAAGAGACTGGCATTTGATGACCCGAGAATGACCTTTTTCTTTAGTGTCATGGTGATAAAAAAGTTAATTAGGAGAGAAGAAACAGACATTTTACAAGGATAAAGCAAGCAGATCCCAAGAGGAAGAGGCCAGGGGACCAAGGTGAAGTTCACTGATGACAGAAACAGAATTTTATACCCAGAATCAGGTTTTCTTCTTTTCGTCTTCAGGAACTGGGATATCTTACCTGAGAAACGCAGGCTTTTGTTGGTGTTCTAATAAAATAATTCTTGAAACAATAAAATTTGTCACTGTTATTTCCCTAATTTTGCAGTTGAGATTTAAGAGGTTAGGAACAGATACCAAACTGCATCTCACCAGTAAAAGGCAGAGAGAGGAGAAGTCAGGGGATCTTAACAACCACAAATCCTTAATCCCTGTATATCTGGCTTTCTCTGGGACTGAATCAGGCTTCTCTGCACATCAGCCTAGTCCACTTCCAAGATGAAATGAATTTCCTTGGATCGTGTTATAGGAAAATGACTCTATCCTCTTTACTCCTGCTTGGAGCCAGGCTGCCATGAGGAGAATGACCAAGTTTTTATTGGGTCACTGACTGATCTGTGTGGACATTCTTGCACCATGTGGAAATATGGCAAAACAAGTAGGTAAACCTTGTGAATTTGAGTTGGCCTAGAACGTGTCCTCATTTGGAAAGTGGTTGGACTGGAGTTTAACCTTTTCCTTATCTGTGTTAGAAAAAAAAAAAAAAAAAGACCGAATAAACAAACGAAGGGTGAAAACAAGATTGCAGAGGACATTTTAGACTATTTGGAAGGATTAGGTGTTTCAAGCATTTCAAATAGGTATTTATTCATCCAAGATTTTCACGCCTGGTGACCAGGGGTGTCTTCGCATCAGCTCTGCCTCCAACTAGTTGTGTGACCTTGGGCAAATTCTGTAACCTATCTCTGCCTGTCAAATGGGATTATGAAGGTTAAATAATGATCACATGAAAATGCTTAAAAAACTCTCTGCATAGACAAGCCTCATTTGATTTTCTTAACCAATGAGGTAGGAATTATTTTCCCCATTTTACAGGTGAGAAAACTGAGGCTCAGTGATGGCTCATGCAAGGTCACATATCTAATCAATATAGATTGGATAGAAGGATGCTAGGTCCCTGGAAGATCTAATATTCTGATTCCCTAAGTCTCAAGTTATGCAACTAGAGAGCAAAGAGTCGAGATCTCTTTTCTTCCTGTTTTTATGTTTCCTGGTCTGTGTTGGCCCACGGACACTCCTTATCAGGATTTCAGCTGCCAGATTGTAGAACAATTGGGAAAACCATCATAACAACAACACTCCCCTAGAACCAGAGCAGTCTTTTTTATGACTAGATACTGTGAAACCAATAATGCATTTTATGATCTTAGAAATTCCAGTAGAATGGAAAACCTATTTTCTCTCTTTGTATTCTGCTTTGAAGCAAAAGGAAATAAAGATTTAAGTTGGCTTTGAACACCACATAGATAGTGAATATTGTTGGCTCTGTCAAGTTTGCCCAGGGTTTTCGCCTTTGTAGGGAAGATGGGGAGTATAGACTAGGATTCATGATGTGTTTAGTCTGTGCCTGCTTCCTCCAGCTTCTGGGATGCTGGTCATACTTGGTGAGCGGTGACCATGCTGGCTCCCGAGGGAGACTCCCCCCGAGCCATGAACTGAAGTAGCTGCTTGCAGCAAGCAAGGGCACAGTTTGGGGAAGGGGGCACCAGCACACTGGCTCTCTCTCTGGGTCCTAGTGCTTCCAACCATGGGATGTCGAGGGGCACAGTCCTCACCCTGGGTATCAGGCAGGGCTGGGCACTGGTCAGATTGCAATGGCCCAGGCCTCCCTGCAGTAGGATGCCACATCCTCATCTCACAAAGGTCTGCTGAGTTTAGCACACGGAATACACGGCTGCAGGAAACCAGGACCTAATTCCACTCTCTTCATTCCCAGTGATGGGTTTTGGGTTCTGAAGAGCTGCCAATGAGTCATCATTTTTCTGAAGACAGGGTATCTTGCTGACATGGTTCATCATTGATTCCTAGGCAGGCCTGAAAGTCAGGAGTTAACAATTCAGGAGCCAGCCTCCAAAGTGCCTGCACAGTGCCAGAATCGTCATGTGATCTCATTCACACTTCAGGAAGAGTCCTGTGATGTAGACATGACTTTTCCCTTTGAATAGAGGGAAGCTGAGGCTCAGGGCGATTACTGAATTGCTCACATCCGTACCGTAGTAAGTGGTGGAATGGGACTTGGATTATGTTTGTTTGACTTCAAAGTCCATACAACAAAAAGTAGTTTTGCCAAGTACAGTAGGGATTGGCTGCGAGATCTTTGTGTATCAGTTGCTTAAAAGATGGAATTGTGTCATGCTCTTGCTCTGCGTATAAAGACATATATCATGTGTATTTCATTTATATATGAAAGGGAGTTTATTAAGGAGTATTGACTCATACGATCACAAGGTAAAGTCCCATGATTGGTCGTCTACAAGTTGAGGAGCAAGGAAGCCAGTGGTGGGTCAGCCCGAGTTCCCTAACCTCAAAAGTAGGGAAGCCGACAGTGCAACCTTCGGTCTGTGGACAAAGGCCAAGAGCTCCTGGCAAGCCACTGGTGTAAGTCCAAGAGTCCAAAAGCTGAAGAACTTGGAGTTTGATGTTTGAGGGCAGGAAGCATCCAGCATGGGAGAATGATGCAGACCGGAAGACTCAGCAAGTCAACTCCTTCATGTTTTCTGCCTGCTTTATTCTAGCCAAACTGGCAACTTAGATTGTTAGACGGTGCCCACCCAGATTGAGGGTGGGTCTGCCTCTCCCAGTCCACTGACTCAAATGTTACTAATACCTCCTTTGGCAACACCATCACAGACACACTCAAGAAAACTATTTTGCATCCTTCAATCCAATCAAGCTGACACTTAATATTAACCATCACATCACATGTTTATTATTATTTTTAAAACAAATGTTCTCAAACCTTTTCTCAGCTACTTAATGGAGATAGCTCTGAGATAAAGTACGAGACAGAGCAGAAGTTAGAAATAATAGAGACATTATAATCGGACAGAATCATATAATTTATATTCCAATTACTTTTCCTCAATCAACAGTAAAGGAGACCAGTCAGGAAGAGGGAACCGGGGTCTTTGGCCATGATGCTTTGTCCTGGACAGAGCAGTGTTTGAAAGGAAGTTGTCAGGATGAGGCTGTGCTGCCCAAGACCCAACTGAGACCATCATCAGTTATTCAATTACTCCTGAAGCCATTCATTAGAGTTAGATCATGCCTGGGGTCCTTCAGAAAGTAACAAGCAAGATTCTTTTGATATGCTTTCATAATTCCATGAAGAGATAATTCTTTAAAAATGAAGGTAAAATCATGACTCTCAAATATAAAAATGAATACATGATAAATATTTTACTTAACTAATTAATGAGGAAACTGATAAGGGTGTTGTAACCAGTTTGAAGGAGAAGCCAAAACACACACACAAATTTATAAGAGTAAAGAAATGTTGCAATGAATGTACAAATGGCAAATGGATGCAAAAGTAGCTTTTTCTGCAGTGTGGGAGTGAAGCTGGTGGAACCTCTACAGGATAGGACAGAATTTGCATTTTGCATTGCTATTGTCTGCAATTTACAGAGTTGCAAAATACTTCAAGGGCAATGAAAGCTAGAATCTCATAACTCAGGGAGGCTGTGCTGTGTGTAGACAATGTGTCCTTTTCCATGGAAATACAAAATTTCCCCTTTATTTAGTATTGTTACAAAATGATTAAGTATTTAGCGACAGAATTCTGATGATAACAGGATAAGGTTCTTTCTGGAGGAAAAAGCTGTCTCTTGCTGCATTTTTACCTCCTGAGTGAAGACTCTGATCACTGAGAACTGGATTTCCAGGCTTGGTTTCTCCGTTTTTAGTCCCAGTAAGCAGGCAGATTATTTAATAGCTGGCACCTCAGTTTCCTCATTTTAAAATAGGAGTAGTAAAATTATTTGCCTCACAGGGCTTGCGGGGAGATTAAATGAGAAAAACATGAATTGTGCATACCATAGTGCGCAAGAAATACGTATCAGCTTATGAGTGTGTTTTTTTTATTACTGCAGTTTTTCGGCATGCTTTTTATTTCTCCCGTCCCTCACCTGCTCCTTCCCTTTCTTGTTTCCTGCCCATTTAACTGAAATAGTAAAGAATAGGAGACTTATTTACAATGTTTTAAAGTATAGATAGAGTCTATGCTTCCTGTTCTTGATTTTAAAACTAACTGCCTAAGTTGTTTTGTGTTCCTTTCTATTTAAAAAAGAAAGCAAGCTGGGTGTGGTGGCTCAGGAGTTTGAGACCTGCCTGGGCAGCATAGTGAGACCCTGTTTCTATAAAAACTTAAAAACCCAAAAAACCAGTGTGGCAGTGCACAGCTGTAGTCCCAGTTACTTGGGGGGCTGAGGTGGGAGGATGGCTTGAGTCCAGAAGGTCAAGAGTGCAGTAAGCCATGATCATGCCACTGCACTCTAGCTTTATAGAACAAGATCCTGTCTCTATCTAAACAAACAAACAAATAAACAAAACAAAAAACAAAAAAAAAAAAAAGAAAAGAAAAATAAAAAGCACCTTTACCCCCAATATTTGCTTTCTTGTTTTTGAGTAATTCTTATCACCTAGCTTAGCCCAGCTAACCCTGAATTTAAACACGTGATTCATTTTCTCATGTTATATAATTAATCACCAGAGAAAACGGTTGAGAGAGTGGGAAAGGCCCTCTTTGGGGTCTTCTCAGCCCAGCTGGGGATAGGAGGCCAAGGCCAGGAGGTAACACACTGGAGCCACAATGTCCAAATCTCCTCAGTGAGCCTCTCCCCCATCTGCATACTCAGACCCCAGGGGCCGTGTCTACTGGCCAAAGAGTATGTGAGCAGCATGTGCCCAGCACCAGAGAAAACTCCATTCAGCCCTGCCCAGAGGAGTTGGTACAAACGTGCCTTTGCAAAGTTTGTGTTTCACTTTTGGGTCTGATAGAGGGGGAGTTCTTCAACCTCAGAGGGGAATGCCTGGACGTCTAGGGTCAGGGTGCCTGATGGATTGACCCTATCAGCTCCACTTTCAATTCTGGCACCCCAAGAAACTTCCAGATGATTCGGGTGAAGATCCCAGGATCTTCCCCTTTGCTCAGCAGCCTGGATTCTTCGAGGAAAAAGAAAGCATTTGAGCAAGGGTTGGGGAAGAAACTTCACCTCTGGGCCAAGTTCAGGGATAGGAGGACAGAGCTGTAGTGGTGTCTAGGCTTTCTTTACATGTATGGCAACTGGAGTGACACCTGGAGATAGCCATCTTCACTCCACAGTTCCATTCCTATCACCAAATCTGTCAGGTTCTGCGGAGGACTCCTAGAGAGCAAAACATGCTTTCCACACGTTAGCAAACAGCATGATACGATCTCAGGGGTCAGCCAGGAGCAGAACACAGGGAGATGCATACAGGGCTCCCTGCCTCCGGGACTATTTCTTTTTGCTACATACCATCTCTAAAGCAAAATTGCTTGTTTTAGCTCTTGATGAAAATGTTCCTTGTCCATTTTCCACAGGCAATGCATACAGAGGAAGGAAATGGCAGGTTGTTCATATGTAGCAAGATCCACACTTGGCCAAACCTGGGGTCACAGAGATGGACATGGAATTGAGGGCAGAAGATCTGGGTTGGAGTCCAGCACTGCTTTAGGTAAGTCATAACCCTTATACGACGGGGAAAATGAAACCTGGGATGCCTACCTCACAAGGTCATAAGGATAAGAGATGACGCTGGGTGCGGTGGCTCATGCCTGTAATCCCAGCACTCTGGGAGGCCGATGCGCATGGATTACTTGAGGTCAGGAGTTCGAGACCAGCCTGGCCAACATGGTGAAACCCTGTCTCTACCAAAAATACAAAAATAAGCTGGGTGTGGTGGCGTAGGCCTGTAATCCCAGCTACTCGGGAGGCTGAGGCAGGAGAATCACTTGAACCAGGGAGGTGGAGGTTGCAGTGAGCCAAGATTGGGCCATTGCACTCCAGCCCTGGGAACAGAGAGAGACCTTGTCTCAAAAAAAAAAAAAAAGAAAAAGAAAAAAAAAAAGAAAGAAAGAAAGAAAGAAAGAAAATGTAGTAGAAGAAGAAGAGATGGTAGATGCCCAAAAGTCCTTAAGCAATGAAAAGACCCAGGTGAGGCAGAAGCCCCAGGCTAGGATGAGTGGATGGGTACATTGGTGGAGCAAAGAGATCTTGAGACTTGGGGACCCAGGAAGTTCTACTTTCCGGCATCAGACTGGAGTACACCTTCTTGTCCCAGATTCCCAGGGTGACCACCAACAGAGGGGCAGCTCTGGCTCCTGGCAGGGCAGGGCTCTCTGAAGTACCCACCTTCAGTGGGCTGTCTCACAGTAATTCCTTCAGGCTTTGGAGATGATGGTCAGGGCCAGCTGGGCTCTGGTGGCCTGCAAGTGAGCTGAGGGCTACTGCAATTAGACAATTCCTGGGGACCTCACTGGTAAGCCCTGGAGGATCAAGCCTGGATGCTTTGTTATTGCATAGGGGTTAATATAATGACCAAGTTCACCTTAGGCATCTCTCTGACTGTCTTTGCTGGTCTCTCTTTCCTTCATTGCCCTGTCTGATTGAGGTCAGAGTCCTTGAATGACCCTCAAGGCACCGCCACCCCACTCCCAGGAAAACCTGTGCTCTGGCCTGTGTTCTCCCTGGAGCCCATGCCGAGAGAGCCTGTGGCTCCTCTCACTTGCGTAAGTAGGTGAGATCCTCCAAACACTGCCTGTGGGTGGAAAAGAGAAGGTGTCAAGGGACTGAGCCCTGGGTGTTCCAACATTTAGAAGTCAAGGAGATGAAGAGGAACCTTTCTGCTTTAGCCAAATTACTTCTTCAGAATTGATTTTTGGCCGGGCGCGGTGGCTCACGCCTGTAATCCCAGCACTTTGGGAGGCTGAGGTGGGCGGATCACCTGAGGTTGGGAGTTCAACACCAGCCTGACCAACATGGAGAAACCCTGTCTCTACTAAAAATACAAAAAAAATTAGCCAGGTGTGGTGGCGCATGCCTGTAATCCCAGCTACTCGGGAGGCTGAGGCAGGAGAATGGCTTGAACCTGGGAGGCGGAGGTTGCAGTGAGGCAGAGATCGCGCCATTGCACTCCAGCTTGGGCAGCAAGAGTGTGAAACTCCGTCTCAAAAAAAGAAAAAAAAAAAGAAAAAAAGAATGAGTTCTTAGTGGTAACGTTTCTGGTAAAAGGAAATGAGCAATATGGTTATAAATGAATGTACGGATAAATTTCCAGGCAGCTCCACCATCAATGGATATCAGCATTTGACATTTTTTTCTTGTTGTTCCATTAGAATATGTAAACCAGCATCTCCAGACTGCTTCCCTTTACATTTCTTTGATTTCTGGCGAGAATTAACATTTCCTCACGATGTTTATCTAATTGCAAGTTCCTTATGGGAATTGTCCTGTCTTTGACCCATTTATCTTTTGGAATCTTGACATTTATTTTACAAATTTGAATTAGTTATTTATGATAGATCTTAATTCTTTGTAATGTTTGATAGAAATATTTTCCCTCTTAAAAAATCTTTAGTAATGCTAATTTTTATAGTGCAATCATTTCAATTGCTTCAAAGCTGAGAAAGTTAAAATTCCCCCAGAGAGCTGATAAACTCTCTTTCCAATTGTCTGCAAGTTCTATCATGATTAGATTTTATATTTAAATCTTTAATCAACCAGAGCTTATTTTGTTGCATGTTTTATTTTAATGACTTTTCTATTATAAAATCAATAAATGTTTATTATTGTAAAATAGGAAAATAAAGAAGAATAAAAAGAAAAACATAAATAGATCTGTGATTTCACATTTAGAGATAAGCACTATTGACATTTTGATGTGGATATCCCCAAGTCATTTTTTCTATGTATACATTTATTTACAAAAATACAACTGTAAACACACTGTACAAACTGTTTAAATACCTGTGTATTAAAAACACATTAATGGCATATTTCAGGGGCATTAAATATTCTTTTAAAACATTATTTTAAATAGCTACAGAGTACTGTTACACTCTATAGATGTACCATAATTGGCTTAATTCCCTATTGTTTTTTTCATTAACTTTATTTAAGATCTCACTATTATGAACAATGCTACTATAAACATATGCATAAATCTTGGTCCCCATGTATGATTATTTTCTTTGTATAAATTATTTTTTTAGTAACTTAAAAAAATTTTAGATTCTGAGGGTACATGTGCAGGTTTGTCACATGGGTATATTGTGTGATGCTGAGGTTTGAGCTTCTAATGGTTCCATTGCCCAAGTAGTGAACACTGTACCCAATAGGTTTTTTTCAACCTTTGTCCCCCTCTCTTTCTCATCCCTTTTGGAATGCCACTGTCTATTATTTCCATCTTGATGTGCATGTGTACTCAATGTTTAGCTCCCATTTGTAAGTGAGAACATGCGGTGTTTATCTGTTGTTGTGTTAATTTGCTTAGGATAATGACCTTCAGCTGTAGCCATGTTGCTGCAGAGGATGTGATTTTGTTCTTTTTCATGGCTGCATAGTACTCCTTAAAAATAATACTACACATCATATATGTACCACATTTTCCTTTGTATAAATTTCTTAAAGTAGAATTGCTAAGGCAAAGGTTTTATATCTAGGTATCTATATCTATCTATATATTTTGCCTTTACATATATACTGCTACTTTAAGTAAATTTCTGTCATTTTAAGTACTCATTAACAGTGAATGTACTCCTCTTCTGTCCTGTCCTCCACCCTTGTTAACATTAGCTATTAACATTTTTGTAATTTTATGCTAAATTGATAAGGTAAAATGGTATGTGCATTTTTTTAATGTTTCTTTAAAACCAGTGGGTTGAAGTTGAATTTATCACCACTTCCATTTTTATTGCCTTTTTTCTTTCTTATCTGTTCATGGTATTTATATATTTTATGTACTTTATAGGTTTGTATATTTTTTATATGTTTTCAAAATTGGGGTGCTCACTTAAGAAATTGTAATGAGTTCAAACACACACATGTGTACAATGCATAGTTTCGAATACCATCTACTTCCCAGCTCCATCACATCCTAACATTTTGTCATTTTTGCTTCCTATTTTTGCTAAAAAGTAGAATGCTGTACCAGTATAACTGTGTGTCTCTTCTCAAGCCTGGTCTTATTTTTCCTGTCTCAGAGGCAACGTCACCCTGAGTTTGATGTCTATCATTCTCATCTTTGTGTGCGTGTGTTTGCAGCATATGTATGTAGCTATGAAATATATACGGTAGTTCCTCAGTGTCTGTGGGGGCTTGGTTCCAGGACCACCCACAGATTCTCAAGTCCCTGATACAAAATGGTGTAGTGTTTGCACATAACCTATGCACATTCTCTCATATGCTGTAAATCACCTCTAGGTTACTTATAATACTTAATACAAAGCCTATACATCGCTTTGTTTGCCTGGTTTTAACATGGTACTCAGGATGTGGTGAATTCAAGTTTTGCCTTTTGGAACTTTGTGTAATTTCACCCCCAAATATTTTGCATCCTTGGTTGATTGAATCCATGGATGTGGAATCTCATGGATATAGAGGGCTGACTGTACCATTATTTTACATGTTTTCAAACTTTTATACTCTACACATCTATCTGAAACTTGTTTTGTCACTCAGCAGTGTATTTTCAAGATTTATCTCTGTTGATAAAACAGCTACAAATGGTCCCATTGTATGAATGTATCAGAATTTGTTCACTGGGTTGATGGATACTTGTGTTGTTTAGTTTTTTCATTTTACTATTATAATATTGCAGTAGACATTGCATCATCCACAAGTGAAAGCTTCTAGAATTTACTCCTAGAAGTGAAATTGCTGGATTGTAAGATATACGTCCCGTCAGAGTTAGTGAGATGTTGACAATTTATTCTTCAAAATGGTTACTCCTGTGAACATATCGTTGGCAAAATGTGAGTGTTCCTTCAATTTTTCCACCTCATCACCAACACTTGATGGTGTCAGATTATTTAATTTTCACCAGTTTGATGGATGTAAAATGGTATCTCATTGTTTTAATTTTAAACTTTCTGATTACTGGTGAGGTCGAACATTTTCTTATGTGCGTGATTGTTCGTTCAAATTTCTGTTGCTGAGAATAGCTTATTCATATATTTTGCCTGTATTTCTATTAGTTCATTGCAAATATCCTCCCAGTTTGCGTTTTGTCTTTCATATCGCCTGTAATGTCGTGTTTCACAGGGTTTACATTTTTGTTTAATGAGATTTATACAGTCTTTCCCTTCAGGAATATCCTTAATGTCTTCATTTCTTCAATTTTCCTTTTTTTTTTTTTTTTTTTTTTGAGATGGAGTCTCGCTCTGTCGCCCATGCTGGAGTGCAATGGTGTGATTTCTGCTCACTGCAACCTCTGCCTCCCGGGTTTAAGTGATTCTCTTGCCACAGCCTCCTGAGCAGCTGGGATTACAGGCACACACCATCACACCCAACTCTTTTATATATATATATTTTTCAGTAGAGACGGGGTTTCACCATGTTGGTCAGGCTGGTCTCGAGCTCCTGACCTCGTGATCTGCCTGCCTCGGCCTCCCAAAGTGCTGGGATTACAGGTGTGAGCTACTGCGTCCAGCCCAAATAGTAATTCTTTTACAAAAGATACTCTGTGATTTGTTATAATCTTCTGGCATCAGTAGAATTTACCTTAATTAATGACTACATGCTATTGTTTTAATTTATAGCTGCATTTTATAAGCTCAGTTAAAAATGATTTTTCTGCCTATGCTCCTTGAGGAACCCATGGATCGATAAAATTTATTGATCAACAAAATTTAGCAAATGGTATGCACAAGCCATTCCTGCCTTTCAGGTAGATGTTGCTAATTGCCTGCATTATTTTCTTCATTTGTGTATTCATATATTCACTTAACAGCTGTTTTGGGAAAATCTGCTAATGTCCTTGAGCCTGGTTCTAATCATTTCAAGCCAGTTTTACTGGAATTGCACTTGTGCACATTTGCCATCCTAAGACTGTGTGTTTATGTGTGTGTGTGTGCCTGTGTGGTATTTCTTACAGGTTTTTGGATGGGGATAATACTCATCTCTTAGAATGAATTGGGTGTCAGATCTTGTTTCTGTGATTTGGAACTGATTACATAATACAGAAAAATCTGTTTGAGTATGTAGTAATATTGTTCAGTAAATTTGTTGAGGTCATAATATTTCTTGTGGTAGATGAGATTTTTTTAAATAACAACTTTTCAGTTTCCTTTGCCTTCATCATTATTTTCATGTTACCTACATCTTCTCTTGCCAGTTTGTATTTTGTGTTGTCCATTTGGCTAAGCATTTCAAGTTGATTATCATAAATCGTGCATTGCAATCATTTATATTTTAAAATCCTTTATATCAGTTGTTAAATCATTGGCCTTGTTTTTAATTTTGTTGATTTATACCTTTTCTTTTGTTTATTATATTTCCAAGGGGTTGATCTATCTTGTAATCTTCTCACAGAATGAGCATCTATTTATTATTTCCACTGATTTCCTCTTTTCTAGTTTATTTCTGCTCTTATTCTTTATTATTGTCTCTCTGTTTTCCTTCATAATGACTGTCTTCATAAGATTTTAAGTCAAATGCTTATTTCATATTTCTAAAATAAAAGCACATAGATTTATGCCTTAACTTCTGGGCCCTGATTTATACAAAGCCCCCTCCCTTTTGATATGGGGTGTTTTCAATTTTATAAACATCGCAAAAGTTATTATCATGTTCTTAATTTTCTACTTCAGTGATCCTTAACGTTTTTGGCACCAGTTTTGCAGGAGACAATTTTTCCATGAATGGGGGTAGGTGGGCGATGGTTTCAGAATGATTTGAGCATATTGCATTTATTGCACACTTTATTTCCATTACTATTACATTGTTAATATATAAAGAAATAATTATATAACCGTAATCTACTCACCATAATGTGGAGTCAGTGGGAGACCTGAGATTCTTTGCCTGAAACTAAATGGTCCTGTCTGGGGGTGATGGGAGACAGTAACACATCATCAGGCATTAGATTCTCATAAGGACCATGCAATCTAGAGTCCTCGCATACACAGTTCACAATAGGATTTGCGGATGCTATGAGAATCTAATGCCCCCGCTGATGCGACAGGAAGTGGAGTTTAGGCGGGAATGTGACTGATAGGGAGCAACTGTAAATACGGGTATAGCTCCGCTGCTCACCTCCTGCTGTGTGGCCGGGTTCCTAACAGGCCACAGACTGGTACTGGGGATTGGAGACCCCTGTTCTACTTGAACTTGTAGTTTAGGAAAGTTTTTGTGGTTGTTAGACATTGATACCCATTAATTTGTTGCTGCTGTAAATTTTTATTAATATTTTAATATAATTTTAAACTAATAGAAATGTTAAAAGACTAGTATGAACTCCTATACACCTTTTACCTAGGTGCACTGTTGGTTTGTATTTTTCCCTAGTTATCATTCACTCTGTCTCTATGTATATGTGAATGTTTTTCTGAATGATTTGAGAGTAAGCTGCATACATATATATATACCTAAATACTTCAATATATATTTCCTGACACAAATATTTTCTTTTGTAAAATTAGAAATTTAACAGTAAAATCAGGAGATTTCATATTGATACCATATGATTAATCCCACCATTCACATTCAAATTGTCAGTTATTCCAATATTGTGTTTTTTATATATATATAAAAAACATATATATAACATATATAAATATAAAATATATATGTGTTTTATATATGTGTGTGCATATACATGTATATATGTATATATGTAGAAAGACAGAAATTGGGGGTATTTTAAAATTTATAATGACAGGCAAGCGACTGAGATGGCTGCATGCCTATGGCAATCACTATCTGTAGGCCACCCAAGCATAAATACTTATTTTCTTCTTGTACCCCGTTTTTCAGAAGTTCATGTTTATTTTCATCTTTACTATTTTTTATTATTCATATACTATATATTCATAGTAGAAAAGATAAAGCAATATAACAAAAATTGGCAGAAATATACAGATATGCATAGAGATAACCACTGTTAGTATTTAGATGAATATTTTATAGACTTTTGCTTTCAATCAACAAAAATTCTAGACACTTTTTCTAGTTAAATATGAGTACATTAAAAATGGAGTTATATTGTACGGCCGTGGTTTTAACTCTCTTTTAAGTCTTAGTTTATTTGACATACTTCATAGGTAATCTTCGTAACAACTTAGCAAAGTAGAGCCACATTTTTAGATGAGGAATCCAAGGTTCAGAGAGGTTCAGTAAACTGCCCAGGTCACACTGCAGTAAGGAATGGAGTTTATAATCTAAACCCTGAACTGTTTGCTGCAAAGGCTCTTGGTTAGATTATTCTTTTGCCTGAGGCTCCTTTCATTGCTTTTACTTATTCACATTTAGTTTTATTGCATGTGGTGAGAAAATATGTATATTTTTTCCTCTTGATTCAATTTTTGGGGCCTTATTTGAGAGTTAGTATATATGTACCAATGCCCACAGATGGAAAAAATGTATATTCTATGTTGGTATTGAGTTCAATGTATGTGTATTTGTTGTAACTTATCAATTGTATAACATAACCTCTATTGTCTATTTTTGTCACATCTTCAATGTCTTCCAAATTTTTGTCTATTTAAATTTGTCTTTATTTTTTAATACTGTCTATTTTTTTCTTAGCCTTGAAATCAATTAAACTCTCCCATTACAATTGCTTGTTTTTTAATCTATTTCTCTTTGCATTTCTAACTTTAGTAATCTCTGTCTTCACAGTTAATTTTATATTTTTTATCATAATCAGGAGCTTCTTTGTATCCTCTCCCTATGTTTTTGGCTTCAAAATCTCTTTTATATGCTATCAACTTTACCAACTGTTTTCTTTTTGTTGTATGAGTTTCCTCATAAAACCTTTTTATTTTAGCATTTCTGCATTTTTTTGGTAACAGATTCCTATTTTTAAAAAACATACATATTGTTGGGTCTTATGTTTTAATCTAACATGAGAATTTGTCTTTTTAGAAATCAATGGCCTAAATGTATAAAGTTCTTTGGGGTGAAGCTAGTGTATTGATATGAGATGGGCTCCCAGCTACTAGCTGTGGACCTTCTACAAGTTCCTTAAATACCCCGTGAGGAAGCTACTTACAGGCATCTTTATCTGGAAAATCATGTTAATAAGCATACCAACGTGAGAGAGTTGCTTCGAAGACTAAATGAGATCAAGAGCACTTACAAATAGAAGCATATTAAAGCATATTAAACTGATTATTTGTAAAATGCAATTGTCAATATTTGCTATTGTAGACATTATGTCTGGAAATACCATTCAAAGCAAGTTTCTTGGCAATTATAAAGCAAGTTTGTTAAACGATGATCTATGCTCAAAATGGGGATAATCAGTTCTATACTTTTCTCCAACCATATTTTAAATTTTTCTTTGAGATAATGGAAATAACTTACAAGAAAAACTGCTGAGAAGCAGTGGTCCAAAGCCCTTTAGAAGCTCTCAGGGTTCAGTTCAAGTTGTCCATCTCCATTTCTGGCTGTACCTGGAGCTTCAGAGCTTGACTTACATTCAGCCATGTCAGGAATCACTCACTGCCTTGCTTTCCATTTAGTTAATTAAGTGCTTAGGTTTACGAATAAGTTATTTGCTCTCATGACGGGTATGGAAGCTGCAGGCTTTGCTGTGCCTCGGCAATTCTCATCAGGCGTGGAAAAACTGAAACTAAGAAAAACCAAGCAAGCAATGATAGATTTTCTACTTCCTGGATTGTGTGACTTGCTCATCCAATGAAAGGCAATGAGGGTGGGGGCGGGGGGCAACCAGAGATGAGGACTGATTCTCAGCTTGTGGTTCTCCTCAGCAGTCCTCCAGCCCCTGCAGAGCTGGAACCTCTGCATCAGTGAAAGCTGCTAGGAATTCAAAGGGCATTCACATTCACTTCTGCTCCTCAGGATCAGAGGCAGTGAGGAAAGCTAAAAAAAAGTCTGAGGTTTAAATTGGAACCCATTTTTAACTTTTCAAATGTTCTTAGTATTTTAGGATCCAGAAAACCTTAAATCAGACAATTCTATATTACCAAACTGAAGACTAGTCTATCATATCATAATCTGATATGCTCCAGACTGACCTGATTTAGTCTTAGTTGTATGAACTTCAAACCTCTGATGGCTTCTATCTGATCACTCAGAGGAAGCTGCAGGTCCGTTTCCCATCTGAAGCAATAGAGGCACCTTTTTTTTTTTTTTTTTTTTTTTTTTTTCTCTTTAAAAACTTCTCTGAGAATAATCTTCATCTGGTGTCTTGTTACACAAATGTTTCCAAGTCCCTCCCTAGAGATTCTGATTCAGTGGGTCTGGAATGGGGCTTCAGATTTGTGGTCTCTTTTTTGTTTGTTTGTTTGTTTGTTTGAGACAGTGTCTCACTCTGTCATCCAGGCTGGAGCGTGGCGGCGCGATCTTGGCTTCCTGCAACCTCTACCTCCCAGGTTCGAGTGATTTTCCTGCCTCAGCCTCCTGCGTAGCTGGGACTACAGGCACACACCACCACACCCAGCTAAGTTTTGTTATTTTTAGTAGAGACAGTGTTCTACCATGTTGGCCAGGCTGGCCTCAAACTCCTCACCTCAAGTGATCCACCCGCCTCGGCATCCCAAAGTGCTGAGATTGCAGGCATGAACCACCGTGCCCAGCCAGATTTGTGTTCTTAACCTTAGCTTGGGCAACAATGGAGTAGACTGAGGGGATAGATTCTACTTTTAGAATTAGAGAGCCTTGGGCTCAAGTCCTGGGTCTTTCACTTGCTCATTATATGGTCTTGCACAAATTACTTAACCTTCGTCAACCTCATCTGAAAAACAACTGGAGACAAAAACATCTATCTCAAAGTGCTGTCAAGAGGATTAAAATAACTCTAACACCCTTGATAGCGTCCACTTTTCTCAGTATTGCTAACTCGTTTCTACCCAGGTTAATTTGAAGATTATCTGTGAATTTATTTAGCTCACAGCCATAATGTTTTTTACTTATTTTCCCTGTTTATTTGTTATATATTTGTGAAGCTTTTACTGTGTGCAGGACGCTGGGGTTTTTAGAACCCACTGAGCACTCCTGATGGTATCACCTGCTCACACGGTCCATCTCAGGTTGTGTTTTTGTTTTTGTTTTTTGAGACAGAGTCTCGCTCTGTCTCCCAGGCTAGTGTGCAGTTGTGGGATCCTGGCTCACTGCAACCTCCACCTCCCAGGTTCAAGCAGTTCTCCTGCCTCAGGCTCCCAGGTAGCTGGGACTACAGGCATGCACCATGATGCCTGGCTAATTTTTGTGTTTTTGGTTTCACCATGTTTGCCAGGCTGGTCTCGAACTCCTGATCTCAAGTGATGTGCCCGCCTCAGCCTCCCAAAGTGCTGAGATTACAGGCATGAGCCACTGCGCCCCACCCATCTCAGGTTTTTGAAAGTACTACCCAACTTTCTTGTGTGAACAACTCTATCTAGCAGGCTCTTAGTTATTTGTGAGCTTCTTAGACTAGGAAAGCCATGTCCCTATTCCACCTTTGTACCAGAAATTCAATTTTTCTGGAATCTAATCATGTGTACATTTTTTTTCCAAAAGAAAATATATATAAAATTATTCAATTTGATTTTACACAGAATATGTTCTACGTACTTTGCATTGTGTAAACTTGTCTCTTTTTGGACACAGAAACCTTTCTACTTTTCCCCCTCCCCTCATAATAGCAAGAATCCAATGGATTTTTGATGATTATATGTATGTTTTCTTTATATTTAGTTTTGCTTCAAAAGAATGTAAGCACTTTTAAAAGATACAAACAATGCAAGACATTAAGAGGAAAATTTAGGTAGAAAAAAAGCATGGGAAAAATATAGTGAATTGATAAATGAAATTACACTTCAAATACATGTTGTACAGTCTTTTATACTTCCCAGTGATTGGCCAGATATTTGGCTCTGAACTCTCTAGCACTCATTGCAAACCCTCTGCAGACAAAAGATGGAGGTGATGATTCTCAAGCCATATAGATGATTATTGGGCTCATCATCTATATGAGTCTTGAACTTTGTTTTAACTTTTCCACTGGCCCAAGACTTTGGGTCCTAATCAACATTAGGGTCATTAAGAGTCTACAGAAGGGTCATAAGTACCATGGAAAATGATGTGCTCTCCAATCTTCCAGCCAAACACAAAATAGATCAGGGAATAAGGAGGCCTCTTGCTGCAGAGGAGATGATAGCCAGGTGGAAGAGCTGGGCCAAGGATCAGCCAATCTTCTGGTCCGGAAACTGTAACCATGGCAACAGTAGTGAAGGCAGCTCTATTTCCATCAGCAGTGACACCCTTAAGAGGTACCGGCAGAGAGAGAAGCCTATTGTACATCTGGGCAAGAGTCTAGGTGAGGGAAGTTCATGTAATTTTTAAGCATAATCGTTGGGAGAAAATAAACAGCCTCTTTCATGTTAACCTTGCAAACTCAAATAGACAAAGTGAAGGCCAATGACCGGCGGTACTGCCTGGCTGAGGCTGGGTGTGAGTGCCTTGCATAGGAACCTATAGACTGCCTCAGGTTTGCCTTTTATTCTCTTTACTTTCTAGTAACAGTGCTCACAGAACTTCCAATAAGCAAAGCCCAGAGGAGGATAGTTGCTTTTGAAGCCACACTCTTGTCTGCCTCATTCATTTCAAACAGAGACACTTCTGAAAGAGATGAAGGCCTGTGTACAAACAACAATGCCCACTGCATTCTGTTGCCTTTAGCTGTGATGTGGTGGCTTTTGATTCTACACAGAAGGTCCTTGTTTCAGACACTGATTGATGGATCTTCTGAATGAAGGAGGCAGCAAGAACAAATGAACAAGGCTCCCGGTAAGGCGAGGTGCTTCAAGAGGATAGGCTGGAAAGCACTTAAAATAAAAGGTAAACACAAGCCTCCACAAAAGCAAAAAAATACCAAGGCACTGAGCTCTGAGTGGTTGATAATTTGTAGTTCCTAAGGATTTCCACACATTTGTGCAAACACATATAAACTCCTTGGAGAACTCTGACCTGGAATTTCAGACTTTTTGGTGGAGGAACCAAAAGTTAAACCCAAATAGATTTCATAAAACAGGTAAGACTAATTGAAATGAAGAGTATTAGAGATCTGAGTCTGGTTTGAGGCAGTGAAACAGAAAATAATGCCATGAAAGAGCAGGTGATGGGGTGTCTCCGTCTCAGAGAGGGATGTGATTTTTCACTAGAAACCCATGGAAAGCTACATAAAGGCTCATTCTAAACACCATGGACAGTGTTAGGACCTGCTGTGAGGAAGCTGTATGACATATGCCTCCTTTCTCCATCAACCCTTGTCCTTCTGTATTGCCTAATAGAAACAAACCAGTGAAAAATCCACATGAGAAATCTGGCTACACTCAGTTCTTTTGCAAGAAAACACTATCAAACTCCCTGTGAGTCTGCATTCTTCATAGTCCCTCGGGGACCGTGGTGCAGGCTGAGGAGATGGGGTGGGGATAGTGAGGCTGGAGGGAGAGGAAGGGAAAGTTAAAAGAAGCAGGCATCCTTGTCCTGACTAGTGATTTTTATATACTATGTTCTTATAAAAAATAATTTTCACCAGCTAGACGATGTTCTATTGTTTAACTAAATTAGGGGTGTTAAAATAGAGATCATAAGAATGATGGAATGGACTCTTTGTGGCAAAAAGATACTAAATTATAAACAAGACCCAAGGCCATGCCAGGGTAGGGTTAAGTCACACATCTCAACAGTTAAAGAATAAACTAGGTTCTAACAGCTGCAAGGTTTTTCTTTTTCTCTAGCAGCTAAATAAGCACTGGCCACCAGAGAAGCAATGTTGAAATGATTGCAGCTCACCAACCACCAGACACTAACTGATCCAGCTCCCTACCCCTTTTCTGCAAGCCATAACTACTACTTTGATTGGATAAGAGACTGATTTCAGTAACTTTCTCCTGGTAAGAGTCCACTGAGCATAGACTGGTTCTGGCCAGTTTACAGAGGCTTGCACTGAGTGCCTTCCTGTCCTCTGCTTCACCTTTTGATATATAGGACCTAATTGCAAGGAATTTAAATGTTAAGTCTCTACCCCAAAGTGAACAGAGGACACATGTAACATGCATATTTGTTTACTAGGCATGTATGCACCTCCCTTCGGGAATATTCATTGCTCTTCCTATAACCTGTCGAGTATGTGTACTTAGCTAACCCATTCAGCACAAATTACTATTCTACTCTTTCCTCCCTCAAAGTGCCTGCTTTTGGTTTCTTCTGGAGGCTATGCTTTCAAGTCTATGGGATTTCCAGCCTGCAGGCTGCAACCCTTTATAAAAAACAAACCTCTCCTCTCCAATATTATAGCTCTGTGAATTTATGTTGACAGGTTAATAACTCAATTTCACAGAAAAAAATTAAATCAGACACTCTTTGTTGCCCACACAACAGCCATTCTCTCCTTTAACTTTTCACTTGCAGAGTCCTAGTTTTGATTGGCAGTCCTCCTATGCCTGTCATGATTCAGGGAACCTTGACCCTATCCTGAACTCCAGGAATAAGTCCTAATTACATATTTTTTAGTGGTAACTATGGTAGGTAAAATTTTAAGATGGTCTTATGATCTTTACCCTCTGCTGTTACATCCATGAGTATGGCAGAAGACTTATTATCTATATTACTATCTAAGCACATGAGCCCTCTTTGGCTGGTGGCAGAAGTGGGGAAGTCAGAGAGATTCAAAGTATGAAAAGGATTCAATGCATCATTGCTGGCTTTGAAGATGGAGGGTGCCAGGTGCCGGGACTGAGAATGGCCTTTGGCATTGAGACTGGTCCCTGGTTGACAGCCAGCAAGGCCATGGAGACCGCAGTCCTACAATTGCAAGGAGCTAAATTTTGCTCACAACCTGATTGGGCGTGGAAGTGAATTATTCCCAAGTCACTAGATGAGAGGTTGGCCTCGCTAACACTTTGATTCTAGCCTTGTAAGTACGTGAGCAGAGAACCCACTCAAGCCTTCCTGGACTTCTGACCTACATAGAACTGTGAGAAAGTAAGTGGGCATTGTCTTAAGCTGCTAAGTCTGTGGTTATTTATTTTGCATCAATACAGCAATAGAAAATGAGTAGAGCAACATGTAGAGAGTGTCAAGAAATCCAATCCATATTTCTCCTCAAGAGGAATTTGTTTTCAGCTCTGACTCTGACTAGGAATCAGAAAGAAACTGTGGATGAGTTATCTAATAACCCTGTTGACTTTTTTCCTTGTGCACACCACCACACACCCACTGTGAAGGTCACAAATACTGGATTCTTGCTTTCCTAGCCACCCTTGCTGCTGGAGTGGTCGTGTGACTGGGATATGCCTTTGGCCACAGACCTCTGAGAACACTAGATTAGAGCTGTAGCAGCCATTTTATAGCCATGAGGCAACAAGTCTAAGGATGGTAGAGTGGAAAGAAAGGACGGTCTTGTTTGTTTCATGACAATTTTGAGCTAAGGTGCCAACTCTGGAATTGCCTGCGTTCATATCTTTTGTTATATAAGATAATTAAATGTCTTTAATTATGTTAGTTGGGTTTTCTGTTGCTTGAAGCTGAACATGTCCTTACTAATACATTACCCTTCCCAACAAAAAGTATAGAAGGCAAAATGCAGAGACATCTGAGGTAGAGCGAGTACAGAGTTGACGATCAGGCTTTTGGCAGAAAAATTACATAGGTATTCAGGGACATGAAGACGAGTAGCCCTTGGGTGACATCTAGAACTATTAAAAACAAGTGAAATAGATACACATTGGGAGACTCCCATCTCAAGATGTTCTGTGACTCTCCGTTTTCTATTTTCTGAGATTCTTGCCCAATACAGAAGAGTACAGGTGGTCACAGACTGATGCTATACTAAGCTTTAGTCTTATGACCTTGGATCATTCCTCTGACCCCAGTGAGCATCAGTTTACTCATCTGCAGAGTGGGGATAGGACAATAACTCCTTGTGTCACTTGGTTTTGGGAGGATCAGATTTGCCTGTGTATGTGAACTTGCGTTGGAAGCTTTAAAAAACAGCTTTGGTGTGATGTCAGAACCTAGCTTGGTGCCTGACACATAGTAGGTGTGCTCATTACATATTTGTTGGATTACTGTGCTGTGCCTATTTGTTTATACCAGCTTTGTTTGCACTGCACCATGAGCTTGCTGTCTGACTAATTGCTCCATATAGCACCTACTCTAGATAAAACTTAAAGGATTTTATTAAATGCTTTCTTCTTGGCAGTGGTATATTAGGTACTACAGCCTGGATGGAGAATTGAGCATTTGTTTCCTATGTATTTTCCGCTAAATATGCTGTGACAAGATGTCTGTTTTGATCAGGGACACTGTCAATTATTCCTCTCTTATCCCGACTTTCTCTGTGATGTAGGGTGTGAAGACATCTGTTGGCTTTAACCTATTACTGTTATGTGAGATGCCTTGGCTTCACTCAACAGGGCTGTGTCCAAGGCAGGCTGGCCTCCTGTGAACTCCCAGGCTGCCGAGTCAGTCATCTGCCAGGTGACAGGTGGTGCCTTTGAGACACTGGGGAGCAAAAGGAGACAGTCATACCTGGACCCTTTAAAGGCTTCCTTGTGCCAGATAAACCAAGAAATGGCTTGCTTCTTTCAGGCTTGCCCCCTGTAAGATCACGTACTTTCCCATCGCTTCATCTGTGGCTCACATTTTATAGTATCCACTCCCAAGTCTTGTCAACTTTTGACCTCTCCCAGTTAGACTCACGGGACTGCCGCTTGCTGCCGGGTGTCTGACGCTAAGCTCTCCCTGGCTTTTGCCTCACTTTGCTCCATGCCACACTGGATGTGCGACATGAAGACACCACTAGAAGTGGGCACCTTGGCATCTGAGAAAGACTCATTGTAGGTTCCTCCCCAAAGGGGATTATTTTGGAACAAGACCAGCTGCCCAGGAGCTAGAAAACATCAGACTGTGAGACTGAGACACTATTGCTCTCTCTGATTTAATGAGTGATGAACACAGTATTTAAGAATTGAGACACAGATGGTATAACACTGATGAAAATAAAATGAGAGTACAGGGTCAACGAAGAGGGCACAGCCTAGATGAGGAGCAGCAAAGAACATTTTGATAGAAGGCAATACATGGGTGCAAGCAGTGGGGTTTGGTGTGGAGAGAGCAGGCACCCCAGTCAGAAGCGGGAGTTTGAGACCTGCTCTGTCTCCCACTCTTTCTGTGATCCAGGAACCTTTGTACCCCGGTCTCCTCATATGCCAAGGGCCACCCCAGGTTCTGGGCTCCCAGGGTTATTCTGCATTGTAGACGAGCTGCAAATGTACATGGCAATAGAAAAGCATGATAAAAATGTAATGTATGTGGAATTCTCCTGGGTGTTTTTGGTTTATTTCTTTATATTTGTTCTAAAACACCGGTGAAGAGTTTCCTTCATTTTCACTCCTAAGCTGCTGTCTCTGCTTCCCTGTGACAGTAATGGCAGTAATGGGCACGGCCTCGAGGAGGACATAAAACAGTTCTTGGCTGAGGACATTCCTTAGAGAGCAGCGGGAATGGTGACAGCTCCTTAAAGTGGGTCACAGGAGCGTCCCCCACCCTAACGGATGTTTCAGAAGTTAAGTCATGCAAAGTACTCAGTGTCTGAAGAGCAGGGTTAAAGACACAGAATCAAGCTGGTCTTAATCGAGTAAATACTTGATGCCTACGTGAATTTACTACCGCACACGTAAAACAGACTGCTTGATCTTGGCAGCGTGGGGATGTGGAGAGTTGGGTGGGGGAGGCAGGAAGCAGGGCGTGTGTCCACGTGTACCACTGGCCTCAGAACTGAGATCATTTTGGCTGCTGGAAAGCCAGCTGCTTCCATCTCCCTCTTCATGTCCCAGTGTGGGCAGCTGGGCACTGTGGGGAATGAGAGGCAATATAAAGGGATCTGAATGATGACAAGAAGCTTCCTGTCCCCATGTAGCTTACCATGCCTGACACGGGGCACAGTCCGGTTCACTTGCTTTTCTTTGTGGGTGTCACTCTCTGTGGTGCCAAGGTCCTGTGTCAGCCCCACAACTGACAGCCCTGCTGGGACCCATTGGAGCTTTTCTGTCACAAGCTGGTTTGAGAAGAGAGCCAAAGTGCGTGAAGCCTCCCTGCCCTGACCTCACCCCACCAGACACACGTGCCATTTCCTAAGAGAAAACCATTTTTGTCACTGTCCGAGTTGGACTAGTACCATCAAAGTATTCAAAACGACCTTTAGTCATATGTATGTTTTTCCCAAATTGGTGGAAAAATATGACTTTTTCATCAAAATTGAAAATCATGAAGAAAAACTCAGAATAAGATGAGGGTGGGCAGGAGACAGTGATGTCTCAGAGATGGAAGCAATTGGCTTTCCTGCAGCCAAAACCATTTCAGTTCTGAGGCCAGTGGCACAGGTGGGCACATGCCCCGCCTCCCCCACCCAACTCTCCACCACATCCCCCATTGCCAACGCCTTGCCCTCATCCCTGCCCCTGCAAAATTCAGTTGGGTTGTTCCCACGGCCACTGTGAGCAGGGCTGTCCAACATGAGCCCGGATGGCTGCCTTTATGACAGCTCTATGCCACCTCATTCCCTGTGTTGCGTACTATGATGTGCACCACATGTTAAATTAACAGTGTCTACTGTGCAAGGGTAATGGATTGGGCAGTTCCTCCCTTTCTGAGCGGTTACTCAGGCTTGCCATCTGGCAAATCTAGTAGCCAGGTGGTAACCCTAAATAACCTCACTTTGATGGGGTGGGGGTAGAGGGGACCCCAGTTGGTTCTATTCTTGCCATCTGTGGCCTCCTTCTCTTGGAGGGAGGTGTCCAGAGCATCTGAGCTATGCGATTTCTTTATCAAGCAGCTGTTTGCCATGAGCAACACTGCCACTTCAGGTATGCAGAACTCTGCTCTCCAGCAACTCCACCAATTTAGAATAGACGCGGGAACAGGAAGACAAACCGAAAAAGGCTGTGTGCAGCTGAGACCGGAGGGAAGCTCATGTACATGCCTTCCTCTTGGGAAACTTCCTTGAGCTTTGACTTGGAAAATACTTACTCTTATTTACATTCAGTGATAATCAGAGAGGTCCTCTAATTTCTAAGGATTCAGTATATTGGAAGCCACAGATTAGAAGAGAGTAGAGAGCATGTAACAGCATACGCTTTGACAGATAGTGTGGACTGCCTGAAGATGCTAAAACTGAGCAGATGTGAGATCCGAGAGCTAAGAGCACAGCAAACTGCAGTCACTGAGTGACAGGCTAAGTGTGCTATAGCCGTATCACCTGAGGACACCACAGTACAATAATGGAGTCTGGAGTTACAAACCTGTGACACCAGCACTGTTCATTATGATCCGTAGAGACCATTTCAGGGGCAGGGACTCTGTTAGACATTATAGAGATGTCCTCTCCAAATGGTTAAAATAGAAAGATTAGACACAAAGGAATGAAACAGTTCTTTGAGAAAAATCATGTAACCAGGAGTAGAATGAATTAAAATAGTACATAAGATTTTTACAAAGACCTTTTTTCATTTTCATAAAATAAGGTAGGTTTATTGAAGAATATTTAGAAAACATAAGCCAAGAGAAGAAAATAAAACATGGCTATAACCCTTACTTCAAAAATATAACCAGTGTTATCATCCTATTGGCTTTTCTGTTCTCTCTTTATATAAATTTGTATATTTATACCATTTATCAATCTGTCATCTGCCTGCATACCTATCTATAACTAGTTGTAAGAAGTAAGTTGAGTTTACCCCCACTTAATACACAAACAAGAAACTTTTCATGTTAATAAGTAAACCCCCTCAGCATCATTTTAGAGGTTATGTTGTTTGTATTTCATAATATAGATAGTCATCCAAGGGGCTGTGGTAATTAAGTGATTATTTATAAAAGTATATATTGCACAGACATATTTGGAAAATAAATCTGTGATCATTATAAGCCAATAGGGCATGATGACTTCTATTCTAATCACCACTAGACAATTTCACTGCTGTGGTAGTATTACTGAAAGCTGCAAAGCTGGGCCTTTTTGCCTTTGTGAGGCTTACTGGTTATTTGCCTCTTGCTTGTGAAGGAGTCTAGAATGTGCCACCCCAAAATATTGCCACTTTGGCATAAAGATTATTTTGAGCAATTGTGAATCAACAGATAAGGGAAAAGTTCTCTACTTTCATGTTATTTGCCTAAAAGCAGAGCATAAATTTCCTCTCCTCTTCTGTACCAGGATAAGGTGTGCAACTCTCGTCATTGGAAATGAAGAACTGGCACCAGGATGAGTCTGCATAAACAGACCTTATTAAAATAACCCTGATCTTTCATTAGTTTCCCCCACGTATTTCCTCCTCACTTTCCCACAATTTATTACTCCTATTTCCCAAATTTTATCAGCCCTCTTTTCTTTGTCTAGTCACTTCTCCACAATTTATCACCTTTTGTTAGAATGATATACGAGACCCTGGGCGTAACTGCTTCTTTGGGTTTTTCACTTCTCTTCAGTGAAGCCCCCATGCATATAGAATGAAAAAATATACAATTTGTATGCCTTTTCTCCTGTCAATCTGTATTTTGTCAATTTAATTCACAGTGGATTTCTCCACTCTCCCCTCCTCCTCTTCTGGACTTTAAACAGGATTAAATTTATACTGTATTAAATGCCAGCTGTTTGCTCCTCACAATGCAGAGCAGTGCCTTTTAATTCCTTTTTTTTTTTTTTTTTTTCTGAGATAGAGTCTCACACTGTCGCCTAGGCTGGACTGCAGTGGTGCGATCTTGGCTCACTGCAACCTCCACTTTCTGGGTTCAAGCGATTCTCCAGCCTCAGCCTCCCAAGTAGCTGGGATTACAGGCACCTGCCACCATGCCTGGCTAATTTTTTGTATTTTTAGTAGAGATGGGGTTTCACTATGTTGGGCAGGCTGGTCTTAAACTCCTGACCTTGCGATCTGCCCACCTCGGCCTCCCAAAGTGCTGGGATTACAGGCGTGAGCCACAGCACCCGGCCTAATTCTTAAACTTTAATGTGCATACAAATCTCCTGGAGATGGTAGAATGCAGATTCCAGTTCGTGAGGTCTGGGGTGGAGCCTGAGAGTCTGCATTTCTAATCAGCTCCCTGGCAATGCCGATGCCACTGGACGGAGTCCCGCATTGAGTAATGAGGGTGCAGAATGTGCCTCAGCATCCCCCAGAGGGCTTGTTAAAACCCAGACTGCCGGGCTCTGAGAACAGAGTGTCTGATTTAGTTAGGTCTAGATCGGGGCCCAAGAATTTGCATTTAACAAGTACCTTCTCAGTAATGCTGATGCTGCTGGTCCAGGGAGCACACTGTGAGAACCACTGGCTTAGAGGCAGTCACTGGAGCCAGGCAGACTAGCTTTGCAGCTAGAGTCCCACTTTGTCCCTCTGTAGCCTCAGCGAGTTGCTTAACCTCTGTACCTCACTTTCTTTAAGTCAGGGATAATACTACCACCTATGTTAGAGGACTTTTGTCAAGCACTGCGTATGCTCTGCATGTAGGTGCTGTGTAATGTTATTATTTGCCATTCCTTTCAGTTCAATCAAGGATTAAAATGTGCACATTTTCTGCTCTTCAGAAAATCTTTTGGGGGTGAGGTCTTCCTTTATCCAGGCATATCCAGAGAACCTCTCTCCTTTCACTTGTGCCCTAGAAGGTAAAAAGTCCTCACATCTACTTTTGCATGATGGTTGATTCCTCAGTAAAGCACAGGGCTGCTGGGCACTGCCTGCCTTTCACCGGGGTGCACAGGAAATCCTTATAAAAAATGAATGCAGCCAAACCTAATGAGAACAACATCATCTCAGGCCGCAGCAAGGAGGTTCGTCTTCCTCAGCTTTCCTAGAAGGACCTGGTCTCTGTAAACTCGAAGCCTGTTCTGGCTAGCATGGATTAGAAAGAGTGGTTCCCAGCATCCCAGGCAGCCCTCTGTCTAGAGTTTTAATCACATGCAAGGCTGAAAGTCAAGGGAGGTAAGCAGCTCCTGCAGCTAGGTTTTTTTTTTTTTTACCTGCCTAGGGAGGCTGAGGAGGGAGATTAGTGGGCTGCTGAGCATTTCAAGTAAAGCAGCTAGCAGAGCCCAGAGACATGAGGCAAGGAGGCCTGTGGTACAGCCACATGGGGTCCAGCATGGCTGAAATGTGGAGTGGGAGACCAGGCAGGGCATCAGGGTCACACAGGGCCTCCAGTGGCATGCGGGATGGAGGGTCCCTCAGTTAACTGAGGGAGGGAGGGAAGCTGTATTAGAACGCTTTTGATGGCAAGTAAAATAAACCAACTTGCCTTAGCTTAAGCTGAAAAAAATACTTTATTATAGGGATTCAGTCTGTTTCACAGAACCCAAGGACAGGCTGCCGCAGTCCCTCAGGAAGAGGCTGGAACGGGGTGCAAAAAGCCATCGAGATACTTTTTCTCCTTACTGGCATGCTGCCCCTCATGAGAACTTTCTCTGCTTTTCCAGTCCACATGGCAATAGCCTATCCCATAGCACCCAAGCTGACGTGCTGACACGTTTTCAATTTTACCGTCTCGAGAGAGGCTCTTTCTTAGTCCCAATTTCAAACGTCCAGGAAAGAGGCTCCGACTGGCCATCTTGGGTCAGGGGCTCGGCACTGGTTCAATCCAATGCTGCCATGGTAGGGAGCAGAGACACATTGTCCAGGATGGCTGTGGAGGCCCTCGGGGTGGATCAAAGTAGGCAGAGCTGGGCTTCTTCATGAACCAGGTAGATAGTACATGGGCTACCTCAGAGGAAGGATGGCACAAACTCTGGGGTCCCTTCCCACCTGAGGTGCTCTAGTTTGACCTTTCTGTTCAGTATTTGTCCTCTCCCCATCAGCAGTGTAGGGAAAAGCAAGGGCAGAGCCTGTGACTGTGGTGGCAGGTTTGGGCTGAGAGGATGGGGGCTGCCTTGCTGTGACAACTTTGGAAACAATATTGGGCTCTGGAAGGTGACACAGTCCATTAATAGCAACGAGATCAACCTGGCTAACACTATTTTGGAAGCTGAGAAAATAAATGACAGCAAACTGCCAGGCAAACAGTTCTTCCATAAAACATGAAGAAATGCTTCCCTAAAAGTATCGCTTTTAAACATAAAACAAAAAGCAAATAGTGGCAATCAAAAAATAAGGAAAGGTGACCCACCTGAGATCTCACTGTTTTCTTTGCCCGCTCTTTCCTTTCAGCTTTTGTTCAAGTGCAGGCAGCATCTTACACAGTTTTAGAGATCATAAACAACATTTTGTGTTCCGTATTATGTAACGACTAATTTCCATGCTGCCTTGTCATCTTCTTAACTATCTTTATCAGTATGCCATCCTTCAAATTAAGTATGCTATATTTACTTAGTACATAATTAAGATCTGATTTTAAATTTGAGAATGCGAAGTGAGAAGGAATCTTAGGAAATCACTGAGTCCCACGAAAATGAACTTAGAGAGGAGAGTGCCTTTCCCCAAGGCCACAAAACTGGTTAATTCTGGACCTGGGACTCCATGTCATTCATTTTTTTTCAAATGTATGTTTATAATTACCCACCTGATGCCAGATATTGGTGCACGGGTTTCATCTCACTTCACGACTCTCCACCACATTGTGTGCCCTAATTAACATTTGTTAGATAGAAGTCATTTCTTATTTTTCTTAACAGGGGTAAGAGTGCTTTTTCAACTCACTGTCATGAAAATAAAGGTTGTGGAGCTGAAATGAATAACAGCAATTTTAAACCAGACTGGTTTCGTGACTGGTAGATAAGTCAGCATGCAAAGACGTTTATGTCTCCCAGGTTTGGCTGGCTTTCGCAATGCCCTTTGCAAACTCCACAGGGATTTTAAGCTTTAAGTCTGGTTATAAGCTTATGCAAGCTGTTAGTCACCTTTTTAGATGAAAAGCACCACAGGCTTATGCTTGAAAATGTTCTGTGCTTCACTAGAATTCCTTTTGAGTAATTCAGCTGTAGTATGATTTTGAGGGAGGAATGATGGCACAGATACATTTCAAAACACATTTGCATTTAAAAACGGGAGTTTATCAGCTGAAAGAACTTCTCTTGAAAGGTACACATGCAGGGCAAATTTAGAACAAGCAGCACAATTTAGACATGATAGCCATGAATTATCCAAAAGCTTAAAATACTGGGGGTACTTGATCATGCAGAATCCCAGACATGGGTTGAATCATGAATGTCTGGTGTTTTACTTTGGAAAACATATTGGAAAAGGAAATCTTGTCACTGCCATATTTTCACAGATCATTCCAAAACATTCTAGGTGTGCATCCACACAATTGTCAACACACGTTTGACCAGAAACAAATGAGTGGAGTGACCTAAGCCTTTGGTACAGTGAAGAGGGCTCTGGAGTCAGGATGCTTGGGTTGGTATCTCGGTTCTGTCACTTACTAGATATGTGAACTTGGCTGGATCTCAGCTTCCTCATCTGCAAAATGAGAGAATTGTCTTGAATGGATGGAATTGTCGAGTTAAACTGATTATGTTAAATCATGTAACGTAGCACCTCTCGAACTCTTATGAGCACACAATTCACCTGGGATCACATTAAAATGCAGGTTCTTACTCAGTAGGTCTAAGGAGTAACCTGATATTCCGGATTTCTAACAAGCTCTGAGTGATGTCTGCTGGTCTCCAGGCCACACTTGGAGTAATGAGGATGCACAGTGCCTGCTATGTGAGAAACATTCCAGAGTGTTAGTTATTGTTACCCTTCAGGTGGATTTCTCCCTCTCTTTCTTTCCTACCACATCACCAGTGCTCTTGCCCACCTAATCATCTGCCTTCTTTCCTTCTGCTTTCAAGAAGTCTTCCAGATCTTTCTGCTCTAGCTACACCTTGACAGGCACTCGTGATTGACTGCACATGAACTTACAGCATGTATGCGTGTGAGGGAGATGATGGAGATGCTGCAATGCCCACACTCAGATTTGGAAAGGCCAGTTCCATTTCCATCATACCACACACTATGACTTATACTTGTGAATTAAAAGCAACTCAGTCTTTTCTGGGTTAAAATGGCCTTTGTAGCAATTAGTCAATTTGAAGTTCAGGCTCCCTGTGGATGCTTTCAGAGGGTCTCCCCTCCCTCCGATATTCCTCAGTGCCTTCAAACAAGAGAAGCATCTCCATCCTTTCTGCTTCAGGGAGAGGTTTCTGGTGAGAGTGCTGTGTGTCCCAGCTTCCTCTGAGCTCCAGTGGGACTCTTTCTGGCCACGGCCTCTGTCCTTGTGTACCTGCTACTGACACATTCATGGTGGGGTCCCCTGGGTGTGCTCTCTTAGCACCTTCCAGGCTTGGTGGCTTCCTTGTTGATGTGATGTCCATCTCGGACCTCAATGGCCTTATAGAATCTCTGGCAATCAACTGTGTCACTTGACGACTCACAATGGCCACTCCAGGCTGGCCCCTTGCTCTCAACTCTGTATCCCTCACTAGTGCATTTGAGAACTCCAGACACTTCCACACTACCTGTGAACAGGGACGTTCAGGACCCCTACTGTGGCCCTCTCCTCCCACACACGCCACCCTGTCATTCTGACCTGCTGTGGCTGCCTTGTGTTGTTGGCGCAGGGCAGCATGAAGTCTTCCCTCTGGAATTCCAAACAGGAAGCGTCATGGATCCGCCTTGGTGTTTGTCTTTCCCTTCATCCTACCCCAGGTTTCCATCTGTCCTTACTCCCTGCCCTGAGTGAGGCTCAGAGGCAGGGCAGGGAGGTCTCAGGAAGCTCCTTCTTCACAGTTCACCCTCTCCAGACCTCTTTACTTCCTCTGAAGAAGGGCTGCTACTTTCCCTTCTGTCTGCCTGAAATTGCCCTACATTGTATCTTTTTTCTCCCTTACCCCATGGTCTCTTTGTTCTAGGGAGATCCAGCTGCCCCTTCCCTGAGGCAATAAGTCTCATGCCCTAACCATAATGGTGGAAAGGAAAGAATTTTGCTTATTGAGAAGGGAAATTAGATTTAAAATGTTTAAAAAATCTTATCCTTAACTATATATAGCTGCTGCATATACAATAGAAATGAAAAGTGGGCCTCCTTTGCTCTTTCCTTTTGTCCTTAGCGTTACTAATCGCTCACATTACATAGCCTCGGAAACCTCCACATAGTGGTCCAGTCATCCAGTAACAATCAACAGGAGCTGGCATTGGAGATGGAAACTCTTTCTATCACTGGTAAGGAGTCAAGCCTGGGGAAGGCAAAGAAAAGAAGCAGAATCTACCCCTCATGTGCAAATAGGCAATATAAGTTTTAAGTTTGGGAACTATATAATTGGAAATGGCTTTAATGTTTGAAATAATTACTACATCCCTGCAAAATGGTCATGAAGCCTCTGCTTGCATAACTCTAACGATGGGAAACTCACTACTCCTTGACAGTGGATTATATTTTTAGACTAGTCTAAGCAGCAGAAAAACATTTGGTATGTTGCACTGAAACCTGCTCTCTGTAACTTGCTCCTACACATAGCATATTTAATTCCTGGCCACACTGTCAGCCCTGCAGATATTTGAAGGCAGCCACTCTGGGCCCTATTAGCTTCTCCTTTCTAGGTTCAGTCTACCCAGTCCTTTTCAGTGGCAGAGCCTCCAGCCCCGTTCACCATGAAGGATCCTCTGGATCCTTTCCTGTTTAATGAGCCATTAAAAGTCAGGGAGGTAACTTCGATGGAGGAACCACCCACCTCATTTTTTTTTAAAACTGGAAATAAATTGCACATAAAGGTGCTGATTGCTCAAAAGTGTAAAAGTCCCTGCCTTCTGCAGCCTGACACTGTGTTCTCAGAATCTGTGGGTCATCCTGCTATGTACGTTGCATTTTTTCTCTCTCCCTACAACTCACACACACCCCCACATGTACACCCCCACACCCACCCTAGTGGGAATCATTTCTCAGCTGGCTACTCAGAGCAGCAGCCTGCACATGCTTGCTTTGTTGCTTCCTTGTCCAAACTACAGATTTAACAAGGAGGCTGCAGGGCAAGTGTTTTCTGCTTGAGTAGTGACATTGAAATCCTTGAGTTTTGAGAGATCTGTGAAAAGAGGCTATTGAAAGAGTTGGGAAAGTCCTGAAAGGGGCTTGCCAATGTTGGTGAGACCCCACAATGAAGAGCTCAGAGGCAAAAGTTTTTCTTTGATCTTCTTCTGCTCTCCTGTCTCTTAGTCTCATTCTCCACCAAGGCGGCTAGATGCAGAAACTAGCTTCTTCCCCAAGGCAGGTCCTATCAACCAGAACCCCCTTTCCCCAAAGGCAGCCCTATGACCTAAAAATACTACTGTAACTCCCGCTTCCCCTCTCCCCATCTTTCTGCCTAACAACTGGCCACAAAGAAATTATCTGACCTACCTTGTTTGACTGTAGGTCCTAAGACCCCAATTCCAGAGAAGGCCCCGCCCCAAACCCAGAAGGAAGCAACGCGTGCTCAGAGAGGCTAAGAAGAATCTAGACAGGCCTTGCTAGGTTTCCCCACTGAGTCTATTAGCATTAGATCATAGCCTTTTTATCCGATCATATTTCTACACACTGTCCTTACTTTGTTGAACCCAAGCATAAAAACAGACAATTTCCCCTGTATCTTTGGGTCTTCATTCTGAAGGCTCCCGTGTCATATAAAACTGTGATCAAATAAATTTTATATGCCGTTCAATGAATCTGCCTTTTGTGAGTTGATTTTTCAGGAAACCTTCAGAGGGCAAAGGGAAAGTTTTCCCCTGGGCCCCTATACTAATTCCCCTTTCTTTTTTCCACCCCCAGAGGAGTTGATGCTGTTTATTCGGGTGGTGAATCCAGCAGAAACTTGTAGGCTAGGGTTAAGGAACATTCACTAAAAAGGATGACGATAATAAAAACAGCCAACATGACTGAGCATATTCTGTGTGCCTCGTCCTGTCCTGTCTGCTTTACCCTTACGAGCCAATTTAATATTCACAAGTCCAGCCCCTTGTCCAAGGTCATGAATACCGAGTGGTGGACTCAGTGTGAGCCCATAGTAGACTCTGAGATGCTTAGGGGTAGAAACACCGTCAGAAGCTTTCCCTGAGTTCTCCCACACACCCAGAACAGTGTTTCTCAACCAAAGCCCATGCTGTAAACACCATGGGATACCACGCATTGGCGGTATTGTCTATAATAACACCCAGCTCATGTCAAAAGGTGTAAGTAAGCAGATTTACCAAAGTATTAAGCGAAAGTATTCCCAAGTTTATGGTTAATGTCTCCATGTCTCATTTCCTTTATCTGTAAAATGGTGCTAATATAAATCAGTGGTGCTATTTCTATAAATATAAATGGTGCTAAATACAATTTTTTCCTACTCCCCTTCCCCAAAACATATAGTCAGTTGTTTTTGAAACCAAACTACATTATTCAGTCAAATTCGATACTGAGTTTTGTTCTACTAAGCTCTTCTTGGTCTGAAGTGTTTCTTTAGGTTTTACCAATGAGATCAGTCTTCTTGGACCTCTCGTGAGTACCACACTTCTGTAGTTTTTCCCTTTCTGAAATGTCTCCTGTTCTCCTCCTCCCTGCCCACCTGAGTTCTACCAATACTTACAAGTGTCTACTAAGCCCATCTCCTCCATGAACCTCCTAACTACCCCACACCCCTTTGAGCTGTCAGTTGTCTTCCTGTGAACACGAGCCAGTTGTATTCCATCAACAAACATTTCGAGCATTTATTACGTGCCCAGAATGATTCCAGATCAGAATTTCTCCACCTCAGCACCACTGACAATTTGGGTAGGATAATCCTATGTAGTGGGGGCTGTCCCAAGCATTGTAAGATATTTAACAGCATCCTGACCGCTTCCCAGTTGATTCTAGTAACATCTACCATGACCCAGTCATGACCATCAAAATGTGTCTGGACATTGCCAAATGTCCCCCAAGGGCAAAGTTGCCCTGATTGAGAAACACTGTTCTGAATGTGTGGGAGGACACAGGGAAAACTCCTGATGGTGTTTCTTCTGCTAAGGGTGTCATAGTGCACTTAGGAGTCAACATTAACAGTCATGAATCAATACGTGGTCAGTTAAGTACTAATTTGTGAAATATACTGCAATCTAATTTTTAGCTAAACTTGTAATTTTCTTTTTTGAGGGGAGGGGTAGAGAGAAATGGAAGCAAACCCTATTAGAAAAAGAAGATCGCTTTCATTGGAGAAGGAGAAGCATGTGGAATATTGAAGGAAGAAGAATTGTAGTTGCTCTATCCGGTTTGTCCTGGTTAAGTGCAATTCTTAAGAAGTTATTACTTTTTGAGTATTGAGAGGTTCGTTAATGGGAGAAAAATCACCCATATATCTCAGCTCTACTGACTAACTCTAGTGAGCAACAAATCTTCTGTTTAATTCCATTTATAAATTCTACTTGAGTCCTGATCGTTTTGAGGAATTAAATGGTTCTTCAAGTGAATCCATAACGCACTGTTGCCCGGGACATATTTAATAGCAGATTCTGGGTGTGTAAGATTAAGAGACACAGCCCTTCAGTCTTTTCCCAAACAGTTTTATTACTAAAATGATTCATGCACTAGAAGTCATTGAAATTGATCAGTAGTGATTTGTATTCCTGGCAGACAGTGCTTTTGAGGTTGTTTTCCTTACTTGTTCAGTGTGAATTGTCCAATGAAAGTTGCCAGTTGTTCAATGAAAATTTTGTCCCATTCTATAAGAAATTCACAATCCCCAAAACATTCTAAAGCCTGCAGAGAGCTGAGAGGTGACTCTGGATGCTGGTTTCAGCGAGCTGTACGTGACTGAATATATAATGCAATAAAGCTAATCTGAGACACAATGCGACAATCAATAGCAATCCAATGTGTGCTGAATGAAAGATTTAATATTAGCTTAGCGTTGCAACAAGAGGCAAGACACAAGTCAATTTAGGGATGGAAGTCTTTTAACTGGATTTAGCAACAGCGTCATCCAAAACTGGATGCTGGAGCTTTCAGAACTCAAAGTTGGGCTCCGGCATCTCCACTCTCCTAGTGTCCATTGTCATTTGTAAAGTGGGGCTGATGTAAATTAAAAGTTTATTTCTGCCTTACCACGTTACAGAGCTGTTAAACTGGAAGGGAGTTGGGAGTTACACAGCTGAACTCCTTATTTTGTGGGCAAGGAATTGCAGGTCAAGAGTGATGATATAATGATTATCATAATAAAATTAACACACACAGAGTGTTATTGTTTGCTAGATACTCCACTGAGTGCAGTACAGACATCATCTCACTTTATCCCTAGGAAGTAGGAACTACTATGAGCCCATTGTTACAGATGAGGAAACTGAGGATCAGAAATTTTAGTCACTTGCCCAAAGTCACACTAAACGTTAAGAGCTGACAGTATTCAATCCCAGGATTCCTCCTCATGCTCTCTTGACTTTGCCACTGGGATTTCTTATTGTAAAGCCTCTTTCACTGTTTCTCTGCCTACTTTCCTCCTTCCCTCAACACAAGGGCACTGAATACTTCAGCTGGATCAGGCCTGGGCCGAGGGTCTGTGAAAGCAGCTTCCTGCATTCCAGAGCTAGTAGGCCAGTGTGGGAGGCAAATCCAGGAGAGAGGAATGCAGCAGGTCATGTTTGTCGGCTCCAGTCTTTCTCAGAAGAGCATGTCCAGCACTTTGGGAGGCCGAGGTGGGCGGGTCACAAGGTCGGGAGATCGAGACCATCCTGGCTAACGTGGTGAAACCCCGTCTCTACTAAAAATACAAAAAATTAGCCAGGCGCGCTGGTAAGCACCTGTAGTCCCAGCTACTTGGGAGGCTGAGGCAGGAGAATCGCTTGAACCCTGGAGGCGGAGTTTGCAGTGAGCCGAGATAGCGCGGCTGCGCTCCAGCCTGGGTGACAGAGTGAGAATCAGTCTCAAAAAACAAAACAACAACAAATAAAAAACAGCAGCATGTAAGGAAGGGAGCCCTGGACCCAGGGGCTAGGACAAGCCTTGGTGACTTTGAGGCCTGTCTGAGCAGGGCAAAGGGCCAGGCTGACCAAGGACGCTGCCACTGGGGTGAGCCTTGTCCCTGTGATTTCTCATTGGGTGAACTGAGAGTCATGGACGTGGGCAGCTGAGGCGATCCTGCAGAGAAATGAGTTTAGTTACTCTGAACACTACAGAGAGCCTTTGTTGAGGTTAGGAAGGGATGAAATGGCACAGAAGGAAGGCCCCTCTCATGTGGCCTCCGAGGTGGGGTTGGTAGAAGCTTGTGGGGGTACCAGGGACTGGGCTTTGTCGGGACACGGGTATTCCTGTTCTGTGACTGTCCTTCCACCTGCCCTCTGCCCACCCCCATCAGGCTGTGCACCTTCAGTGAGCAGGAATGGCATCTTCTCCCTTTAATCCAAAATGCCAAGATGGTGCCTGGCCTTTCTGAGGTACTCAGTGGAGATTTGTTGAGTAATTGGGAGATCCTTGATCTTGCAGTGTCCAGAAATTGAACATTGTGAGGTATATTTAGAGTATCTGGCTGGTGGGGAGAAATAGGGTGCAGTAAGACCATATGCTATATAAACAAAATGACTGTATGTCCCAGACTTTTTGGAACAAACAGTCTTCAAATATTCTCTCTAATCTTCCCTAAAAGTACACTCATATCTGTTTGACCATGTGCTCTCGTATTTTGGTTTAGAAAATATGAATAGCACAGCAAAGATGACAATTGGTAACCTCCCAGCAGCTGGACTACTGATGTCTGTTTTTTCTCAGGTATCCAGAGACTTGAGACCCTGAATAAGCCATTACAAGGCTGTGTGGTGAGCAAGGACGCAGTAGAGCTATCGGCTGATTTATTTAACATCTTGTTCTGGTCTATTTCTGGTACATGGATTTATCTGTCTGGGTTCTGTAGAGAAACAGAGCAGTAGGTTGTATTTCAAGGAATTCCCTCCTATAGTTGTGGAGGTTGGTAAGTCTGAAACTTGTAAGGTAGGCTGGCTGGCTGGAAAGTCTCAGGCAGCAGTGAATGTTGTAGTCTTGAGGGAGAATGTTTTCTTCCTCAGGGAAAGTGTTTGTTTTACTCTTAAGACCTTTCAACTGATCGGACGAGGGTAATCTCCCAACTATATACCCAACTATATTATCAAGGGTAATCTCCTTTACTTAAAGTCAACTGGTTGTAGATGTTAACCATATCTACAAAATACCTTCACAGCAACACTGACATTAGTGCTTCATCAAATAGCTGGACATAATAGCCTAGCCAAGTTGGTGCATAAAACTAACCATCACAGTGGGCAAAATTAGAACTGCCTACAACTCATCTCTAGAGGACCATACAAGGCACAATAGTGGATCTGGACATATCCTAGTAAATGTGGGAGCAGGATTACCCTGATAAACTTCTGTTCTCTTCCCAAAGAGAAGCAGCCATTGCCCAGTTGACCTGCTTGTTAAACCCCAAGGGTTAAGTGAGCAAAAATCTGGGAAGTTCCCCTATAAGGGGATTGCTGCTCTATTTTCCAGAAGAGAGGTGTTGGAGTAACTCCTCCCCACTCTCTTCAACCTCTCCTTCCTTTCCCATGGGAAGGGGGTCCAGATCTGACTGGTGTTGGAAGAGGCAATCTACTACGGGCCCTGAGCATCTCTACATGTTCTTCTGTGTATGCCATGAATGGAAGACTGTGAGTGTTCTTTCCCAAGTTTGCATTTTCAGCAGCAACCTTGAGAGAGAAGGTAACATCTCTCTCTGGACACAGAGCAGGCTTTGCCTCCACCTGCTATAAAAGCAGTGAACCACCCAAGGAGAGACTTTCTTGTAACACAACTCTCTGCATCTTCAGGGTTCATCCAGGACCATGTATGTTGTCCCTGTGGTACATAGTGAGAGAAAATGGGAAACTAGTGTGACCATCGAACTAATACTTTGGCTACTGCATTTGCTGTGAGTAAGACAGTCGTTTGTCTCTGACTCAGGAGTCTTATGTCTTCTGCTAGCACCCATAAAACAGTTACAAGCTCCTTGTTAGCTTGCAAGTAGGCTACAATCTCAGAGCCTTCACAATTCTTGACAGCGAGAGGCCTTGATTCCCTGCAGGTGACAATATTTGTTCTATACTCCCAGCTTCACCGTCCCCTCCATGCAAAGCAAGCTAGCTGAGTGGGATCTGTCCTAGAGACCAAACTCTCCCTACTTCAAGATCTCACTGAGGAAGGAAATAGTAAAAACTGTTTTTGCTTTCCACTGTATTATTAAGAAAGCTGATGCGTTGATTCTCAACTAGTTTAGAATCTAGAAGGGGTAAGAGGAGAACATCTAGGCTCTTCCAGAAACCCCAACATGCGTGGTATGTCAGGTGGTATGCTAGGATCTGGGGATGCCTAAGTGAAAAAAAGAAAGGTCCCTGCTCTCTCAGAGCTTGTAGTTTAATGGGGATGGGGGTGGGGGTTGCAGAGATATTAAGAAGATAATTACAGTGTGCTAAAGAAGAAGACTGTTTGCTGCTTGCTGGCCATCTCTTTCTACTAGCATTTTTTTCTTTCTAATAACTCTCTAAAGTCACATTTTAATTATCTTGATTGGATTTAGCTGATTCCTACGTTTGTAACACCAACCTATTTACAAACTAGCTCTTGGGAGGAGTTACTTCTATAAGGTTAAGCTCATCATTCTATGTCGATTTGTACCAAGTTCATTCACAGAGAGTGACTTATCTTGATAATTTTGGAGTCATTTATGTTTTGATGTTACCTTGTATAATAATCCAGTGAAACAGAGTGCAATATTAAAATGTAAGTGATAATGTGAACATTTTAAATTACATTAAAGTAAGTAATGCATATACTAGATCTTTAAGTTCAGTCGTAAATTCTACTTTCTTTATATTTTTTAGCAAAAAACACTCAAATGAAGTGGAAACTCTGAAACCCATAGATCAATCTATCGGTGTATCCACCCATGAAATGTTGCCAGTCTGCCAGTCACTGTGCCAGGCATTAGGGATACAGGGAACTGAGAATTAACTTTTCAAATAGTCTAGTCTCTGGCCAGGCATGGTAGCTCACATCAGCACTTTGGAAGGCCAAGGTGGGCAGATCACTCGAGGTCAGGAGTTTGGGACTAGCTTGGCCAACATGGTGAAACTTTCTCTCTACTGGAAAAAAAAAAAAAAAAATTCAAATACTCTAGTCTCCTAAAGGGAAAAATGTAATTCAATCACACATTTGCAGAGGTTTGATTCGTACTTACTGCCTAGTTGCTAATGCAATAGCCCTCAAGGTTATAGTAGTCTTGGAGATTGTAAACTTTCTTTTTGATAGCTTAAATGCAGAAACAAACCTCTATACCCTCATGTAGGAACGGATAACCCAAAAGTAACAGACATCAAAATACTGTTTGTATTTTTGCCATGATCTGTATACATTCCTGAAATTAAATTTGTAACAGAAAGCATAATTCAATTTTGAAGCATTGACTAAGTTTCTACTATGCACAAAGACCTATGGTAGATTCCATGGGGGATATAAGACAAGATCCATGTCCTTGAAGAATTCGAAATGAAGTGAGGACGTTAATTATTGTCTTGGATTTATGAGTCTACTTGCCAAGCAAAGGTCTCCCTTGTCAACATAATGACTTTTTTATGGCTTTTTGTGATGTTTTCATCAATAGCCTATTGGCTACAGTATTTTGATATTAACCCAAATCATCAGTCAAGATATCCACAATTCAGGAAATGAACAAAAGGCTAAAAGGGAAGGGTGATGAAGGAATGGGAGAGAAACTACACCTATGCTGGGCACTTCATTATCTAATACATTCACAAAACAATCCAGGAAGTATGTATTCTTCTTCTTTCTCTTTTTATCAGGTGATGACTTTAGGGCTCAAAAATGTTAGAACATTTCCTTAAAATCTGGACAGAAAGTGACAGAGCTGGGATTTTAGGTCCATTCAACACAGCTTTCTCTCTTACACTGTACTTAGCAATCTTCCAAAAATACATATGTGTGTGTTTTCACAAGTGAGTAAGCAAATAAGCAAGTGAGAACTTAGAAAGCAGTGGATGAGTTTTCTGTCACTGGGCATTTAAAAATAAGCTGAATAATCACTGGCAGATATAAAGAGGGGATTAAAGCCTTGAGTAGGGGTTAGTGATATCAAAATCCCTTTCAACACTGAGATTCCACTTCTATGAAAACATGAGTAGAATTTGCATGCATTCCCCTCCTCATGGAAATCTTCGCAACATATGCTCCACATTGAATGGAGAGAATCATCTGTGTATATAATGGGAAAAGCAAGGTCCATGGGCCTTATCACTCCATAGCTTACCAATATGTGCAGCAATTCACCTGGCTGAAGATTTAACTTGTGATACGTATGTGTTCCCATTTATTTGTTCTACAGAGGGAAGTTTCTGCAAGTTACATGTCAGCTTTGGAGGAAAACCAGTCTCCTTTAGCCGCAAAGAGGCTCCTTCCTCAAGAGGAAAGAGACAGTTAGGTTTCAGACTTGGTTATGGACTGAATGTTTGTGTCTCCCTAAATTCATATGTCAAAATCCTAACACTAATGTGATGGTATTAGGAGATGGGACCTTTGGATGTGACTAGGTGTAGATAAGATCATGAGGATTGAGGCCCCACGATGAGATTAATGCCCTTATAAGAAGAGGAAGGGAGACCAGAGTTCTCTTTCTATCGTGTGAGGGTACAGTGAGAAGGTGGCCATGTGCAAGACGGGAAGAGAGCCCTCACCGGTAATTGAATCTACTGGAATCTTGATCTCAGACTTCCCAGCCTCTGGAACTATGAGAAATAAATATCTGTTGTGTAAACCACCTGGTTTATGATACTTTGTTATGGCAGCCTGTGCTAGTCCGTTTTGCATTGCTATAAAGGAATATCTGAGACTGGGCAATTTATAAAGAAAAGAGGCTCATTTGGCTCATGATTCTGCAGGCTGTACAAGAATGGCAGCATCTGCTCCGCTTCTGGTGAGGCCTCATGAAACTTTTACTCATGGCAGAGTAGAGGGGGAGTAGGTGTGTCACATGATGAGAAAGAAAACAAGAGAGAGGGAGGGCTAGTCTCTTTTTTAACAACCACATCACACAGGAACTCATTACCACTGGGAGGGTACCAAGCCATTTGTGAGGGATCCACCCCTGTGACCCAAACATCTCCCACCAGGCCTCACCTCCAACGTTGGGGATCACATTTCAACATGAGATTTGGAGGGGGCAAACATCCAAACTCTATAACAGCCTGAGCTGAATAAGACAGACCGATCTTTTGCTATTGCTAGAACCCATCCATAAGAGTTTGGCTGGTGGTTCCATTGTTTGAAGAAAGAGGCCCTTTGTGATGAGACCCTTTGAGTTTCAGGGATTGAAAAGAAGTGTGATTCTTTGAGGATACAAAGGCAGAAAGGGAAGGCGAGGAGATCAGTGTGAGTCTCTGACACAAAGGGATAGGGTAACTAGTTCCTTGGCACATAGGCGTGGCATGGGGCTGGAATCTCTAAGCATTGGGAGCTGTGACCTGGAAGCCTAAGCAGCCTCAGTGGCTGATCTTAGCTCTGTAGGAGTGCAGGCTCCTCTCCAAGTTCTGAGGACAATGTTCAATAGTAACACCAAATGGCAGGGAGAAACAATGATGAGGTGGCCTAACTGGACACCAGACCTCAGCTTGGGACGGGGGAAATCAGATGTTCCTGTCTGCCCTTTGAACTGTGTCTATCTCTAGGGATTTTTGTTTGTCTTAAAAACTATTCATAGAAAGGAGGAGACTCAGGAGCTAATCCAGAAGGCAGGGCCTGAGCAGGGTACATTTGAGTAAAAATCAGTTGCTGAGATTTGCATCAGGAAATATTGGAGTAGTTGATTCCCCAGGGCAGCCAGGGTACCCTCTTTCCTGGGTGGTAGATGCCAGCTGAGGCAGACAGGAGCAACCAATTCAGCCATATCCAGATTCTGTACAGTGGCTCGACAGCCACAGCCTTTGCAGAAAACTCAATACCTTTATTTCAGTTAGTTTCAGAACTCTCAGACTCAGCATCCCAAGAACAAAAGAAAATTCTAGATGGAAACCTCATTTAAATTCTGAAGAGTAGTTATACTTGGAGGCACAGTGTTCAGATGTTTGGAGATTTGTATATTTGGCACTTACAAACAGCAGCAGCCGTGACAACAACAACAGGGACATATAGATCTAAAGGTTTAATGTTTAATAGTTCGTGTATTGTTGTTACACAGACTTACAAGGCAGACACACAAAACCCCCAACCAGCCCTGTTGCGCACGTTGCGATTGAGTGATGGATCTTTGCAAGCTACCAGGGAAGTTCTCCTGGAGTCTTAGAGGGAGGGGAATGAGATGGGCTAGGAAGAAACAATGGTGAATAGAGCCCCTGGCTCCAAATACCCTGATTATTTGACCTTCCATCCTGTTTGCTGAGGAATTAAGAGCAAGTACCAAGGGGTAGGGATGGAGGATGTCTTTTTTTCTTACGATTTACTAGTTACTCTCTTCCTCTGGGCTCGGCACTGAGTTTCATTCACGTCCTACAAATGCTCACCAACCATGACCAAGTGTCCAGAGAAAGACTCAGGGGCCTCAGATCTTGGACATGCAGATGCTGTCTTTGTTTTCCCAGACCCTTCCTGTAGCTTCCCCTGAGTCTGGGGCAGGCTTTGTTTTCCCTCTTGCTCCAAGACTGTCTTTCAGAGACCTTGTGAATCTGACCATCAGCTCCAGAGGTCCCTCCACTTAGGGTATAATCTTACAGCTTCACCAGCTAAGGGGCTGATGGCTGTTCCGTGAGATCCCGGCCAGCCTTGGGGAAGAAACCCTGCAAGTTTCTTATTCTGAGCTGAGTAAGACAGACCCATCTTTTGCTATTGCTATTTTTGCCAAGAAATTCTTCTAAGACACACATCTATTTGTGTCACTTTCTTGTTCCCAAACTTTCCTGGGCTCCCCATGACCCTCAGGATTTTTGGCTCTCCACTCCTCCCTGGAGTGCCCCTGCCCTCCCTCCTTTCTGGAAGAGGATTCATCTTTTGTCACCTCCTTGAGAAGCCTTCCCAGACCCCTCTGGGTGGAGTTAGCCGCTTTTAGTCATTTCCTTCTTTGTGTTTCCATTGCATCATAACAGAGATCCCTGAATACTTACTGAGCTCTCTCCACAGGCTGAGAGCTGTCCAGACACCTTGCAAGCATTGTCTCATCGATCCTCACAAGAGCCTTGTGAAGTCTGCACTTTCCTTATTTCCATTACAGTTGAGGAAATGAGACAAGCTGCCTAAACATATGTGAGGTTGTGTGTCTAGATGGTGATGGAGGCAGCATTTGAATCTGATTGGTTCGGCTCCTGAGCCCATGTCTCATCAGGAGTATACTATTCTGAACCTGTGCATCTCTGTGACAGCACTTATAACATTTTATTATTGTTTATTTATATCCCTTCTTTTCATTTGACTGAGCTGCTTCAGGGCAGAAATACTGTGTTTTTAATCACTGAGACTAGTACATAATAGGTGCTCAATAAATTCCTGAGGGAGAAAGAAAAGAAGGAAATGTTGCAATGATTATATCAATAAGAACATAGAAATAATTCAGGAAAATGTTCAAATTCCCTAGGGTCAAGACCAGGCCTGTGTTACCTATGTTAAGGGAATAATTTAGTCTACAAAAAAGGTAAATAGTTTTGCTACAAGTAAAAAGCTGATGTTCCTAGAAAGTTTGGGCCAAAGACGGATCAGCCCAGAATATTTGTCTTAAAAATGAAATAAGTAATCCCAATCATCAGACACTTTTTTTTTTCCTACCTTTTGAGTCAGAGCCTCACTTTGTCACCCAGGCTGGAGTGCAATGGCTCGGTCTCTGCTCACTGTAACCTCTACCTCTCAGGTTCAAGCGATTCTCCTGCCTCCACCTCCTGAGTAGCTGGGACTACAGGCACACACCACCATCCCCAGATAATTTTTTTTTTTTTTTTTTTTTGGAGAGACAGAGTTTCACCATGTTGGCCAGGCTGGTCTCAAACTCCTGACCTCAAGTGATCTGCCCGCCTCGGCCTCCCAAAGTCCTGGGGTTGCAGGCATGAGCCACGGTACCCAGTCATCAGACACTTATTTTGTAAAGAATTTATTGAATTCACCCATACATGGTCTATGTGGATATAGTCTGGAATCCAGGTGAGAACTTATGGAGTATTTATGGAGAAATGGCTGATTCTAGGACAAGGATTCTTGAATGTTCTAGGGAACTGACTAATATTTCCAAAGATTTCCTATTCTCCAAGCATAGGAGCCAGCTGGGGTGGAACCAAGGCTCAGGCTTGGTCAGGGCGGAGCGACTCCTCTCTTTCACTTGTTAGATGTCCTAAACCATTTTGTCCAATGTTATTGTTGCAGATTGGTTGTCATGATGGTTGATTTTATGTGTCAACCTGACGGGGCCCTGGGTGTCTAGACTTTTGGCTAAACCTTATTCTGGTGTGTCTGAGAGGATGTGTTTTGATGGGACTAACATTTAAATTGATTGATAGACTGAGTAAAACAGATTGCTCTCCCTGATGGGGCTGGGCCTCATCCAATCAGTTGAAGACCCGAATAGAAAAAAAAGGCCAAGTAAGAGGAAGTTCCTCCTGCCTGACTGCTTGAGCTGGGACACCGGTCTTTTCTGCCTTTTGGCTCAGACTAAAACGTTGGCTCTTTTTGGGTCTCAAGCCTGCTGGCTTTTGAACTGGAACTTACACCATCTACTCTCTTGATTCTCAGGCCTTCAGACTCGAACTGGAACTACACTTTGACTCTCCCGAGTCTCCAGCTGCCTGACTGCAGATCTTGGGACTTCTCAGCCCCCAAAATCTTGTGAAGCAATTCCTTATTTTATATACGTATACAGTCATGCTCCGCATGATGACATTTAGGTCAATGATAGATCGCGTATACAATGGTGGGTCCTATAAGATTATAATACTTTAGCTTTTCTATGTTTAGATGTGTCTAGATACACAAATACTTACCATTGTGTCACAGTTGCTTTCAGTATTCAGTACAGTAACATGCAGTACAGGGTTTTTGGCCTAGGACCGATAGGCTCTGTCATATAGCCTAGTTGTATATTTGACTGTATCACGTAGATTTGTGTAAGTACACTTTATGTTGTTCCTGTAACTGAAATGCAGATCCAGTCACTTACCACTTGCATAGTCCAATGAATAAGAGTGAGGTCTGGTCTAAAGAAACTGCTTTATGTTCTATTATAAAGACACATACCCATGTATGTTCATTGCAGCACTATTCACAGTAGCAAAGCCATGAACTAAGCCTAAATGCCCATCAGTGGTAGACTGGATAAAGAAAATGTGGCACATATACACCAGGGAATACTATACAGCCATAAAAATGAATGAGATCATGCCCTTTGCAGGGACATGGATAGAACTAGAGGCCATTATCCTTAACAAACTAATGCAGGAAAGAAAATCAAATACTGCATGTTCTCACTTATAAGTGGAAGCTAAATGATGAGAACACATGGGTACAAAGGGGAACAACACACACTGGTGCTTATTGGAGAATGAGGGTGGGAGGAAGGAGAAGATCAGAAAGAATAACTAATGAATGCTGGCTTAATACTGGGGTGATAAAATAATCTGTACAAAAAACTCCCATGACCCAAGTTTACCTATGTAGCAAACCTGTGCATGTACCCCTGAACTTAAACTAAAAGTTAAAATTCTTCCAATCTATGAACATGATATGTCTTTCCATTTATTTGTGTCTTTTAAATTTTCTCTATCAATCTTTTATAATTTTCAGTGTACAAATCTTTCATCTCTTTGGTTAAGTTAATTACTAAGTGGTTTCTTTTTGTTGCTAATATAAATGAGATTGTTGTTGGTGTATAAAATCACCATTGAGTTTTGCATCTTTATTTTGTATCCTGTAACGTTAATAAATTTGTTTATTAGTTCTGAAAAAAAGTGATATATTTCAAAGCTAGCTTATGGGAAGAAGCACAGGCTTCTTGCCTTAAGGGTAGCCTGTGTAGAAAGTAGGAATTATTTTAAAAGAAATTATTTTAAAAGGGGGCTTGGCATGAATAGTATGCAGGGAAGGAAGTACTTGGATGGAAGTCCACATAACTCGCTTCAGTGCCTTATCTACCGGGCCATTGAGCTGGCGCCTTCATGGGCAGAACTGGGTTTTAAAAGTTCCTGGAACTCTCCAGGTGGGAGAGAATTTTGAAGTGGGCATACTTAGGCTCGTAAATCAACTGTTGCCCCTCGAGGCAATCTTCTGGTGGGAGAGAGTTCCACTCTGGAGCCTCTAAGCATATCTTAGATGAACTTGACCTGTAGGGAATGTCTGGTGATGGGGAGGTCTAAGTAGGAAGTGAGGAACAGGGGAAAAGGAGAAAAGAGAAAAGAAAAGAAAAAAATCATTCTCTTTTTTCTTAGATGAATGGGAGCACTTGGTTGCTTTCCCACAATGACAAAGCTGCCTATGTGACTCATTTCTCAGAACACAGTGCTGTAGTTTAGCAATGCATGACTATATCTCTCTATCTATCTATCTATCTATCTATCTATCTATCTATCTATCTATCTATCTTTTTATCTATCTATCTCTCCTATTGGTTCTATTTCACTGGAGAGCCCTGCCTAATACAATTGTTTTAATTATTCCTCATTTCCAATGTACTTTCCTCCTTGACTTTCATTATGGGTGGAGCAGGCTCTGTTTGATTCTAAAATTATATGAGGAAAATATAAAGACATAACCACCATAAAATTGCTGTTTTGGTAGAGGGAGGCTGTTATGTAGATAAAGGATTAGTCTTAATACTCCATTCAAGTTAAATTATTAATTCACTGAATTTTTATGGAGTACCTACTGTGTGGTAGGACTATTCCAAAGAAGCAATGATTTCTGCCCTTGTGTGTGTATGTTTTATTTTTTATTTTTAAATTATTATTATTATTTTTTGAGATAGAGCCTTGCTCTGTTGTCCAGGCTGGGGTGCAGTGGTGTGATCTCAGCTTACTGCAACCTCTGCCTCCCGGGTTCAAGTGATTTTCCTGCCTCAGCCTCCTGAGTAGCTGGGATTACAGGCGCCCGCCACCACGCTCAGCTAATTTTTGTATTTTTAGTAGAGACAGGGTTTCGCCATGTTGGCCAGTCTGGTCTCAAACTCCTGACGTCAAGTGATCTGCCCTCCTTGGCCTCCCAGAGTGCTGGGATTACAGGCATGAGCCACCCTGCCAGCCGTGTGTGTATGTTTTAAACAAGGGATAGAGACAATAAGCATGATAAATAAGTCTAACTGTATTGTATGTTAAAGAAAAATAAAGCAGGAAAGGGGAGTGGGGAGGGGTTCAATTTTAAATAGGGTAGTCCTAAAGGGCTGCATTGAGAACTGTATTAGAAAAATGACCTGTACAAAAGTATATTAGCTTCCTATTGTTGCTGTGACAAATGACCACAAACTTAATGGCTTAAAACAACACAAATTTATTCTCTTACAATCCTGGAAGTGAGAATTCCCAAATTGGGCTCCTGGGGCTAAAATTAAGGTGTTGGCAGGGCTGTGTTTCTTTTGGAGGCTGTAGGAGATAATCCATTTTCATGCCTTTTCCAGCGTCTCTAGGCTACATTCCTTGGCTTGTGGCCTCTTCCTCCATATTCAAAGCCAGCATTATCAGGCCAACTCTTTCGCACACTGTCATTTCTTTGGTTCTTGTTCCTTTGCCTCCTTTTTCCACTTATAAGGACGCTTGCGATTTCATTGGGCCCCCTTAGATCTTCCAGGATGTGGAAGACCAAAACTGTGCCACTCCAAAATATGAATGTAGGAGGCCAGAATATGCTACTCCAAAATATGCCTCTTTAGCATAAGGATTATTTTGAGCTAATTATTTTAAGAAACTGTAGATACCAGAGTAACTCTAGACACCAGAGTAACTCTAAAAACAAAGAGTAGAAGTTACCCTTTTGTAAGAGAAATGTATTTTCTAAAGGAAATTCCCATTTCTAAGGTGCCTTCTCTGTACCAGGAAGAGAAGAAATGCTCCAAATCACTAGAGACTTTTCTCAGTGGAGAAGGCACTGAGTTAATCCACAGGAAAAACCTTGTTGTTATTGCAGTGCTTTTCCTGACCTCCCCAAAACAGGCCTCCTCCCACCCTTTCTGTCTTTCTTTCTACTGAAGATAATATTTGACCTGAACTAAAAGCCACTTCCTGGAGATTTACTCACTTTTCTCTGGGTATCTTTCTTGTATATATAAAGTATACCTGTTAATAAACTTCTGTTTGTCTCTTCTTAATCTGTCTTTTGTTACAAGGGTCCATGCCAATAAAAACTCAGAAAAGGTGGAGGGAAATTATTTTTCCTCCCCTATAAGGATAATCTCATCTCAAGTTTAGCTAATTATGACTGTATCAGTTTGTTGGGGCTGCTGTCACAGAGTACCACAGACTAGATAGCTTAAACAACAGACCTTTGCTCATAATTCTGGAGGTTTAAAGTCTAATGGCAATGGGTTGGCAGGGCTGGTTTCTTTGTCGGTCTCTCTCCATGGCTTGTAAATGGCCACCTTCTTCCTGTCTTTACAAGGTTTTCTGTGTATGTGTGCTTGTGTTCTCCTCTTCTCTTCTTGTAAGGACCCCAGTCATATTGGATGATGCCCCACCCTAATGACCCCGTTTTACCTCTTTAAAGACCCTATCTCCAAATCCAGTCACATTCTAAGGTACTGGGGGTTATGACTCCAACATACGAATTTTGAGAGAAGGGACACAATTCAGCTCATCGCATAACCTCAATTCCATTAGGAATTAAGTTCTGCTAATTTACTTCCCCTTTGACACATAACCTAACATATTTACTGGTTCCAGTGATTAGGATAAAAATATCTTTGGGGGGCCATTACTCTGCCGACCACAGAGGGAGCCACGCGGACATCTAGGGAAGAAAAACAGGTGGAGCAAAGGCCTAGTGTGGAGGCGTGTCCATTGGAGGAACAGCAGGGAGGCAACTGAGGCTAGAGCTGACTGAGTGAGAAGAGCACGGGACAGGAGGAGCCTGTTTGCACAGCCTGCAGGCCACCACATGGACTCCGGCTTTTACTCTGAGGGTTTTGAGCGGAGGAACCACGTGAATCTTACTGTGTGTTCACAGGACCTCCCTGGCTGCTGAGTGGAGCATAGATTAGAGAAGGCTGAGGATGGCAGCAGGAGACCAGTTGGGAGGTGACTGCAATAATCCAGGAGAGAGAGGATGATGGCTTTGGCCAGGGAGACCGTGGGGGAGGCCTAAGGCATGGTTGGATTTTGAATGTTTTAGAAAAATAATTAGGATTTTCTCTTGAATTGGTGTGAGTGAAAGAGAGGAGTCAAGAGTGACTAAGTTTGTTTTTGTCTTGTGGAACTGGAAGAATGGAGTCGACATGTACTGAGATGGGGAGATCATGGTGAGATGAGAAGCTTCACTTTGGAAATACGAGAGATGACTAGTTAGACACCCAGGTTCAATGTGAATGGCTAGCTTTCTTTATGTATTTAAAGTCAATGTTCAGATTTTAAAAATTAATACATCTCATGATTCTTGTAAAATAAAAAAATAAAAAGAACAAACACTTTCACTTGTTCCTTGACTTTCAATTAACTCACAGGCACAGATTAAAATTAGTCCCATCTACAAACTTATCTAATTACATTCCCTTAAACATCTTCAACAACATTTATAAATTAATATATTTGCTTTTTAAACATTCACATGCCTGGTAGGGTAAACTTACAATATTAATAAGCAAAACCCTCTTAAGCTTTTAAATTACTCTTGTATCCACTAAACATGTAATTATAGTAAATCAAGTTCCCTTAACAATACCACAACTATTTATAAACTTAAAATTATCCTATACTTTTCAGCTGAAAATCACAGTAAAACATCAGATTCTCTTAAACGTGACCTTTCATAGTTTTTGTTTTTTAGATTGTTGAGTAAGGGTGTGATCATTGCTATCCATGGTTAACTTATAAGAATATTCTGAAGACAACACAAAAAATTGTGCTTTGACAATAAAAACAAGCTATGAAAATTTAAGGTGCTGTTTTCATTCTGGGAGAAAGCTAACCTCTGTCAAGGACATGCTTGAATTATTCCTTGAAAAGTTAGGAACAGTTTTCTTTTTGTTCCCTTGCCTCGCCCCCAAAGAAAAGTTGACTGTGAAAAAGAGCAGATGACTTAACTAGGGTCTAAGTGGTTAATAGAGACCTCCTGTTCCTTATCTTCCAGAGTCAGAATATTGACATTGTAATGTTGGGGCTCAGAAAACAATATCCAAAAATGAAATTCTCAGAAGCAAAAGTTTTTCCATGATCTCCTGTCTTCTTGCCTCTCAGTCCCATTTCCCCCAAAGGCTACCCATGGAAACTAGTCTCTTTCCCAAGGCGGGTCATAGAAACCAGAACCCCTTTTCCCCAAAGGCAGCCAGGAGAACTAAAAATATTACTATAACTCTCTCTCCCCACCTTTCTATGTAAAAACTAGGCGCAAAGAAATTATCTGACCTAGCTTGTTTGGCTGTAGGTGAGAAGACCCTCATTCCAGAGAGGATTCTATCTATACCCAGAAGGAAGGAGTGCATGCTCAGAGGGGTTAAGAAGAATCCAGACAGAGAGGTCTTGCTGGGTTTCCCCACTCAGTCTGTTAGCATCAGATCATAGCCTTTTGGTCCAATCATTTTTCTACACTGTCCATACTTTGTTGAACCTAAGCATAATAACAATTTCACCTCCATCTTTGGGTCTTCATTCTGAAGGGCCCCGTGTCATGTAAAACTCTGATCAAATAAATTTCTGTTCCTTTTCTACTATTAATCTGCCTCGTGTCACTGGTTTTCAGTGGATCTTCAGAAGGCGAAGGGAAAATTTTCCCTTGGCCCTGACAGTAACAAAGGATCTCTTGGAATTGTGAAATTCACAAATTCACTTGATAGGTTAAGAGTCAGGGAGCCTTCCAGACATGGAGGCTGCCACAGCCTAAGACATTGGTGTTTGCTGGACAATTGAATAAAGTCACAGCAAATAGGCAGCCATCACTCTGCAAACTCTGGTGTTAGCTTCTCTCCAGTGGTCCACACAAAGGTTAGCATAGGCAGCAAAATAATAAGGACAGCAAGCAGCAGTAGCAATTAATACCACGCATGTCCAGAGAGGGGCTGCGGGGAATGAGTGTTTTGCAAAGTCCCAGTGTATTCACCTGTTCTATCCTGGTAGAATAAGGGTATCCTCCTGGGAATCCTTATAAGGTCTTGGTATGGGCACTGTAGGGTGAGCTTCCTTTAGACAGTCTTAGTTCTGAGAAAAGAATATCACCCCCTTCAGCAATTTGGGTAGGGTTAGTTAATTTCCAAGTATCTTTTAGCCAATGATTTCCCCTGAGCCAGCTCAGCCAGCAACCCCCCTCTCCTGGAAGCACTTGACACCTTCCTAGTATGCATGATGTGGGCCCAGAATCACAGAAGATCCCAACACCCACTGGACTATGAGGGCTGGTGGCAGGCTTCTTTTCTTGCAGACTATTGGCTCAAGCAGATGTGCAGTAAATTTAGGTCCTGGCTACTGAAGTATGTCAGGGCTGACCCAGCCAACATTCTGCTGGACAGAGGGGCCAGTGGGATAGGTTTGGTGATGATGTGAAAGAAAACTAAAATCTTGGAACCCCAAACTCACTATGCCAAAGGGAAAGTTAAGCTTGGGAACTGAGTCCAATTACACAAAAAACTACCTTCCTTTTGTTTCCAAACAGATAGCTATAATTTTACATGCTTACATTATCTTATGTGGAATGTAGATTTACTTGAGTGTGAGATGAATGCATAATTGGCTTTTCCCCCACTCCCCTCTTTTCACATGTAAAATGTAGATTCACTGAGCACTAATTAAAGTCTCAGGAGAATGTAACCACTTGCCTCACTGCCCACCTTCCCTCCTTTTTTATTTCCCTCTTCCCCTCCTTTTTGCCCTTTCCGCTTCCAATATTGAAGTTCCCCAAACCCTTTTTGAAAAAAGCACAAGTCACAGATCCTTAGGGTCTGTGGACTTGTCCACAAACTTAGGGTCTTTAGATTTGAAACTTTAGGGGCCATGATGAAGCCTAGCTTCAAGCAGTATCCTTTATAGTGGGCCCTACAACTGATACGTGAATAAAATTGCTTGCTTTCTAGGCTTTTCACTAAAAATAAGTTACTAATAGTTAACATTGAAATATATATATCTATATATATATTTTAAGATGGAGTTTCGCTGCGTCACCCAGGCTGGAGTGCAGTGGCGTGATCTTGGCTCACCGTAAGCTCCACCTCCTGGGTTCACGCCATTCTCCCGCCTCAGCCTCCTGAGTAGCTGGGACTACAGGTGCCCGCCACCGCACCTGGCTAATTTTTTGTATTTTTAGTAGAGCCGGGGTTTCGCCGTGTCATCCAGGATGGTCTCGATCTTGACCTCGTGATCCACCCGCCTCAGCCTCCCAAAGTCCTGGGATTACAGGCGTGAGCCACCATGCCCGGCCTGAAATCAATATATATTTTTAAAGCACTAGACATAAATAATTCTGTATGCAAAATACAGAAGAAAAGTAGGATGTGCTTTTAGTAAAAGTATTATAAAAAGACATGAACATGTAATTTTTGTTAAAGGGAAAGTAATTTTGTCTAGACCAGAGGTTTTAAAATATTTTTTTAAATTGAAGGAATAAAAAAATGATGGATAAAACTGAATGGACATAGAAAGTTGAAAAAAAGAAAATAGAAGCAGATGATAAAATGTTACAAAAGTTTTTATTATATTCTTATTATATAATTATAATCTTATATTATAGTCAAACTGAGATTGGATGGATTTGTTTATAAGATTTCAGTTAAAAAATAGCTTTAGCATTAATAATACACTATGCAAAGGTAAAATCTGTTTTTCTCTTTTGAACAAGATTTTCATGTAATTTTAAGAGATAGTAAAAGATTTTTATTTACCTTTTGAGTAAACTGCAAAAAATAAAAGAGGAGAGAGAAGAGTCAGATTCAGTCAGTTGTGTTTATTGGATCTTATTGTTTAGGAAACTGAGTTTCCTCTCTGCCAAAAAGTAAAAAGATTTTGCTTTAAAAATCCTTTGAATTATCATTTTGGCTACATGAATGACTTATTTTACAGTGACCTTAATCCAATTTTGCATATCAAGTGTTTTAAATTTTGATATTTGACAAATCTTCCAAAATCAAAATTTCAAGTTCTAAATTTAGCCTTTTGACTTCATTAACTTCTTTTTAGATATTAGGTCCCCTGAAGTCCTAAAGAGATATATCAGCTCACTTGATATATTAAATCATACAGGAATCATTGACAAATATTATATGGTATTTAATTTAACTTTCTTTGGATTTTGTTTATGTAAATGTATTGTTAATATGTATTCTGAAATTATATGAGATTTCTATAATTCTGATATGTCTTAGTATATGTCATCAATAGTAATTATGATTATTGTGCTAAATTATTGTACGCCATAGACATTTCCTGATTTCCTTGTCAATTATGTCTTTGATCATGGCCATCCTAATACTTTTATCATCCACAATTGTTATTTAACTTTGATCCTTTTCAAAAAGTGGCATAATCAACTATTGTCCAAAACTTGCTTCTTTAGGGAAGTCCACAGAAAGGATTCTGTTGGGTGCTCTTAAATGCGGGTTTCTGATAACCTTGGTGATTGTGCCATTGAACTAGAGGAAAACAAAAAGTTTCCAGACCGCTCCTTGAAGAACTAATGTGGTCATGAGGTTTACTAGCCCGAATATCAAATGGAACGAGTTAACTGCATGTGACTAGACTAACAGAGGACTGAAATAATTTTTATGACCTTTTTTCTTTGTCTGAAACATTGTTGATTCTTTTTGTTTTGTTTCTCAGAGTCAAGAAAGCTTTTTTTTTCTTGTGAGCCATTTAGTTTTTAACAATTGAGTAAAGTATACTCTTGTGAGCAAAATTGAAACATGTTTCTTTTTCTCTACCTGATTTCTCTAGAATTTGGAAACTATTTGTGAGTATTCTTAATTTTTGTCAATATATTTATTTGCATATGTTCAATAAGAGTCTTTTCTTTGTAATAAGACAACATTGGAGACACTGGTTATTTTACCAAGACTGACTGGAATGGCATATTTTCAGATATGAACAGACTGCTTTGAGGAATTAAAATTGACTTTATGGAGCTGATAAAAGCCCCTTGGAACTACTGGCCTCATATTTTGTCTATGTCGTTCCTTCACAGGGTTCCTGACCTGTGATAAGTAAAGAATGTCACTTTCTTTTTTTTCTTTTATTTTGAGACAGAGTCTTGCTCTCTCACCCAGGCTGGAGTACAGTGGTGTGATATTGGTTCACTACAACCTCTGCCTCCTGGGTTCAAGCGATTCTCCCTGCCTCACTTTCTGACAGGCTCAGGAAACTCAAGTTATTTTGGGATCTTGAGAAGAGAGGAATTCACCCAGTTCATACAGGTACAGATAAATTCTCAGCTGGGCTTGAGAGGCCTTTAAAAATCTAATCTGAGACTCCTTATGAAAAAGCTCCAGCAAAGCCAATGCAAAAAGAGCTTATTGACCAATAATTATTATTACGGCACTTCATGCAAATAATCAGGCTAAGTATAAGAAGACTAAAACTTATTTTGCAAATAAACTGGTCCTACTCTAATTTATCTTTGGTAAAAATGGGGGACTAGAGAGAGAAAAACAATGTTTCAAAGGAAACTATAGTAAACTTGTTATTAGATTCTAGCCTTGTCTGTTGTTTTTCAATTTTTATTATTTGCTTACAATTTATCTGGACTGTACCTTGAAGTCTTTCCTGACTACAAGTCTTCAAACTAACATTTTCAAATATTTTTTCTGCCGTTTTTCTAACTAATTGGAATCACTAGAAATTATGACTGTGCTTTTCTTAAAGCCCTACACACTGAAGTTAGGCAACTTAGACTTTGGGAGAAATAATAGCTATACACATATACACACATACACTTTCTCTCTCTATACACATACACATACATATAACCTATATATGTGTGTGTGTGCATTTATTTATTTATATCACCTTCCTGGCTGCCTACAGATGTATGAACTTCTTGGCCTTCTTGGCAATATAGCCTGAATTGTGTTTTCAGGATTGCTTTCCCTTTGTTGCTATAATCTAGCCTTTTTGTCCTCCTCTTTTCCCTGCCCTTTTTTCTTTCTTTCTTCCTCCTTCTGTTTTTCTCTGTGGGACAGGAGACTTCATGTCCTCTTAGGAATAAGCCTTCTTAGCCATATGAGACCTCATCTTCTAGGAGTAAACCATTCTAGTGCTGAGGGATATGACTGAACCTGTGACCAGAGACTCATTTTCTTCTACAATGCTTTCTCCACAAGATTTTGGAGAACAGGAGGGGAATGCAAAAGAAAAATAAAATCTCGTGATCCCAAACTCACTATGTCAAAGGGAAAGTTAAGGTTGGGAACTTTTTTGGAGTCACGCAGAAAACTGCCTTCCTTTTATTCCTAAATGGATAGCTGTAATTTCACATGCTTACTTTATCTTACGTAAAATGTAGATTTACTGAGCATGAGGTGAATGTATAATTGACTGTTTCCCCCATTCCCTTCTTTGCACTGAGTGCTAATCAAAGCCTTACAAGAATGTAACCACTTGCCCCATTACTCACCCTCCCTTTTTTTCCCTCTCCTCCCCTCTTGCTTGCTCTTTTGCATTTAAATATAGAAATTCCTAAAATCCTCTTTGGAAAAAGTACAGATTACACATCCTAGTTGTGTTTCTTTTTCCTGAGTGCATCCTCAACGTTGGCAAAATAAACTTCAAATTGATTGAGATCTGCTCCAGCCACTTTTTGATTTACAATGGCAATACCTTGGCGTGACCAAGATTCCCCACCTGAGGGTGACCAGGTTTTGATTTAAGGCCCTGTGGTTGGACTACTGCTGATGTGATAAGCTGTGCCTCTTGCTTTCTCGTCCCTTCCTTCCTCTTTGCTCTGGGATCTGTGGGTGACTACACTGTTCTATGGAACAGTATCACTGTGGTTGGACTTCATTCTAACCAGGGTACATCTTCACCTGCAGATATAGGGAACATCAGAGGTTTAAGACTGTTCCCCTACTCTATCTAACCTACCTGCATCCCAGGAAGAATAGTAAACCCCTAGTTACAAATAAAGAGGTCTAGAATCATAGTTGTCAAGGAATAATCTCTGGATTATGCAGCAAATCTACTCTCTAAATGTGAAGCTGAAACTTGAACCCAGGTCTTCTGTATTCCTGTTATTTCCTCTGTGCAACCCTGTGTCTCTATCAGCCAAGCCATCTACAAGCATCTGCAGGATATCAAGCATGGTCCCAGACATTTGGGGTGGGAGGGGATACAAATAGAAAAATACTAGTTTACAGCGGTATAAAAAAGCTGCTAGTAACAACTCCAGATCAGTGCTAAGAGATACACACACACACGAGAGAGAGAGAGAGAGAGAGAGAGAGAGAGAGAGAGAAAGAGAGAGAGAGAGAGGGAGAGAAAGGTGGCAGGTAGATCTGTAGGAAAGGCACCGTGAGGGTACAAGTGAGCTGGAAAGAGGCCTGGAGAGAAGTGGGCTTGGGGGCTGGGGACACAGGGACTTCAGAGACACATGGGATATGGGAGAATTTGCCTTGAGACTCTCACAGTGTCTTTCCAAACCTGTTGTACTTCACTGTATCCTTAGCATTCTTTTTTTCTTTTTTAAAAAATACTCTAAGTTCTGGGATACATGTGCACAGTATGCAGATTTGTTACATAGGTATACATGTACCATGGTGGTTTGTTGCACCCGTCAACCTGTCATCTACATTAGATATTTCTCCTAATGTTATCCCTCCCCTAACCCTCCAACAGGCCCCGGTGTGTGATGTTCCCCTCCCTGTGTCCATGTGTTCTCATTGTTCAACTCCCACTCATGAGTGAGAACATGGGGTGTTAGGTTTTCTGTTCCTGTGTTAGTTTGCTGAGAATGATGGTTTCCAGCTTCATCCATGTCCCTGCAAAGGACATGAACTCATCCTTTTTTATGACTGCACAGTGTTCTATGGTGTATATGTGCCACATTTTCTTTATCATTCCATCATTGATGGGCATTTGGGTTGGTTCCAAGTCTTTGCTATTGTGAATAGTGCTGCAGTAGACATACATGTGCATGTGTCTTTATAGTAGAATGATTTATAATCCTTTGGGTATATACCCAGTAGTGGGATCGCTGGGTCAAATGGTATTTCTGGTTCTAGATCCTCAAGGAATTGCCACACTGTCTTCCACAATGGTTGAACTAATTTACGCTCCCAACAACAGTGTAAAAGTGTTCCTGTTTCTCCACGTCCTCTCCAGCATCTGTTGTTTTCTGACTTTTTAATGATTGCCATTCTAACTGGTATGAGATGATATCTCATTGTGGTTTTGATTTGCATTTCTCTAATGACCAGGGATGATGAGCTTTTTTTCATGTTTGTTGGCTACATAAATGTCTTATTTTGAGAAGTTTCTGTTCATATCCTTTGCCCACTTTTTAAGGGGTTGTTTGTCGTTTTCTTTTAAATTTCTTTGAGTTCTGTGTAGATTCTGGATGGTAGCCTTATGTCAAATGGATAGATTGCAAAAACTTTCTCCCATTCTGTAGGTTGCCTGTTCACTCTAATGATAGTTTCTTTTGCTGTGCAGAAGCTCTTTAGTTTAATTAGATCCCATTTGTCAATTTAGGCTTTTGTTGCCATTGCTTTTTGTGTTTTGAAGTCTTTGCCTGTACCTGTGTCCTGAATTGTATTACCTAGGTTTTCTTCTAGAGTTTTTATGGTTTTAGGTCTTATGTTTAAGTCTTTAATCCATCTTGAGTTAATTTTTTGTATAAGCTGTAAGGAAGGGGTCCAGTTTCAGTTTTCTACTTATGGCTAGCCATTTTTCGCAACACCATTTATTAAATAGGGAATCCTTTCCCCATTTCTTTTTTTTGTCAGGTTTGTCAAAGATCAGATGGTTGTAGATGTGTGGCATTATTTCTGAGGCCTCTGCTCTGTTCCATTGTTCTATATATCTGTTATGGTATCAGTACCATGCTGTTTTGGTTACTGTAGCCTTGTAGCATAGTTTGAAGTCAAGTAGTATGATGCCTCCAACTTTGTTCTTTTTGCTTAGGATTGTCTTGGCTATACAGGCTCATTTTTGGTTCTGTATGAAATTTAAAGTAGTTTTTTTTCTAATTCTGTGAAGAAAGTCATTGGTAGCTTGATGGGGACAGCATTGAATCTATAAATTACTTTGGGCAGTATGGCCATTTTCACGATGTTGATTCTTCCTATCAATATTGTGATATGAGCATAGAATGTTTCTCAATTTGTTTGTGTCGTCTCTTATTTCGTTGAGCAGTGGTTTGTAGTTCTCCTTGAAGAGGTCCTTCACATCCCTTGTAAGTTGTATTCCTAGGTATTTTATTCTCTTCATAGCAATTGTGAATGGGAGTTCACTCATGATTTGGCTCTCTGTCTATTATTGGTGTGTAGGAATGCTTGTGATTTTTGGACATTGATTTTGTATCCTGAGACTTTGCAGAAGTTGCTTATCAGCTTAAGGAGATTTTGGGCTGAGGTGATGGGGTTTTCTAAATATACAATCATGTCATCTGCAAACAGAGATAATTTGACTTCCTCTTTTCCTATTTGAATACTTTTATTTCTTTCTCTTGCCTGATCGCCCTGGCCAGAACTTCCAATACTATGTTGAATAGGAATAGTGAGAGAGGGCGTCCTTATCTTGTGCCGGTTTTCAAAGGGAATGCTTCCAACTTTTGCCCATTCAATATGATATTGGCTGTGGATTTGTCATAAATAGCTCTTATTATTTTAAGATATGTTCCATCAATACCTAGTCAATTGAGAGTTTTTGGGACAAAGGGGTGTTGAATTTTATTGAAGGCCTTTTCTGCATCTATTGAGATAATCATGTCATTTTTGTCATTGGTTCTGTTTATGGTGATTGGATTACATTTGTTGATTTGTGTATGTTGAACCAGCCTTGCATCCCAGGGATGAAGTCGACTTGATCATGGATGGATAAGCTTTTTGATGTGCTGCTGTATTTGGTTTGCCAGTATTTTATTGAGGATTTTTGCATTGATGTTCATCAGGGATATTGGCCTGAAATTCTCTTTTTTTGTTGTGTCTTTGCCAGGTTTTGGTATCAGGATGAGGCTGGCCTTATAAAATGAGTTAGGGAGGAGTCCCATTTTTTCTGTTGTTTGGAATAGTTTCAGAAGGAATGGTAACAGCTCCTCTTTGTACCTCTGGTAGAATTCAGCTGTGAACCTGTCTGGTCCTATCCTTTTTTGTTGGTTGGAAGGCTATTAATTACTGCCTCAATTTCAGAACTTGTTATTGGTCTATTCAGGGATTTGACTTCTTCCTGGTTTAGTCTTGGGAGAGTGTATGTGTCCAGGAATTTATCCATTTCTTCTAGATTTTCTAGCTTATTTCTGTAGAGGTGCTTATAGTATTCTCTGATGGTAGTTTGTATTTCTGTGGGATCAGTGGTGATAACCCCTTTAACATTTTTTATTGTGTCTATTTGATTCTTCTCTTTTTTCTTCTTTATTAGTCTGGCTAGCACTCTATTTTGTTGATTTTTTCAAAAAACTGGCTCCTGGATTGGTTGATTTTTTTGAAGGGTTTTTTGTGTCTCTATCTCCTTCAGTTCTGCTCTAATCATAGTTATTTCTTGTTTTCTGCTAGCTTTTGAATTTATTTGCTCTTGCTTCTCTAATTCTTTTAATTGTGATGTTAGGGTGTCAATGTTAGATCTTTTCTGCTTTCTCCTGTGGGCATTTAGTGTTATAAATTTCCCTCTAAACACTGTAGCTGTGTCCCAGAGATTCTGGTACGTCATGCCTTTGTTCTCATTGGTTTCAAAGAACTTATTTACTTCTGCCTTAATTTTGTTGTTTCCCTGGTAGTCATTCAGGAGAAGGTTGTTCAGTTTCCATGTAGTTGTATGGTTTTAAGTGAGTTTCTTAATCCTGAGTTCTAATTTGATTGCACTGTGGTCTGAGAGACTGTTATGATATCCATTCTTTTGCATTTGCTGAGGAGTGTTTTACTTCCAATTATGTGGTTAATTTTAGAATAAGTGTGATGTGGTGCTGAGAAGAATGTATATTCTGTTGATTTTTGGTGGAGAGTTCTGTATATGTCTATTAGATCCGCTTGGTCCAGAGAACTGAGTTCAAGTCCTAATATCCTTGTGAATTTTCTGTCTTGTTGATCTGTGTGATATTGACAGTGGGGTATTAAAGTCTCCCACTGTTATTGTGTGGGAGTCTGAGTCTCTTTGTAGGTCTCTAAGAGCTTGCTTTATGAAGCTGGGTGCTCCTGTATTGGTTGCATATACATTTAGGATAGTTAGCTTTTCTTGTTGCATTGATCCCTTTACCATTATGTAATGCCCTTCTTTGTCTTTTTTTTTTATCTTCGTTGGTTTAAAGTTTATTTTATCTGAGACTAGGATTGCAACCCCTGTGTTTTTTTGCTTTCCATTTGCTTAGTAATCTTCCTCCATCCCTTTATTTTGATCCTATGTGTGTCTTTGCATGTGAGATGGGTCTCCTGAATACAGCACACCAATGGGTCTTCACTCTTTATCCACTTTGCCAGTCTGTGTCTTTTAACTGGGGCATTTACCCCGTTTACATTTAAGGTTAATATTGTTATGTGTGAATTTGATCCTGTCGTTATGACGCTAGCTGGTTATTTTGGCCATCGATTGATGCAGTTTCTTCATAGTGTCAATGATCTTTACAATTTGGTATATTTTTGTAGTGGTTGGTACCAGTTTTTCCTTTCCATATTTAGTGTTCCCTTCAGGAGCTCTTATTAGGCAGGCCTGGTGGTGACAAAATCTCTCAGCATTTGCTTGTCTGTAAAGGATTTTATTTCTCCTTTGCTTATGAGGCTTAGTTTCACTGAATATGAAATTCTGGGCTGAAAATTCTTTAAGGATGTTGAATATTGGCCCCCACTCTCTTCTGGCTTGCAGTGTTTCTGCAGAGAGATCTGCTGTTAGTTTAATGGGCTTCCCTTTGTGGGTGACCCGACATTTTTCTGTGACTGTCCTTAACATTTTTTCCTTTGTTTCAACCTTGGTGAATCTGACAATTATGTGTATTGTGGTTGCCCTTCCCAAGGAGTATGTTTGTGGTGTTCTCTGTATTTCCTGAGTTTGAATGTTGGCCTGTCTTGCTAGGTTGGGGAAGTTCTGGATAATATCCTAAAGAGTGTTTTCCAACTTGGTTCCATATTCTCTGTCACTTTCAGGTACACCAATCAATCATAGGTTTGGTCTTTTCACATAGTCCCATATTTCTTGGAGGCTTTGTTTGTTCCTTTTCATTCTTTTTCTTTACTCTTGTCTTCATGCTTTATTTCATTAAGTTGATCTTCAATTTCTGATATCCTTTCTTCCACTTGATCAATTCAGCTATTGACACTTGTGTATGCTTCACGAAGTTCTTGTGCTGTGTTTTTCAGCTCCATCAGGTCATTTATGTTCTTCTCTGAAGTGGTTATTCTAGTTAGCAATTCCTCTAACCTTTCTTCAAGGTTCTCAGCTTCCTTGCATAGAACATGCTCCTTTAGCTTGGAGGAGTTTGTTATTATCTACCTTCTGAACCCTACTTCTGTCAATTTGTCAAACTCATTCTCTGTCCAGTTTTGTTCCCTTGTTGGCAAGGAGTTTTGATGTGTTGGAGGAGAAGAGGTGTCTGGTTTTGGGAATTTTCAGCCTTTCCATGCTGGTTTTTTCTCATCTTATTGGATTTATCTACATTTGGTCTTTGGTGTTGGTGACCTTCAGAAGGGGTTTCTTTGTGGATGTCCTTTTTGTTGATGTTTATACTCTTCCTTTCTGTTTGTTAGTTTTCCTTCTAACAGTCAGGCCCTTCTGCTGCAGGTCTGCTAGAGTTTGCTGGAGGTCCACTCCAGATCGTGTTTGCCTTGGTATCACCAGTGGAGGCTGCAGAACAGCAAATATTGGTGTCTGTTCCTTCCTCTGGAAGCTTCATCTCAGAGAGGAACCTGCTAGATGCCAGCCAGAGCTCTCCTGTATGAGGTATCTGTCGACCTCTGCTGGGAGCTGTCACCCCATCAGGAGACACAGGGGTCAGGGACCCACTTGAGGATACAGCCTGTCCCTTAGCAGAGCTTGAACACTGTGCTGGGAGATCCGCTGCTCTCTTCAAAGCCATCAGGCAAGGATGTTTAAGTCTGCTGAAGCTGTGCCCACAGCCTCCCCTTATCCCAGGTGCTCTGTCCCAGGGAGATGGGAGTTTTATCTATAAGGCCCTGACTAGGGCTGCTGCCTTTCTTTCAGAGATGCCCTGCCTGGAGAGGAGGAATCTAGAGAGGCAGTCTGGCTACAGCGGCTTTGCCGAGCTGCAGTGGGCTCCGCCAAGTTCGAACTTCCTGGCGGCCTTGTTTGCACTGTGAGGGGAAAACCACCTACTCAAGCCTCAATAATGTTGGATGCCCCTCTCCCCACCAAGCTCCAGTGTCCCATGTTGACTTCAGACTGCTGTGCTGGCAGCGAGAATTTCAAGCCAGTGGATCTTAGCTTGCTGAGCTCTGTTGGGGGTGGGATCCACTGAGCTAAACCACTTGGCTCCCTGGCTTCAGTCCCCTTTCTAAGGGAGTGAATGGTTCTGTCTTGCTGGCATTTCAGGCACCACTGGGGCATGAAAAAGAAAACCTCCTGCATTGAGGTTGGTGCCTACCCAAACAGCTACCCAGTTTTGTGCTTGAAACCCAGGGCCCTGGTGACATAGGCACCCAAGGGAATCTCCTGGTCTGTGGGTTGTGAAGACCATGGGAAAAGTGTAGTGTCTGGGCCGGAATACACCATTTCTCATGGCACTGTCCCTCATGGCTTCCCTTGGGTAGGGGAGGGAGTTCCCCAACCCCTTGTGCCTCCTGGGTGAGGTGATGCCCCACCCTGCTTTGGCTCACTCTCTGTGGGCCTCACCCACTGTCTAACCAGTCTCAGTGAGATGAGCTGGGTACCCCTGTTAGAAATGCGGAAATTACCCGCCTTCTGCATTGATCTCGCTGGGAGTTGCAGATTGGAGGCCTTCCTATTTGGCCATGTTGCCAGCCTGTCTCCCTGAATTCTTTTAAAATACAGATTCTCTCCTCTTACTATAAGATTCTAATTTTCATCAGGTGCTGTGGTTTAAATGATGGTGTCTTTTCCAAAATTTTTGTGGTAACTGAATCCCCAGTGCAACAGTATTAAGAAGTGTGGCCCTCAGGAGGTGATTAAGTCATGAGGACTCTGCCTTCACAAGTGGAATTAGTGCCCTTATAAAAGAGCTGGAGGTTGAAGGGAGTGTCTTTTTTCCCTTCCATCTTCTCCCATGTGAGGACAGTGTCCCTCCCCTCTGGAAGATGCAGCAACAAGGTGCTATCCTGGAAGCAGAGTTGGGGCCCTCTCCAGACACCAAACCTGCTGGCCTAGCCTCCAGAACGGTAAAAGAAATTTCTATTGTTTCTAAAGTACTACACCATCTGAGGTGTTTTGTTAGAGAAGCACAAACAGACTGAGACAGTAGGTAGGCTTCAGGTATCTGTATTTTAAATCCATCTCAGGTTTACTCACTGGTATTTAGAAACCGTTGTTTTAAACCAAATCTCATGATGGCCATTCTTTTATAGTAATTGACTTTTTAAAAATACACTTTATATTTTAGAGCAGTTTAGGTTTACAACAAAATTGAGAGGAGGGTACAGAGACCTTCCATGTATTGCCAGCCCCCACACGTGCACAGCCTCCCTTACTATTGAACCACACTAGAGTGTACGTTTGTTAGAACTGATGAATCTACATTGACACATCCGTATCACTCAAAGACTATAGTTTACATTAGGGTTCATTGTTGATGTTGTACATTCCATGGGTTTTGACAAATGTATAATAATACTTATCCACCACTACAGTGATCATACAGGGTAGCTTCACTGCCCCAAATGCCTCTGTGTGCGTGGTGTGTTCATCTCTTCCTCCTTGCTACCCCTGGCAACCACTGATCAGTTTTGCTAACTGACTTTTCCTCTATTTGGGCATTTCTGGACATTTTTCAACAAGACTCGCTCCTGGTGGCTGGTTCCTCTGCTTTTTCCCATTATGAGATGTTGTGTTTTTTTGAAGGGGACAAGCCAGAACCAATCACATCATTTCTCTGAAGCCTGAAGAGGAAAACTGAGCCCATCAGTCTTTTAACCACTGGAGGAGAATCTTGGTGGGAACACTTTGTAATTTTAGATCCTAAAAATGAATGGTGTCATGTAGTAACTGTTAACATACACTGCAAGATGTTTATGATTCCCTGGGGCCAAATATGTAAACATTCTTCCAACTTAAGCTGCAGGAGATAGTCAATTTCACAAAGAGATGCTTTTTCCATTTATGTAAGATGACTGAGTAAGAGGAAATATGGGGTGCGGGGAGTGAAACCCTTTGTCTAGAGCCTGGGACAAGGGTACATGCATTAGGCACCATGTGTGATGGGCAGGTGGTTTGAGCTGGAGACCCTGGAAGAGGAGCTTGGGCTATGACATGAGCCCCGGTGGAGTTCATGTGGTCCCTCTTTTGAGACAGGGAAAGGTCCATGTTGGGGTCTTTTACCTTCTTGAGAGCAGATGAAAGAGAGACAGAGATGGTTCTCTAGGAGATTAAGGTGGATTAGAAGGATTCCTGTGTGGAATCAACTCAACTCACAAATCAAATGAGACTACATGGACAGAAAGGGCACCCTTAATGATTGAATTTTTTCCTCCTGGAAGGAGATGTTGAAATAGAAACACCAGGAACTCAGAATGTTACTTTATGAGGAAATAGAATCTTCATGGAAGTAATCAAGTTAAAATGAGATCATTAGGATGGACCCTAATCCAATATGACTGGTGTCCTTCCAAAAGGGGAAATTTGGGCACAGAAACAGACATGCACACAGAGAAAACACCACGTGAAGATGGAGGCAGAGACGGGGCGATGCATCCACAAGGCAAAGAATGCCAGTCATGACAGAAACCAGGGGAGAGGCAGGGAACAGGTTCTCCCTCACAGCCCTCAGAGGAAACCAACCCTGCTGGCACATTGTTCTCAGATTTCTAGCTTCCATAACTGTGGGACAATAAATTTCTGTCATTATGGCCACCCAATTTACGGTACTTTGTCATGGCAGTCCTAGCAAATGAGTACAAGCACTTTATCTCTTTTATTATGGATCTAAGTTTCATGGAGACAGGAAGTATGTGCTGTTGTGGCATATTTCCAGTGCCTGGAAAAGTGCCTGGCACAGAGTAGGGGCTTAACGAGTATTTAGCTCAATGCTTGGATCCTTTGGGGAGATATAGAGAGGTTATTTGACCCAGAGGACGCAGACCAATAGCCATGTATTCAGCACCTGCTGTGTAGCTGTGACACTTGGTGTTAGGAAGGTCATCTCTAATCCACAATGTAACCTGCAAGGTAGATCTCATTTTTCTTATGTCGCAGAGTGGAAACTGAGGTTTAGAGATTAGGAAAATTGCCCAAGGTAACACAGCTAGTAAGTGGTGGACTTGGGGTTGTAGCTCAGGCCTGCCTGAGTCTTAAGCCCTTGCTCTCATCGTTAGCCAGGACAGCAAAAGGAACCAGGCACGCAGCTGGTGCCAGAGTCCCCTTGGAGCAGACCTCAACTAGTAGCTTGGGGATAGATCTCTAGCCCCGAGAGAGGTACAGGGCCCGAGGAGTCATGTTAGGCAGAAATCTAACTCCCCGAATGGGAGCATGAGGATGGGCATGAGACTTGGGGAGGAGGAGGAATGGAGGTCTGTGCAGAAGCCCCTGGTCACAGCAGCAGCAGCGGGCTCCAGATTACTTGGATGTGTGTATGTGTGTGTGTGCGTGTGTGTGTGCGTGCGTGTGTGTGTGTGCGTGTGTGTGTGTGCGTGTGTGTGTGCGTGTGTGTGTGTGCGCGCGTGTGTGTGCGTGTGTTACCAGGAGGCTTGATGCAGCTGTATAGATGTGGGTGAGGCTGACTCACACTTTAGGGAAGATGTGCTGCAAGAAGAAATTCTGTGTCTTAAATGGCTTCTGTGTGACTGGCAAGATAGCAGGAAAGTGAACATGATTGCACTTCCAAATTGGCCACCATTCCCCCATGCAATTTCCTGAGACTGAGGCCACACAGAGGGTCATGAGACACAGTTTTAGGAGCCTTTTAAGGCTGTGTTCCCTGATATTCCGTTCAGGGCCACCCCGAAAGGAGCTCTTTCCTTTTCCACCTCCTGTCTGGGAGGTTCCCAATTCTGAAGGCTTTTCCAACCTAATATCTGACCCATGGGCTACAGGAGCAATTCTCAGGCTCTTTTACGCCGAGCCCCACTTTTGGATGCCATTCCATTTTTTCATCATATCGCTGGTACCTACTACAATGCCTGGCACAGAGCTCCTTCCATATGTGTTTGTTGAAGGAATAAAATGAGAAGCATGTCTCGGCTGGACCTTGCAGGACTATATACCATGGAAAGAGCTCCAGTAGCACAATATTCATTGCCTGTGATGGGGACTGAAGGGCAGGAGACCTCTATGGATCAGTGGAGCTCCCTGGTTGGGGAAGTGGCTCTGAGGCTCTGTGACTAGGAACAGAGAGTCTTCCTTGGTTAGCACAGACCTGCTGTTCCAGCTCCTTGCTAAGCTTTGAAGTGGAGAGGAAAACGGCCTCTGGGACTATCCAGATTGACGTCTCCTCAATATTGTGGTGGTTATTATTATTGTTACGGTCTCAGAACTGTATGAGCCAGCTGTACCTCTAGACCATTGTCAGGTACACAAATTGCCTAGGTGTGGGTGGAGTGTGTTTAAAATGCAAATTCCTAGGCCTTTCCACTGTGAATCCAGCTTCAGCTAACCTGGGGTGGAGGAACCTAAAGAATCTGCCCACGGGTGGTACTGATGCTACTGGCCAGAGGATTATACTTTGAGAAATGAATCTCTACATTTTCTCACCGGTAAAATGATGCTTTCAGATATCACTCAATTGGAAAATTCCAGAACTCTTTCCAGTGCTGTGAAATATAAGCACAGCAGCTTTGTTTGAGATATCAAAGGTTTAGCTCTAATGCCTGAGCTTGATTGCTAACGGGCTTCCAGAAGTCATATATTTCACTGGTCTAGAAGCTTACCTGGTTTCCAGGTATGTGTGAGAATCTATTCCCTCAAAGCAGGAAGGAGGCAATGAACTGGAAAGGATGAAGCTGCTGCCACAGTCTAGTGCAGTATGCCTCCCTCTGCATCCTTACAGATCAAAGGGATGCTAATGTAGGGGAACATGCAGATTTTTCAGAGTCTAGCTCCCTAGATGGGTGATTTCTTTTATGTCATGAAATACCATGAAAGAAGGAAACCCTTGGCTTTGTACTGGCCTCCTGTGGTGGAAAGTCCCAGAGATGTGAAGTCTCATACTAAGGCCTCCCATGCATGATGTGAGGTGAGAGTAAGATTGAATGGGAGGTGTTGGCTCTTCCTGGAAGGACATCTGATACTGAAGGTGACTAAGGCACCTTGGGCCTTATTACCCACAAAAGACCGACCACAGGTTAAAGGGACCCATGAAGAGCAGGCCTCCTGATGCTTTGGGAAGCCTGGAGGCTTTGGTTTCTTGTCACAAAGCAGTACTGAGGTGATGTGGAGTTTCCGTGAATGAGGTATCACCAGCCAGACTGGGACAGACGCCTGTGGAACAAGCCTCAAGCTCAACCCTGGCTAAGTTAAAAAGCTTGACTTTCTGCTCTGCGAATGTTCTCAAAGCCATAGAGTGATGTCAGTGAGGCTCACTGCGGAGTGTGTGTGGTTGTGTATGTGTGTGTGTGCATGCAGGTGAGTGGTGGTATGGTGGGGGCAACAGAAAGGGTCCTGGCCCTGGATCCCGGGACTTAAGAGGGCTTCCAGGACCTGAATGGTGATCCATTTTTGTAGGAAAAATCCTTATTATATCCCATGATGTCATTCAGAATTGACTCTGGCCTCCTGTCCTCATATCTGGCCTTATTTCCCACTGTCTTGCTGTAACCCTGACCTGATGCAAGTTTTGGGAGCTGTGCTTAAGACCTGGCTTGTACCATTCTCCTCTTGGAGCCCCAGGAGGGGGCACTGCCATCCCATGCTGGCCCCAGGTTAAATAGAACGCAAGAGCCTTTATGCTCGTGCTTACTGCCAAAGACAACCTCCGGTCTGTATTGAGAATAGAGGACAAGGAGGGGCAGCACTGGGCTTTCTAGCTGTTAGTGACTCCCACCATTTGTCCTCATAAAATACTAAGACTCATACCAGTACCAATGTGGATACAAATACTAATATGAGTCCAAATACCAATGCCAATACCAATTCCACCGCAAATGCCCATAGCAATCGTCATCCTAATCCTAATCCTAATCCTAATCCTAGTTTTTCCATTTGCTCCTTAGGGCTACCTCAGGAGCAGATGAGTCCGTGTTTGCAGGAGTACTGTAATATCAGAGTCTCCTTCCTATCTCACGGCCCTTTTCCTTTGATGAATACTCTGTAAGAGTTGCCCACCCTTTTCTTCCTAGGAGGAGAAGTGAGTTCTTAAGAAGACAGCAAAGCTTTGGAGCTAGAAATAGGAGAAAACAGTAAGATGGCCCTGAAAAGTGGGCCCCCACATTCTGGCTCATGTGGGATGCAGAGGAAATCCCTTTCTTGCTCCTGTGAGGTTGGGGCAGTGTCAGAGCCCCTGACCCCCACTTCTATCTGCCGGAGAGGGTGCAGCCTGCGGGAGAGGGGTGCTGCGCCTAAGGTGAAGAGCTGGAGGAGTAGTCCTCCCTAGCTCCCCTCCTTCCTTTTATTATTGTATTTTTTCTTTGAGACAGTCTCGCTCTGTCACCCGGGCTGGAGTACAGTGGCACAATCTCTACTCACTGCAACCTCCACCTCCCGGGTTCAAGTAATTCTCCTGCCTCAGCATCCCAAGTAGCTGGGATTACTGATGTGTGCCACCACACCTGGCTAATTTCTGTATTTGTAGTAGAGATGAGGTTTTATCATGTTGGCCAGGCTGGTCTCAAACTCCTGGCCTTAAGTGATCTGCCCGCCTTGGCCTCCCGGAGTGCTGGGATTACAGGTGCGGGCCACCATGCCCGGACCCTAGCTCCCTTCCTTCCGCCAAAGCGGGCAGCCCTAGCATTTTTATCTGGTGCAAGCCCCTCACCATGGACAGCTGCTCAGAACCCCCATCCACAGGTCCATGTGCTGGCTCTGTTCTTGGCAGGAACCACTTTCCAGACCAGGTTCTTCCCACGTGATGGAAGAAAGAAGAGCCAATTCCACACGGCAAAACCTGCCTCTCAGGGTGTGGGAGAGGCGGAGGGAAATGCTGCAGGGAAGGTATGTGGCTGATTTGTTTTGTCGTATAATCAATACCGGCTGTCCATTTGTGCCCAGTCCAGAGGATGTGGAGTGTGGTTTTACTGCTTTCCCGGAGGATGGAGGGTCATAACTCCTGTGGCTCGGCCTTTACGGTTTGTTAGTGGTAGCCACGCCTTACTCCATACGAGTCTCTAATCAGGATGCCAACCTCCACGTTGTTCTCTGGGACATTCTGTTTTACAACACACTCCAGTTTGCTGAGGGTTGAGTCTTGTGCTGTCTCTGCTGTCGTTGCTGGCTGGCTGGCTCTCCTGGGCAGGGTGGCCTGGAACCTGAATGGAGGCCAGCGGGGTGAGCTCAAGCCAGTGCTTGCTCTTCATTGCCAGAAGTTGAAGAGGTCTTGAGCACTAACAACCCCCAAGTTTTGGGTTCTGCCGCAGGTGCTTAACTTCCTCCAGCTTTACACTTCTTGTCTGTAAAATGGAGCGAACACCTGCTTCCTTTTCCCACTGAATGATGTTGAGTCAGAGGGATGATGGATGTGAAAGCACATGCAAATAGGAAGGTTCCTTTGAAAGCATGAGCTCTCATCATCATTATTTTCTGCTTAAGTGTTTTTACTCAATGGATTTGCCACTGCAGCTTGTGCTGACCTTTTTCACTCTGCAGTCCCTCTACAAATACCACTTCTTTTGGGCAGGGAACAGGCAGGGCTCTGGGTGCTCCTGACCAGTGCTGTGAATCCACAGAATAGGAGCTGAGTTATATATAGGGCGTCCTGGGAATTGCCTGGACCATCTTTCAAGTGCAGGCAGGCGTGGGGATCTCAGGGCTGCAGGTAGAAAGAGGATCTGTAGGAAAAAGCTGTGAGAGGAAGCCCCTGGGGAGAGCAAAGCTGGGGGCTGGGCACTACCTAGTGGCGGGTGGGAATGTTTGGAAGACATCAGGTGTGGAGTCTTGGGCTTCACTCTTGAACAGGTAGGGGTCTCTAGAGGTTGCTAAGCTTAGGGGAGAATCCTTGAAGGCAGATGGGGAGTGGAGTGGGGTGAACATCCAGGGAGGCTGATCCTTGTAGCGCCTCCTTAGCCTGGCCCAGGGCATGGGTGTGAGGATGGAGAGGGAGGGGTGGGGATGGAGGTCTCAGTCTTGCTCTCGGAGGCTGTGATGGAACAGATGACACGACTGGGTGGTGGCAGGGTGGAGAGATGGATTGGGGAGCATGTTCTAGTCCCTTTTCTCTCTTCCCTGAGCTTCTCTGGATGAAAGTGTAGTCTCTTTGAGTTGGCTTCCAGGTGTGCCTAACTAAATCACTTGGGGGTAATATTTCCTTCACTTGGTGTCTAGAAAGTGTATGTTTTATGTGTGTTTTTTCTATCCAATGAAAGTGGGATAAAACAACAAGTCTGCAGGTTTCTTCTTAGGCTCACAAAGTAGAAGCTCTTGTTTGAGAATCTCTGCTGGCACATCCTTTGCATTTGTCCAGAGGCCTGGCTGAGTATCTAATGCCCTGCCAACCATGTCAACATCTGCTCCCTGAAAGCCCCTTTTATAGAACAAGGAGTGGATGATAATTGCTGATGGCTCGGAAGTCTGCGTGGTTAAGGGGAGGAGCCTGGTATCAAATTGTAAACCCTGAAGAAACTTTCCCACTTAGCCTTCCTTCCAAGTTTCCCCTTAACTTATTGATTGATTGATTGATTGATTGATTGAGATGGAGTCTCACTCTGTTGCCTAGGCTGGAGTGCAATGACATGATTCTTGGGTTCAGGTGATTCTTCGGTCTCAGCCTCCCAAGTAGCTGGGACTACAGGCACATGCCACCACGCCCGGCTAATTTTTTGTATTTTTAGTAGAGATGGGGTTTCGCCGTGTTAGCCAGACTGGTCTCGAACTCCTGACTTCAGGTAATCTGCCCACTCGGCTTCCCAAAGTGCTGGGATTGCATGCATGAGCCACTGCGCCCTGGCCTATTTCCTCTTAGCTTATAAAACCTTAACCACACACTCAAATGTGTTTTTAGCTGGCCAAAGTCTGCCTCTCCAGGGACAGAATGAAGCTCGAAAAATGGTTCTTCTCTCACATCACTTTAAACCACACATTTTAAAATTGACAAAGAATACATTGTTGTCCCCCACTGCCTCCACCGTGGACATCAAAATTTGTTGAGAGAGGAGGGACTACAAACTCTTTCATTTAGATTTCTTAAAACATAATAAATGTTGATATTTCAAAGACAATTTCCTCTTTTTAAGTGTTTTCCTATCCATTGTATTTTTGTCTTTCTGCGATCCTTCTTGGCTCTCTGTTACAGTTGAGGAAAGAAAGGTGAAAGGTGTAAGCAGGTTGTCTAGGTCAGATGGCTGCTAAGTGGGGAAACCAAAGGTCAAATTCAGAACTTCTGACTCTAGGGCCATCACACAGCACTCTCTTTAAGTTGTTCAAGTTTGGTTGTGATGTTGAAGGTCCCTTCAGCTTTTGGGTAGGGGAAAAAGCATGTGCTGCTGGAAGCCAGCAAGGCAGGTCTCTCTCCATCCTAGAGCCTCCTCCGGGGGTGAGTAGCAAGCAGCCTAAACCAGCAACGAATGTAAGCAGCCCCCGCCTTGAAGACACAGTGCAGTCCTCAAGCCCCTGGTGCAGAATGGGCTGCTGTAAAATGAAACTCTACCAGAAAAATATGGAGGCTGTATGCCAGTGACTTGGTAACAAGGAAACCAAGTGGTGGCCAATAGGAGTTCATAAAAGCAAAGCTGCAAAACCCATAAACATAGGAAATTATGGAAAATCCTCAAACCACTTTCCAAATCCTAGACTTGGTATAAATGTACAGTACTGCTAGTATTGATTATAAAAAAAAAAAGACCCCAGTGCCCTTTAGGATGTTTTTGAGACCACAATAATAAAAAAGTTATCTTCCCAATTGCCTTGTTTTACCACAGTTCCCCCTCCACACACTGACTTAAAATTTTGTTGAGGATTTGTTTCAGTTTTTGTGTGTGTCATATCGGATCAATGATTGTTCATCTTTCTCCCAGATCCTTTGCTCTTTGAGGCCAGGTCCTGTCACCCTTATTCACATCCCTCTCATGCCTAAAATAGTCGCTTGTAGACAGTAAATGTAATATATGTGTATACTGAATAACCCAAGCCACTACTACCACAACCACCAAAGCTTGGACAAGCTTGAGTGTGATGCTTTCACTGCACTATTTCTTTTCAGATGTAAAACACTGGTTTGCAAATGAGTCCTCAAAATGAGCTGAGATATATAATAAAAGCCTTTAAATGTTTCTATGTTTTGGCTGCTCTGTCTATGGAGTAGCCATTCTTTATTCCGTCTTTCTTAATAAACTTTCTTTCACTTTACTCTATGGATTCGCCTCAAATTTTTTCTTGTGTGAGATCCACGAACCTCTCTTGGGGTCTGATTCTGCGACCCCTTTCTGATAACATCTTTGTGGCGAACCATGAAAGGATGATACCGAGACCCCCAACCCAAAGGAAGTAGACTGAAGCAATAACTGGCCAACTTTGGATATCACCTTTCGTCAGAACTCAAGTTATGAGTGGCCCTTGACATACCAATGCTTTCTGACTGAGCTCTTCTCTACCCTTAATACAAGCTAGACCCTAATAGTTAGGCAGGAATATGATCGCCGCTTATTCAACCTGAAGAAATTACAGATGGATCTTTGTCCCTCTACAACCCTTAGGATTAAGGGTTTTCTTATAAAAGGGAAGGGGGAAATGTCAGAGGCTTTGGAACCAGAGTGACTCCATCTCATGTAGAAGGTGGGTAAAAGCTGCATTCCCAGGAGGCTAGGCATTCTAAGTCACAGGATGAGATAGGAAGTTAGCACAACATAAAGGTCTTAAAGACCTTCTTGATGAAACAGTTTGCAGTAAAGAAGCCAGCCAAAACCCACCAACACCAAGATGGTGATGAGAGTGACCTCTGGTCATCCTCACAGCTCATTATATGCTAATTATAATGTATTAGCATGCTAAAAGACACTCCCACCAGCACCATGACAGTTTACAAATGCCATGGCAATGTCGGAAGGTTACCCTATATGGTCTAAAATAGGGAGGGACCCTTAGTTCCAGGAATTGCCCTCCCCTTTCCCAGAAAACTCATGAATAATCCACCCCTTGTTTTGTGTAAAGTCGAGAAATAACCATAAAAATGAGTGACAGCGCTCTGTGCCACTGCTTTGCCTGTGAAGTAATCATTCTTTATTCCTTTACTTTCTTAATATGTTTAACTCAGTTTAATTCTTGAGAATGTAACTAGGAATGCAAACATATTTATGCACATGAAGCTCATAATAATATTATTTATAATAGGTAGAAACTGGAAATGACCCACATGTTTGACACTTCTGAAGGTATTAAATTAAATAATAGTTTTTCATTTGATAACATTTAAAATATGTTTATTAAGACTTTTAATGGGCCAGGGAAATACTTATGATAGGATATTATGTGAAAAACCAAGAATTCAAAACCATATGTAAGGCTTGATAGAAGATTATCTGAATTATGAAAACTGAGGATGGAAGAATTGCAAAGAAAAATTAAGAACTTCAAAGTGGAAAAATTTTGTTATTACTTTCTTCTTTATATGCTTCTCTATATATGGATTTTTAAAACTAAAACTTTAGTTTTAGTTTTAAAACTAAAACTAATTCTTGAAAAACTAACACATAACGTGTTAAAAGGTATGAAAGTCACCATTTAAAAAGTAAAGAAAGCAACATATTATCCAAACATTTGTTACCAATTAATAAGAAAAATTACAAGTGAAGCAAAAGGAAAAATGGGCAAAAGTATATGAACAGGTAATAAACACTTAAGAACATTCTCATCCCATTGCCGTTGGGGAAATGCCAATTAAAAGAACACTGTGAAAACCAATTTTTCACCTAATGATTGGCAAAAATGAAATAGAGTTCTGGTGAATTACCTATGACTGTCAGGTTTCTTTTACAATAATGATGAACACGACTATTCTGGGAAGGCATAATCTAGTAAATATAGAGGTGTACATGTGTGGGGTCTTCATTTGTCAGAGGCATCAAATGGGAGAATCAGCCCACCAAAATCAAAAGAACTTTATGTCATGAATTCTCTAAGTTGGATACTCTGAATGAGTACTGTGCGGGACTTCCTTTCTTTTAAAATGTGTATCTCATTTCTGGGTTGTGTGAGAAGCAGACTCTGAGACAGCGACTAGCATGTGAGAAGTTTATTAGGGACTGTCCAACCATGGTAGTTTCAGGGAAGCTATAGCATGGACCCTGGGCAGGTCTAAAGATGGGGTGACCCTGCCGAACTGTCCTGAGTTGAAACCAGAGAACCTGGCATTTATACCCTTGTATCAAGCAGGGATATGACTTGACCTTGAGGAGGGGACTTTTCATGCAGCTGCGGCATCTTCCCATGGCTGACTGCTGGGGCTGGCCTCCATGTCACTTTCAGAAGCTGGGGGACAAGGTTTTTCTTTCCTGAAAAAAGGATCTGGGGCTGCATCATAGGGTCCACTACAAAATATGCACTTGAATGGCTTTTCTTTTTTTTTTTCTTTTTTTGGAGGCAGGGTCTCACTCTGTCATCCAGGCTGGAGTGCAGGGATGCAGTCACAGCTCACTGCAGCCTCGACCTCCTGGGCTCAAGTGATCCCCCCACCTCAGCCCCCTAAGTAGCTGGGACTACAGGTGTGTGCTACCACATCTGGCTAATTTTTGTATTTTTTGTAAAGATGAATTTTTGCCCTGTTGCCCAGGCTGGTCTTGAACTCCTGGGCCCAAGCAATCCTCCCACCTCGAAATTCCAAAGTGCTGGGATTACACCGTGCCTGGCCTTGAATGGCTTTTTGAACTTCTGGAAAGACGGTGGACCTTGGGTGACATTTGTGTGTAAAGAAGCTGGTGAAGCTGATGCACTGTGGGCTGAGGTGGAGAGGTAACCCACTTTCTTATTTTTCCCTGGGTGCAAATTCTTTAGAAAACAGCCAAAGTCATAATAAAAGGGGAGTACTGATGAAGGTGTGGGAAGACTGACATTTTCATATTTTGCTTTTGGGGGGGTGGATTTCTAATTTCAGAAAGTAATTTGGTAATATCTATTTTAAAAAGAACACGTCTCCATTTCCAAGCAATTCCATTTTTGTACGTTTTCTTCAGAAAAGAAAGGTCCTTCGTGTAAGGATGTATCTATAAAGATGCTTAATCCAGTAACGTGTGTAGTAGCCAAGACATAAATCAAATAAACCACAACACCCCAGAAAATAATTGGAGTATTCATTAAATTGGAAAGAATAGAATAAAGTATCAAGTTCACACTACACACTGGGATGTAGCTGCTTAAGAAGAGTTTGATCTGTATGCATTGACTTGGAGGAGTTAAATGGGAAAAGTAGGATGTAAAGTCATATGTGTAGATAACCCTGTTTTAAAGAAAATAAAACTATATACATTTAAGGAAAGATAAATATCAACATTTGTTTCAGTTGCCACAAGCATGAGTTACTTTACTGATTAAAAATTGATACGAAAAATTTAAGACTGGGCGTGGAGGCTCAATGCCTGTAATCCCAGCACGTTGGGAGGCCGAGGCAGGTGCATCACCTGAGGTCAGAAGTTCAAGACCAGGCTGACCAACATGGCGAAACCCCATCTTTACTGAAAAAAAAAAAAAAAAAAAAAAAAAAAAGCCGGATATGGTGGTGGGCACCTGTAATCCCATCTACTTGGGAGGCTGAGGCAGGATAATAGCTTGAACCCGGGAGGTGGAGGTTGCAGTGAGCTGAGATCGTGCCATTGCACTCCAGCCTGGGGGACAGAGTGAGACCCCGTCTCAAAAAAAAAAGAAAAAAAAAAAAAAAGGAAAAATTTAAGGCTGGGTGCAATGGTTCACTCCTGTAATCCCAGCACTTTGGGAGGCCAAAGGGGGTGGATCATGAGGTCAGGAGATCAAGACCAGTCTGGCCAACATGGTGAAACCATGTCTCTACAGAAATACAAAAATTAGCCAAGCGTGGTGGTGTGTGCCTGTAGTCCCAGCCACTCGGGAGGCTGAGGCAGGAGAATCACTTGAACCCAGGAGGCGGAGGTTGCAGTGAGCCGAGATTGTGCCATTGCACTCCAGCCTGGGCGACAGAGCAAAAGTCTATCTAAAAAAAAAAAAAAAGAAAGAAAGAAAAAAAAAGAAAAATTTTAAAGGGAAAAATGAAAACACCTTGTTCCCTCCATCAAAACAAAGGGATTCGTCAACTCAAATTGGGCTCTGGAGTTTCTGGGAAATCTGCAGCATTTAGCCATGAGTGAGTTTCCATGGCTGGATGCCTGAGCCTGGGGCAGCCAGGTGCTGGAGCCACTCTTCTGTGGCTTTGGCTTCTCCTCACCTTTGATGAGAAAGTTCTCTTCCCTCCCCAAATCACAGTTCATCAACATTGGAAAGATATTCTTGACTATAGTTATATTTTACACAGAATCAAATTGAAAAAATTTGAAAAAAAGAAAATGTCTGGCACCGTATTCCCCTTCAATGATCTCAGTTACTTCCTGTTTAGCACCTGCTACTTTATCCCGTATCATATAGCAAATTTGATCTTTTTTGCAAACGACCCAGCCAACCTCTTCTTGCCTCATCCTGGTGTCCCCCATCTCACTTGTGTTTAGAGTCTCAAAAGATGTAAGGCCCTGGCTTGATTGAAGGAACATATGACACAGAGCTTGATTGCCATGGATTCAATAGGGACTGAATCCTTGTCCATGCTGAATATTCTCCCCAGCACTTTGGAGGTCCCCTGTAGAGGCTGCACCTGTCATTGCTTCAAGAATTCTGGTCTTCTCTTGGCCATGTTCACCACTTTTGAGCACAAGGTTTATTATAGAGAGTATAACATAGGAAACAGCAGTTGTTCTAGTTCTTTCTCAGGAATACTTTGCATTATCCTGTTTTCTGCTATCAACAGATGAAGGCCAGAGACAGGGAGCTTCTCAGTATAGCAGAAAGCAGTGGTTGTGGCAGGGAGGGAGGGTCAGGTGCAAAGTGTTTACTGATTCTTCTCTGGTTTCATCTTTCCACTGTAGAAATAGCTCAGAGAATGGGGGAAGGCGGCAACACAGTGGGTATTGAGTAGGTAGCAGCAGACAATGTGAAATACCAAAGAGTGAGAAGTTGAGGCACAAAATTGAATCTGGAGAGTATCGAAGGCCTGGATTGAACCTTGCAATGCAGATGTAGGAATTTTAAGAATGCAACCCTGGAAATGTTCCCCATGGGCATGAGGGATCCTGATTACTCAGTTGCTTTGGGTGCCATCTCAACAGGATACCTTCGAGGAGCCTAGCCCTCCCCTGCAGTAGCTCTGAATTCCTAGGAAGCACAGGCAGCCCCAGCCACTCTACAGGCCCTTGGGGTCTAGCCCACACCTCTTGTAGCTCCTTCCTGCCCTCTACTTGCCTGCACACACTGCAGGAAAGGCTCCCTCCTCACACAGCGGCCTGTGGATATCTGCAGCTTGGGACCTCTTTGATGGTTAATTTAAAGCATCATCTTGACTGGGTTAAGTGATACCCAGATAGCTGGCAAAGCATTATTTTGGGGCATGTCTGTGAGGGTGTTTCCGGAAGAGACTGGCATTTGTGTCAGTGCACTGACTAAGGGAGATTCAGCCCCACCCAACGTGGGTGGGCACCATCCTATTGGCTGAGGGTCCAGAGAGAACAAAAAGGCAGAGGAAAGGCAAATTATCTCTCTCACTTTTTCTTGGAGCTGGGGTTAGGAAATCTTCTGCTCTCCTGCCCTTGGACATCAGAGCTCCAGGTTCTCTGGCCTTTGACCTCTGGGACTTACACCCGCATTCCCTGGGTTCGTAGGCCTTCAGCCTCAGATTGATGGTTACACCGTCTCAGTCCTCCATATTATAGTCAGCCTCCATAATTGCATGAGCTAATTCCCCAGTACCTTCCCTCTCACCTCTCTCTCTCTCTCTCTCTCTCTCTCTTTCTCTCTCTCTCTCCATATTTATATATATGCCTGTTGGCTCTGTCTCTCTGGAGAATCCTTACTGATACAGACCCCTAATTCTCCCTACTTTCCTCTGTGTTGTTCAACTCATTAACTCTTTGCAGAGAGCACAGCTTCCAGGTTTTCCTCCCATAAATCCCACTCTGAGGGCCAGCCCTTCCTCACCAACGCTCAGCTTTGGCTCTTGAGACCCAGGACTTGATCCGAGGGTTCCAGTCCTTCATAGTGCTTGATGCCCTACTGTTAGCGGTGGAAGAGGTCTGAGTAACCCTGAGTTACCAGCGGGCAATACTTACATGTCTGCAGCAACTTCAATTCTTGCCTCCTCAGAAGAAAGAATTCAACTGAGGGGCATAAAGCAGCAAAAGAGACCAAGACGAGTTCTCGAGAAGGAGTGGAATTTTATTAAAAAGGCTTTACTACAGGAAAGAAAGGAAAGAACACTTGGAAGAGATCCAAGTGAGCACTTGAAGCTCAAAGACAGAAAAAGAAGCGTAAGTGTGCCTTTTAGCTGTGATCCTAGGACTTGTATAGGCTCGCCTCTTTCCCTTGATTCTTTCCTTAGGGTGGGCATTCCGCATGCGCAGAGCCTTCCTTACCCTTGGGAAGTGAGCACACCCAGTGTGTTTAGGAAGTTTCACGCATGTTCATCTGAGGCTTTCTTCTTTTTTCTGGTGTAGTGTAGCCGGAAGATCATACTTGGCCATTTTTGTCTCTAACGTGAACGTCCAGGAAGTTTCTTCTCCCTGGGGTCTGTCTTTAATGAACACTTTAATGTTAAAAGGTATGGATCATCAGAAAATGTCCTCTCCCCAGCTGGCTGCCAATTTATCACTTTTAGAGAGCTAATGTGATCATTGCCAAACCATCACCTGACATTTCTAATGGACGGGGGTAGAGCCTGCTCCTGCCTCACTCATGCCTAACTACCTGTAACCCTACTTGAGTATCTACATTAAGTCATTTATTTATGGAAGGAAATAATGTCCATTTCCTTCCACTGGTCCATTTCCAAGACCAAGTGACTTGAGTCAGCTTAGGTCAGCAAACTACAGAAGAAACAGCATATACTAGGCGTCTGCTTGGATAGCCAGTGCCTACTTGTCGGGCCCCACTTGCTTAGTTGCCCTAACCTGAACCAAAGAAGTTCAGACTAAAATGAGAGTTTACTAACCTGCAAAATAGCTCACTTTGCCTGTTCTTATCAGCCTGCCCAGCTACCTAGGTCATAACTCAAATACTTGAAAAGCCCCTGAACTCACTAAGATTGCAGTGCATTGTGGGCTATGACAAAATGCAGCAAGACAACCCTAAAGAAAACACCTAAAGCCCCTTACTCAACAATCAATAGGTGATGTCTGGGAAGATTGTGACCTCCATAGTACTCAGCCCATGAGGAACTCAGGGAGGGACCTGCATACTAGGGCATAAATTGCTTGTTTTAAGTGTGCTGGGTGTGTCTGCCCACCAGACACCCGATCTTGCAAGACCATCATTAAAAAGTCTTGCTTTTGCTGTTCTCCGGGTCTCTGAGTCTATTCTTTGGGTTTGGATGGGGGTGTTTGTTTCTCACATTTACTCAAAAGCATTCAGAATATGTCCTATGTGTTCAGTACCAGAGGATATACAGATGACAAAGGATATACAGATAACAAAGACATGTGTCCCTGCCCTTGAATTGCTTACAGCCTAGTAAGACACAATAAAAAAGAGTGATTAGGAAGTCTTCCTAGCTTCAGGGCTAGCATGTCCCCTGCTTCATCCTTGTGGGAGCTTCGAGACTCTTGGTAAGCCAAGCTCTTTGACCATGGCCATTCCAGATTACCTGGTGCTTATTCTCAGTTCTAGCTCCAGGAAGCATTCGTGCTGCCAGCAAATAGAATTAAAACATTCCAGCCTAACCCCATTCTCCTGTTCAGTTTTTTGTTCTCAGCAACAAGCCTTCTTTCTCATGTTCTTACCTTATTTTCCAGAGACAATCTACTTTGCAGTTTTCTCAGGAAATTTGGAACAGGAGCCAGGGGCCTCCAATTTCTTTCTTTGAGGAATCTTCCCCAGGAGATGGTTTAGAATAGGAGTGTACATGAAGGAGAATCCTCCCTAATCTTCCCTCCCACCTACCCCACATCACACCCGACGTTGGATTCCTCAAACTGGAATCCAAGCTACATGCTTTCAGAGACCTGGACACATTACACGGAAGAGGGATTCCCCTCATTTTGGCCATCATGAACCCATTAGAGAAAATCGAAAGCTGAATTACACTACAGCCGCTTAAGAAAGAATAATGAGAAGGAATAATGAATGTTATTTTAATAAGGTGACGTTAAAGCTCCAGCGAGTCTCTCTAGCTTTTTTTTTTTCTCAACATTTTTTATGTTGTACTTTTGCCTCACTTTGCATTCCAATATTCTGACGTTTTGTAAATAAAAAAAACCCCCTAGCTTTGTTTCTGCATGTGCTGGGAGCTTTGCTGACTATAGGCTTGGAATCTTATCAATTATGAAAAACATTCATTGAAGTTCCACTCAAATGATTCTTGGAAAGCTCAGGGGTTAACAGCCAGGAGGAAAAAAACCAGATAAAACGAAGTTAGGTTCACAGGAAGGACTCAAGATGGGAAGACAGTGCTGGAATTCTGAGCTTGTGTGGACATCAAATCATCATCCCGTTCCAATCCATTATTTGTTTGTTCACACACTCATTTATTCAACAAGCATTGAAAACACTTCTGATGGGCCATTTATAGCAGGTAAATCTTTCCTTTGCTCAGAGATAGGAAATTATTTAAGGAAAATGCTGTAAATAATTTCATTTTCCTTGTATTAAAAATTGTGAAAAATATGCAGAGGCTGATTGATGTTTATATGGTGTACATAGTGTTTACTATGTGCCAAGCACTGTTCTAAATGCTTTACCCATATGATTTTATCAGCGCTTTATGCACATTTTATTCTTATTCCCATTTTATAGATGAGACAAACGAAGCATTAACAAGGCCACAGAGCTAGAATGGTAGAGCTGGGATTTCAAGGCGCTCAATTTGGCTCCAGGGTTCGTTCTTTTAAACATTCACCACACTCCCTCTGTAAGGTCGATGAAGAGCCTACCGTAAGAACAGTGCTTCTGGGGGCTCCATCAGGCACAGCAACTTCAGGAGTATGACGGAAGTGCTGGGGCTGTAATTCAGGATCCTGGAGCTCTGCGTGGTTCACAGCTGCTGAAGGAAGTACTAAGGGCTGTAGTCCCTGATTTGTGATTGCTTCTAAAATGCCAGAGTTTGACCATGGTATCATCATGGGCTAATTCCTCGGTAAACCACAGTGTGTGTGTGTGTGTAAGAATCATAGGGAAAGGAGATCATGGGGTTGAAAAAAACCATGTAGTCCAATATTTTCTAAACTTTAACGCACACATGAATCACCTAGAGCAGGGCCTGAGATCTGCCTTTCCAAACCATGCTGAGGTTCTCCCTGTCAGAGGAGCAAGGAAATAGAGAACCCATGTTTGGTTTCAAACTCTTCAAGAAAAACAGTGAAACACTTTCTTCCAACTAAATCTTATAGGGGCATCCAACAAGTAAAACATAAAAGTGGAGCCAACCATGATTGAAGTGAAGGGGGCTGCCAGAAGCCTCATTCAAAATGTTTTTTCTCCCCTCCGATCTCCTGGAACCTCAAGGAAACGCAAGGCCTCGCCTACTGGCTTGGACCTTCTCCCTGCCTCCCACCAGAGCTGGGCCATCTAATACGAGTCACAGTAGCTACTGAGTATTTGATATGTGGCTGGGGTGACCGAGGAACAGAATTATTAATTTTATTGAAATTAATCTAAGTTAAAAGCTGAAGCAGTATCAAATATTTTTCTGTTAAATACAACTTTATTATTTTGGTAGGACATTTCATTACATTGCCTAAGATCTTGTAGTCAACATAAACACCTCATTGATCTAGTGGGTGTTGGGCAATTAATTCAGTTTGAATGATTTCTTTCTTTGTATCTGATTTAACTTGTGTTTATTTGAATATTTCATGCAGGCAACGTGAATTACAGTGTAAATTGTAATTAGTAATAACTTTTGTTAAACTTGTTAACATTTTTGCATTTAATTGTAATATCATTAAGTTGGTTTTCTAGTTAAGTATAAATAAAAATTTAAATTTAAAATGAAGACATACTACTGTCACAGAATCTAGTGGAGAGGCAAAAGCTAGTATTGTTAATGGAACAGTGAAAAAAAGATTGGAGCAAATTTTAGATTTCAGGGCAGTTTCAGTTTGCTATGGCAGAGCAAAATGAAAAAGCTATTATTGTATAAAACATTTAAAAATAATAAAGTGAGTAATATTAAGAGAAATTTGCAGCAAATGCATAGTGAATTTAATAAGAACTTTCCTCTGAAGAGCCAAAAAAGAAAAAATGAATTCAGACACCTGAAATAAGAAGTAAATGTCCAAAAAAAAAAGTTCAGCATTATCTGAGTGTGTGACTTTGGTTATCTTTAAAATGACTTGGATTCTTGAACAAAAAGGAATATCATTTTTAGGTGGACAAAGAGTAAAATAAATTATCTCAGTTATGAAAATTTGTTGGAAATGATAAAGGAAAAGACTAAAAATACCATTTTATAAAAAGTCAAAGATCTTCAATCAAGCCACCAAACAGTTGTTAGTAGAATATAAGACCGTTTAATAATATCAAAGATAAATTCATTCAAATTTGAAAAACTGCAAGTACTTTTCTTTAGGTTTAGATGACCTCAGTGATGTAAAAGACACTGTCCAGTTAGCACTTAGACAAGTTTTTTTCTCAAACGACTTCCAAATTTACAAAGAAATGTCAATTTGTGGTGCCCTAAAAAGTTGAACTCAAGGCATGAATATCTTTGAATCTCTTTCTCTCTCTCTCTCTTTTTTTTTTTCTTTTTTGCTTCGCCTTTCTAATATTTACTTTCTTCTTTTTTTTTATTATTATTATACTTTAAGTTCTAGGGTACATGTGTACAACGTGCAGGTTTGTTACCTATGTATACATGTGCCATGTGGTTCACTGCACCTATTAATTCATCATTTACATTAGGTATTTCTCCTAATGCTATCCCTCCCCCAGCCCCCGACCCCCCAACAGGCCCCGGCGTGTGATATTCCCCACCCTGTGTCCAAGAGTTCTCATTGTTCAATTCCCACCTATGAGTGTGAACATGCAGTGTTCGGTTTTCTGTCCTTGTGTGAATCTCTCATATCTATCAAGGAAATTCATCTAGATATGAAAAAATTAGTTTTTATTATAATTAAATGTGATCTGGTTACATCAGTTTAAAAATTTAGATTTATTAGAATTTTGGAATACGAGATGGATGTTTCCCTTCATTCTTAATTCCATGATGTAATACATATTACCAAAACTACATACGCTCAGTTTTCTGAAGGAGACTATGAAAGCTTTATGGATGCAATTGCTAAGATTGTTCAGTATATGTGCAAAAGCTATGAATCATCACCAGTTTGTGGAACCACTGAAAGAAATAGAAGATGATGAATTTAATGATCCTGTGTTCTTTGCCAATACTGGTTGATTGAGTTGTGGAAGGGTTTTACAAAGATTTGCTGTACTTTTAGGTCCAATTCAAGATTTTCTCGAAACAAAAGGAATACTTGCCAAATAGTCAACAATCAAAGACACAAAATGGCAATGTGATTTGTGTTTTGTCATCAATGTTACACTGCATATGAACAAGCTAAATTTGAAGTTTCAAGTAAAGGAAAAGCTTATTTGTGACCTAATTAGACAGGCACAAAAATTTACGTTGAAATTGAAGACTTTCATAATTCAAACCAATGGTAACAATTTTATGTCTTTTTTCTAACATAAATCAATTGTAGAAGATTTAAATTGTAACTGGAAGTGCAGGGGCTAGGCGTGTGCCTCATGCTTATAATCTTGAACTTTGGGAGGCTGAAATAGGAGGATTGCTTGAGACCAACCTGGGCAACATAGTAAGACTTTGTCTCTACAACAAAACAAAAACAAAAACAAAAAAAAAGAAAAACCAAAAACAAGAAACCCTAAGAAAATACCAAAACCACGCAACAAGCTAGCCAGGTGTAATGGTGCATATCCATAGCTCTAGCTACTCAGGAAGCTGAGGCGGGAAGAACACTTAGTTCCAAGAGTTCAAGACTGCAGTGAGCTGTGATTATACCACCACACTCCAGCCTGGATGACAAAGCCAGACTCTGTCTCCCTCTACAAAAAACAAAAACCTATTAAGAGGGTAGATCTCATGGTAAGTGTTCTTGCCACATAAAACAAAGTTTAAAGGCCAAAAAAGAAAGTACGGTTGGCCTATATTCTCAGGTTGAACCAGCTTACAGTGTCATCTGCAGATTCAATGGATAATAAATAGAAAATATTAGGGAAAGAATAAAAATCACAACACAACAATAAAAAGTAATACAAATTTAAAAACAATACAATGTAAAACAACTATTTGCAAGCATCTTCATTGTATTAGGTATTAAAAGTGATGTAGAAATTACTTAAAGTGTACAGGAGATGTGCATAGGTTGTGTGCAAATACTACTTCATTTTATATCAGGGACTTGAGCAGCCGTAGATTTTCATATCCTCTGGAGGGTCCGGAGTACTATGTAAATTGATTACAAAAACAAGAAAAACTAGAAAGACATTTTGTTCATATTGATAAAATTTAGAATTGTTTTACTATTTTTATATATTATTCCTTTGAATTCATGCCAATGAGACTGAATTGACCCAAGACTTAGTGAATTTACCTAACTTGGACAAAACTTTATTGAAAATGGATACGCTTTTTCTTCTAAAAAAAGATGAGCTATTTTGGCCAATGAAGATGCCAATATTAAAAGAAAATTGGGTCCAGGCATGGTGGCTGACATCTGTAATCCCAGCACTTTGGGAGGTCAAGGCAGATGGATCAACTGAGATCAGTAGTTTGAGACCAGCTTGGCCAACATGGTGAAACCTCTTCTCTACTAAAAATACAAAAAAATTTATCAGGGCATAGTAGTGCATGCCTGTAATTTCAGCTACTTAGGAGGCTGAGGCAGGAGAATCACTTGAACCAGTGAGGTGGAGGTTGCAGCCAGCAGACATCATGCTACTGCACTCCAGCCTGGGCGAGAGAGTAAGACTCTGTCTCAAAAAAACAAAAAGAAAAAAATTATTTTTGATATTTGATTGACTTATTTGGAAAATTTTAAATATGTTTAGAACACTTGGGTTATGTGAATCTATTTTTAACAGTATATTTTATAAAATCTAAATACAAATTTAGTATTTCTGATGAAAATTTGGTGTTCAAGTTGCGATGTCCTTTAAGTGTAAAATAGCCACCAGATTTTTAAGGCTTAATATGAAAGAAAGAATGTAAACTATATTATTAATTGATTTCTTATGTTTGATTATATGTTGAAATAATAGTTTGAATATATTGGGTTAAATAAAATATATGATTTAAAGTAATTTTTCTTTCTTCTTCTTACCTTTTTAATGTAGCTACTAAACTACTAGACAATTCAACATTATGTACGTGGCTTTCATTATTCACTCTTCCGTTGCCTCTTAATTGTACATGAAACTTCTTCATGAAAGCAGTGATCATCTTTGTTCTTTAATTTTTTTCTCTACTGCTGAATCCTTGCTTAGCACATAGCAGGTATTCAATAAATATTTGTTAAATGAGTAAAAAAGTTGGGGTATTTAATTTTTTTTGGCAATCATGGATAATTCTCTGTCATAAACATCTTTGCACAACTTGATGTGTGAGTGTAGTAAAAGTAATCTGGAAATGGCTTAAAGTATACAGGAGGACGTGTGTATATTATTTTCTCAGAATAAATTCCAAAATAATTGTATAAAAGGGCATGGACCATTTTATTGCTGTTAAACATTGCCAAGTTAATCTCAGAAAAGATTGAATCAATTTATAATGCCATCAACATTGTAAATTGGTTCAGACTATCGGTCTCCCAATGCCAACTTTTAAAGGAATGTAGAGTGATTAGCAATGTGACACTGGCCAAGTTACTTAGCTTTCAGAAACTCAATTTCTTTAAACTATAAAATGGAGATAATAATGTAAGGCTGAAAATTAAGTGAGAAAATGCATAGGCAAATACTTACCCAATACTTGCCTTATGTGAAGTAGATTTTAAATGTATAATTTCAGTTAAAAGAATCAGAATTTCATAGTACTTTCTTACAGTAGTCAAGGCCAAGAGTGGTGGTTTCTGCGGAGGGTGTACATGGCCAGGAGAGGGTGGGCACCTGCCACTTTGGAGAGGGGGACAGAAGAAATCAGAGTCACGTAACAGAGCACTGCCAGAGCTCTAGAATCAGATGTGTTTGCAAAAAGAAAATAGCCTTATAGTTTTGTACACTTGATTATCTAGCTATAGAGACTTATTTAAATAATGATGGGAGCTAATATCTGAAATGTACCTAAAAACTCCAAGGAATATTTTATTTCAAAATGAATATTTTATATTTCCTAGCAAATGGGAAAAAAGTCCTGAATAAAAATCCCCTCGGGTAGTGATTTGGCAAATTCTCCAGTGCGGGTAGGTGTAGCACTGTAACCAGTTCATGGGAACACCAGGAAATAGCTTGTCAGCTGCTCCATATGCAAATATTATTTCTGAAACCCAGGAGTACCTAGATCTGCACTGTTGAACAGGGTAGCCACTAGCCACATGTGACTATTGAGTATTGAAAGAAACATAGCTTGTCTATAGACTTAGTGTAAAAAAAAAAAAAAAAAAAAGTAAGATATTTCACCAGTAATGCTTAAATATGGTTACATGTTGAAATGATAATATTTTTGACGTGCTGGGTTAAATAAACCATCATGAAAATTAATTATTACAATTGTAATAATTAGATTATTAAAATGAAGTTTATCTGTTTTGTTTTCCATTTTTAAAATTTTAATTTATTTTATTTTATTTTGTTTTTTAAATTAGAGACAAGGTCTCGCTATGTTGTCTAGGCTGGTCTCAAACACCTGGGCTCAAGCAGTCTTCCTTCCTCAGGCTCCCAAAGTGCTGGGATTACAGGAGTGAACCACCATGCCTGGCCACCCTCTTCCTTTTTCACATGTGGCTACTCAGGCATACATTAGAGATATTGTGAGTTCAGTTCCAGGCCATCGCGATCAAGCAAATATTGCAATAAAGTGAGTGACGTGGATTTTTGGTTTCCCAGCGCACACAAAAGTTATGTTTACACTATAGTGTGTTAAGTGTGTAATAGCATTATGTCTAAAATAACAACAATGTATATATTTTAACTTAAAAATACTTTATTGCTAAAAAATGCTAATGAGCATCTGAGCCTTCAGTGAGTTGTGATCTTCTTGCTGCTGGAGGGTCTTGTCTTGATGCTGAGGGCCTTGCTCTGGATTAGGCTTTGACTTACAGGAATGTTGTGGCTGGTTTGATCTTCTACCCAGACCACTAAAACTTTCTCTACCTCAGCAGTAAGGCTTTTTTATCATTCATGTGTTTACTGGAGTAGGACTTTAAATTTCTTTCAATAACTTTCCTTTGTATTCATAATTGACTGGTATAAGAGGCCTAGTTTTCAGTCTTTCTCTGCTTTCGATATGCCTTCCTCACGAAGCTTAATTGTTTTTAGCTTTTGACTTAAAGTGAGAGATGTATGACTCTTCCTTTCAGTTGAACACTTAGAGGCTACTGTAGGGTTATTAAATGGCCTAATTTCAATATTGTTGTGCCTTAGGAAATAGGGAGACCTGAGGAGATGGAGAAAGACAGGGAATGGCTGGTCAGTGGAGCAGTCAAAACGCACACAACATTTATTGATGAAGTTCACTGTATTCTATGGTTGCACTTCGTAGCACCCCAAAACAATTATGATAGTAGCATCATATATCATTGATCATGGATCATCAAAACAGATATAATAATAATAAAGAAGTTTGAAATATTGTGAGAATTACCCAAACATGACATAGAGGCACAAAGTGAGGACATGGTGTTGGCAAAATGGTACCAATGGACTTGAGCAGGACTGCCACAAATCTTACTTATAAAAAAAAAAACAAAACAGTATCTGCAAAGCACAATAAGGCAAAGCACAATAGAGTGAGGTGTGCCTGCATTTACTTCTGTGGCTCACATTATATTTCTTCTGGGCAGTGGTGGTCCAGATCCCTGCAACTGGCTTTAGCACTTCTTCCCAGCAATCTTCTATGACTACTTAGATACTTTTGAATATGCATTGACAACTCAGATTAGCTCTAAGCTTGGAATTCACAGCCAGGTAACGAAACAGTTGAGGTGTTTGCTTTACATAAGGACCCGTGAAAGCAGATCGGCAACTGCTGAAATAAAAACCGGAACCCGGGCCAAGACCTCACCCTGATTCACACTAGCAAAATCTTAGAAATTCCCTTTATGTTTTTGCTAAAATCAACAATTAATGAAGCCAAACGTTTGACACTGATAACTGAGAAGCAGCATTTTTTTTTTCTTTTTCTTTTGGGATTTCAAGTCCAGAAAGACAAAGATATAATGTACTAATAGTGTAACCCTTTTATAAAAACAAAACCACTTAGATTAGCAATTATGCCAATTTGGGTCCTCTGAGAAGCAGATGCCAAGACAAGATTGGTTTTGCTAGCGATGTGTTGGGAGAAAAGACTGTGAAGGATAACGGGGTGGAAACAGGAGGTGGCAGACAGCTTTCAGACCGTGTGTGCTGACCCGCTACCTGTGAAAGGAAAGAGGGAAGGAAGAACTGGGGAGAGCTCCTTAGACTGCAGCACATTTCTCAGAGGATCTTGACCAGGTCCACAGGAGTCCCTGAATGCAAAGGCTGCTTGTTGGAGGCAGCCTCTGTCCAGCAGGAAGGGGCTAGCACTTGTTCCCACCACAATGCTCAGCCACTTGTGGCTTGATACCAATAGGGAGGCAGGCCCCAAGGATGCTAACTGGGGCTGGCAGTCAACTCTGCCCCCTTTGGCAGTTCCTCTTGGAGAGAGCTAAATGGTACACTGCCACACCACCAGAGAAATATTGATCTCCAATATTGGATATTGTTTCAGATTTGAGGTTAAATTTATAAGCCCATATGCCCTTGTGTTTTTCTCCACACTAAGTGATTTGGTGAAGAAACTGTGTACTTATGTAAACCAATGTAGTGACCAGAGTCACACCACCAGATTCTATTAGTCTTGGCTCTGCCATTCTCTAGATGCTTCACTTACTTCAGCCTTAGTTTCCTCATCTGTAACATTGTTACGGATAATGATATCCACCTCGTGAGGTTGTGATCATTAAAAAGGATAACATGTGAGAGAGTGTTTCACAAAGATAAGATTGTTTGACCACTTTGTTCATATCCTGATGGTCCCACCTGATTTCTGGAATGCTAAAGAATTTCAAAGGCAGATAATGCCATGTTGAATTTTCTCAGCTATCAGCAAAATTTGGCATGAAAATCATATCTACCTATGAAAAGTTGCCTGAAACTCATTCTAGTTGAGCCCGTTTGCACATCAATCAGGGCTTTCTTGCAGTTATTTCCTCTTACAGCACTTGTTCATTTCCAAGGAGGAATCCTTTACTCCACTCCAGCCTCTGTTCAATCAGTGTCTCCTCCTAGGCCTGCCTTCGCCAATAGCAGCTCCATCACCTTTTGCCCTCACCTTGCTTTGTTTTCCTTCATAGCGCATATCAGTTCTCGATGTTACAATGTTTACCTATTAGTGATGGTTGCCTTCTTTACTAAAACATAAGCTTCATGAGGGTAGGGCTTCATCTGTTTCATTCACTATTATATCCTTTAGAATGCTACCTGGTGTCTAGTAAGGAACTGACTTTTTTAACTGATTGAAATTCACATGTGGTTTTCGAAAGGAATGAAATAGCACATAAGAAATTTTTCATGAATATCCTGGTCTACCTTAATGGTAAGCGGGAGAGCAAGAAAGACGCTAATTATAGAATATCTCAGATGGGTCCTGCCTCTTCCTCAGTCAGACCTTTCACCGGAATTGCTGGCAAGAAGCAAATGGGCAGGTTTGGCACTCATCATTTTCCCTTACTCAGTTTCTCTAGGGGAGGTGGGCAAGGGTTTTGTAAAGACTCATGGTAATCATGTGGTAACACAAAACTGAATAAGAGCCCTGTCTAGCCTATCAATGGGACACTCAGCATTTGAGGGTCAAGAATGGTTCTGTCTGTTTTAGCTTGTCCTATAAGTCATGAGCAAAGACACAAGTTGTGGTGCAAAGAAGAGAAAATACTTGCTTTGTTTTCACCTAAAGGGCAAAACTGGCATCACAGAATGACTGATGCCTATTGCTTAGGTCTATCCAGCAAAAAAGGGGCTATCACTCAGGGAGGAAGCGTTGTTCGTCCTTCTCAGCATTCAAGCTGAGGGTCGTGTCAATCTAGAAATGTTGTAGAGGTGGTTTCTGGGTCAATATAGGGGGTTCAGACTAGGGGAACTTTGGAGTCCTTTCTCATTTACTGATTCTATGAATTTGAGTCTCCTCTGAGCTAACAAATTGTTTACTTAGAAAGTCAACAGAGAGAAAAAGGGACATGGGGTCATCGAGCACCCAGATGGAATGCAGTAAATTCTCATACTTGTTTATTTAAGACAACTCACTCTCGTCTTAGCCAAGAAATAATCTGTGGATCATCTTCAGTTTGTAACTGCCTTCAGAGTGATCTGTGTTTTCTGGGAGAGAGAAATCTTAACCCCAAATCCCCAGGACTCCAGGGATCCCCGCAGGTAGAGGGGAGACAGTCTGCCAAACACAGAACCCATCTGAGAAGAACCAAGGGCAGAGCTGAAATTCCAGCAGTCATCTCTCCTTAAAGGTGGCCCTTCTTGCCCCCATTCATGGAGGAGAGAGTTGGCCCCATTCACTCAGGAGCGCAAGTCTAATTCTCCTGATAATGTGGTGAGTAGACTGAGCAGAGGGCTGGGAGACAGAAGACCCAGGTTCTATTCCCAGCTCCACCTCTAATTCACTTTATGACCCTGGTCATGTTGCTTGACCTCTCTGGGCCTCAAATTCTTTTCCAGAAAATGAGAAGGTTGAGTTAAATGATCTGTGAGGCTCCTTTGTGTGTATGTGAAAATATGATTGGGGGATTCAAGGAAGGCTGGATACTTGTTCCCTTTTAGAGCTCTCTCTGAAACGCAGCTTAGCATTTGGCACCGGGGGTGGGAAACAAAACAGAGAATCAGCCTTGGGATGTGACAGACCTGTGGGCTGCCTGTCCTGTCTCCTTCATAGGGCTCTGGGGCGTCTCACATTTCCTAGAATGTAGGTGCCTCATGGAAGAGGGCAGAAGGCCTGGTGATGAAGCAGCAGATATTGTCAGCTGACTCCCCTGCCTTCCATCCCCCCACTGACCCCAGAGTGGTGAGTCACGCTTCATCCCCCGAGGTTCCTGGCGGCAGGCCCCACACAACTTCTTCAGCTTGTCGACACCCAGGATAGAATAAATCATCAGAGACCCATTTTTAGCCAAGAGTGAAAAATGAAGTCACCAGGAAAAGCAATAGAAGATGCCAATTAGGAATGCAAATAGGAAGCGAGGGTTTGTTGAAGGACAGGGTTATCTTCACAGCGAGCCAATCCCAGGAAGGTTTCAGGCTCCTGGATCTGCAGCCTGAGCTTGCAGCATCTGGCGAGGAGGGCGGTGGGAAGAGGCCCACAGCTGGGTGGGAGTGACCACAACACTTCCTGCCCTCTTCCACTTTCAAAACCACATCAGCCAGCGGAGGGATCTGGGCTTCTTGCTCCAGGAAATGGATCTTAGAATTGTAACATCACAGGGAATTAGGAGGGAGATGCTGAATTCTCTAATCTAGTGACTTTCCTGTCTTTTGTTCCGTTTTATTTTAGGAGCAGAAGAAACGGGGAGGGGAGGGTTTGCAGCCTGCAGGCTGAGCCTCCCTCTCTTTTCCTTCCCTACTCTGGGCTAGACTAATTTGTCTCAAAGCCTCTTCCACTTTTACCATTCTGTAGTTCATTGTTAGGTTTGAAAATAACACATTCCAGCAGTGCTGAGCATGTGGGCAAATTCTGATGAAATAATACGATTCCAGTAGGAAGAAAAAAAACCCAGTTCTGTCACATTTATTAGCTGTGGGATCATACTTAAACATCAATTTCCTTATCTGTAAAATGGAGAAAATAATAGTACCTATCTCAGAAGGTCTTTGGGAGGATTAAATTAAGACAATAAAGGTCAACCCTTGCTCAACGCAGTCCTGTCCGTAAACCTAGGCGATAGTGTTGCTGAGTAGAAAATAAAAAGGGACCCAAGGTCTCCTAGGAAGACAGTAGGAACCGGGTGCGGTTCCAAAGTCTGGGGGCCCATTCTGTTCTCTCTTGGTCTCCTGAAGGGACTCAGTGAATTCTTGGAGGAAACACCTTGCAACACGTTCCTGTGCAAATCTTGCAGGAAATCCGGGGGTTTCTCCCTGGACTCGGTTGGCTTTAAGTAGCCCCTTCTCCTGGCCTCGTGTATGCCCCATATCAGGAGAGAGGACAGCTTCAGAAAACGTGATAGGATCCAAAGAGGGAGGTAGCAACTTGTTTATTCAGCCGTTCATTTATTCACTCATTAATCCAGCAAAGACTCTGTACCCATCTGTACCTGGCAGTGCACCCAGGGCTGGGAGGATTCAGAGATGACTGAGCCTGGGCCTTTCCCTCAGCAGCTGTGGGGAGGGGCCAGCTTCCTCCGGGCTCGGCCTTTTTCTCAATTTCCACCTTCCCTCCTCCCTCTCCTGCCCATTAGTCTTGGGCTCTGATGATTTTAACTTGAAAATGACCCTTATATCCGTGGGCCTCTTCCTCCTAGGCTTCTACTTGAAACCCCAGAAGTGGGTGAGATTGCCAAAGGACAGAATATGCAGAAAAGAGAATTTGCATCGGTGTGAAATCTTGGGAAATGTGTACATATGGAAGAAGGATGTAGAAAAAAAAAAAAAAAAGGCTGTGGAGGGGGGAGGCCCTGGTGGATGTCCAGGTGTTCCACAGGGGGTGGGGGAGCCCAGCTGAGGCTGCTGGAGGATGGGTAGCCTGGGGAGCAGCACACGGGAGCAGGTAGGTGTGTGCTTTTAAGAAAAGGGGACTGTCTAAGCAGGTGGTCAGCCTCAGGCTACAGAGAGGGCAGTGGACAGGATTCGGTGGCCAGAAATTCTCGGGCCTGGATGATTCTCAGAAGTCCAAGCTGGGGAGCAGCATCAGGTTTCAGGCTCCTGCCTCTGGCCAGATCCCAGGCCCCGCGATGAGGCGGAGTTCTGCCGAGAACAAGACAGTTTCTAGTTCCAAAGAGGTGGAACAGGATAAGGATTCCATTTCCCACACTGGGCATTCGGTTAGGGCCAGCCCAGCAGAGAGGGAGCTGGCCTGCAGGCACCGATCTGGTGGCCTCAGCTGGGGGAGAACAGGTCTGGCAGGGGTTGGGAATTAGGCCGGACTGATGTTCCCAGAGAAAGGTAAACACAAGGAAGTACGTCTGAGGTGGAATTGATTAACTGGGTTGTTGGGCTAGATTGACTGGAAGATTGTGACCTTTGCCTTTGATATCATCAGGGGCCAACCACAGGGAGTATCTTCTCATTCAGACAGAAGTGCGGAGACTATAGCCCCACCAGACAATATTTTACAATTGACAGATGTCTGTGTCTGTGATTGATCTGGTCCTCATCACAACCTTGTGCACTAGGAAGGGGACGTCACATTTTCTCCTTTTTGCACATTAAGAAACTGGGTCACAGTCAGAGAGGGAAACTTGCCTGAGAAGGCAGCTGTGGGCCAGGAGCCAGGATGGGCATTCAGGGGCAGGCTCAGGCTGAAGTTCCCTGGGGCCTCTCCTGTCTTTTTTGGGTTTTTTTTTTGGCAAAAGGAGGATAGTAGTTGAAGGTAGATTTTAGGTCCTGCCCCTTCCCAACTTGTGTGATCTTGGGCAAGTTGCTTACTCTCTCAGAGCTTCCATTTCCTCATTTTTAAAGTTAATTAATGAATTCGTTAATTAAACACATAAAATTGACATGTCATAATTGTACATATTTATTGGGGACACAGGAATATTTCACACATATATACAATGTGTAATGATCAAATCAGAGTAATTAGCATATCCATCACCTCAAAGATTTATCATTTCTTTGTGTTAGGAACATTTAAAATTCTCTCTTCTAGCTATTTGAAAATATACCATAGATTTTTATTAACTACAGTCACCCTACAATGCTATAGAACACCAGAACTTATCCTTCTATCTATCTGTAATTTTGTGTCCATTAACCAAACTTTCCCTATTCTCCCCTTCCTCCTACTCTTCCTACCCTCAAAGAACTACAATTCTACTTTCTACTTTCATGAGCTCAACGTTTTTGGCTCCCATATATGAGTGAGAACATATAATATTTATCCTTCTGTGCCTGACTTATTTTTCCTAACATAATGTCCTCCCAGCTTATCCATGTTCCTGCGAATGACGAGATTCCATCCTTCTTTATGGCTGACTAATATCCCAATTTGTGTGTGTGTGTGTGTATATATTATGTATAAAACATATAAACATATAAAAACATATATGTTATATGTTATAAAACATAAAACATATAAAAACATATAAAACATATTACATATAATATAATATATATGTAATATGTTTTACTTACCTATTTATCTGTTGATGAACACAAGCTGATTCTATATATTGGCCACTGTGAATAGTGCTGCAAATAAACAAGAAGGTGCAGATATCTCTTTGATATACAGATTTTCTTTCCTTTGGGTAAAAATCCAGCAGTACGATTCCTGAATCATACAGCATTTCTGTTTTTAGTTTTTTGAGGCACTTTTGTACTGGTTTCCATAATTGTTGTACTAATTTACATTCCCACCAATAGTGTGCAAGACTTCCTTTTTCTCTGCAATCTCACCGATGTTTGTTATTTTTTGTCTTTTTCATAGTAGCCATTCTAACTAGGGTGAGATGATATCTCATTGTGATTTTGATTTATATTTCTCTGATTATTAGTGATACTGAGCATTTTTTCATATACTTTTTAATCATATATGTGTCTTCTTTTGATAAATGTGTATTCAGATCCTTAGACGACAGGATCTTATATATAGAAAAATCTAAATACTCCACCAAAAGACTGGTAGAACTGATAGATAAATTCAGTAAAGTTGCAGGATAAAAAATCATTATACAAAAAAAAAAACATAGCATCTCTATACACCAGTAATAAACTAGCTAAAAAGCAATCCCGTTTAAAACAGTTACAAATAAATAAATAAATAAAACACCTAGAAATACGTTTAACAAAGGAAAGATCTCTACAATGGAAATTATAAAACACTGATGAAAGAATGGAAAGGATGTAGAAAAATGGAAAGATATCCAATATTTATAATTGGAAGAATTAATATTTTGAAAATGAACACACTCCCCAAACCAATCTACAGATTTAATGTAATCATTATCAAAATACCAGTGACATTCTTCAAATAATAGAAAAAGTAATCATAAAATTTGAATGAAACCACAAAAGGCCCTAAATAGCTAAAGCAATCCTGAGCAAAAAGAACAAAGTTGGAGACATCACATTACTTGACTTCAAACTATACTACAAAGCTATAATAACCAAAACAGCATGGTACTGGTATAAAAGTAGACTACAGACCAATGGAACAGAATAGATAATCCAGAAATAAATCCACATATTTACAGTCAACCAATTTTTGAAAAAGGTGCCAAGAACATATATTGAGGAAAGCATAGCCTCTTCAATAAGTGGTGCTGGGAAAACTGCTTATACATATGGAGAAGAATCAGACTAGACCCTTATTTCTCATCATATGCAATAATCAAATAAAAAATGAATTAAAAACTTAAATGTAAGATCTGAAACTACAAAACTACTAGGATAAAACATAGGAGGAAACCTTATTGACATTGTTTTGGGCAAAGATTTTATGAGTAAGACTTAGAAAGTATAGGAAACAAAAGCAAAAATAAGACTGGACAGCATAGTGACACTCTATCTCTACAAAAATAAAAAAATTGGCTGGGCCTAGAGGCATGTGCCAATATTCTCAGCTACTTGGGAGGCTCAGGTGGGAGGATCACTTGAGCCCAGGAAGTTGAGGCTGCAATGTGCTATGATCACACCACTGTGCTCTGGCCTGGGTGACAGAGTGAGACCTTGTCTCAAAAAAAAAAAGTAAAAATAGACAAAGGGGATTATATTAAACCCAAAGGTTTCTGTATACCACCAGCAACAACAACAATAACAAAATCAATAAAGAAAGAATTTCAGAGTTTGAAGACCAGTCTTTTGAATTAACCCAATCTAAAAAAAAAGAAAGAAAAAAGAATTTAAAAAATGAGCAAAGTCTTTGAGAAATATGGGATTATGTAAAGCAACCAAACCTGTAAATTATTGGCATTTCTGAGAGAGGAGAAAAATCAAACAATTTCAAAAATGTATTTGAGGGAATAATTCAAGAAAACTTCCTTAATCTTGCTAGCAAGGTAGACATCCAGATATGAGAAATCCAAAGAATACCCATGAGATACTAAACAAAATGAATATCACCAAGACATATAGTTACAGGAATCTCCAAGGTCAGTGCTAAAGACAGAAACCTTAAAAGCAACTAGAAAAAAACGTCAGATGTACTAAGGGAATTCCATTAGGCTAACATTGGACTTCTCAGCAGAAATCTTATAAACTAGGAGAGACTGAGGTACTATTTTTAGCATTCTTAAAGAAAAGAAATTTCCACCAGGGATTTCATATCCCATCAAAGTAAGCTTAATAAATGAAGAAATAAAATCTTTACCAGACAAACCAGCATTGAGGGAATTCATTACCACTAGACCAGTATTACAAGAGATCCTTAAGGAAGTTCTAAACATAGAAACAAAAGAACAATACCTGCTACCACAAAAATACACTTAAGTACATATCCTATAGACCCTATAAAAGCAAAAACAATAGAAACCACAAAACAAACAGCTAACAACATCATAATAGCACCAAAACCTCACATATCAATGTTAACCTTGAATGTAAATGATCTAAATTCTTCATTTAAAATGCACAGAGTAGCAAGTCAGATGAAAAAGCAAGACCTATCCATTAGGTGTTTTCAAGAGTCACCTCTCACACATAATGATACCCATAAGCTAGAAGTAAAGGGTTGAAGAAAGTTCTGCCACACAAATGGAAAACAAACAAAAAAGCAAGGGTCACTATTCTTATATCAGATACAATCAACTTTAAGCCAACAACAGTAAAAAAGGACAAAGAAAGACATTACATAATGATAAAGGTTCATTTGGTTAGATGACTTAACTATCCTAAATATGTATATGCACACAACATAGGAGCACCTAGAATCATGAAGCAAGCACTTCTAGACCCATGAAAAGACTTAGACAGATACACAATAATAGTGGGGGACTTCAGCACCCCATTGGCAGCATTAGACAGATCACTGAGGCAGAAAACTGACAAAAAAATCTCTGGACTTAAACTTGACATCAGACCACTTGGACCTAATAGACATCTCCACCTATTAAACACATAATATACATTCTTTTAATCTGTCCAAGGAATATACTCCAAGATTGACCACACACTCAGCCATAAAGCAAGTCTCAATAAATTTTAAAAAGCCCAAATCATACCAGTCATACTCTTGGGCCACAGTGGAATAAAAATAGAAATAAACATCAAGAAGTTCTCTCAAAATTACATAACTTGCTCCTGAATGACTTTTGGGGTAAACAATGAAATCAAGGCAGAAATAAAAAAATTATCTGAAGCAAATGAAAACAGAGACACAGCATACCAAAATCACTGGAATGCAGCAAAAGTAATGTTAAGAGGAAAGTTTATAGTGCTAAATGCCTACCTCAAAGAGTTAGATCTCAAATTAACAATCTAACATCACACCTAGAGCAACTAGAAAAACAAGAACCAGCCAACCCCAAAGCTAGTAGAAGAAAAGAAATAACTAAAATCAGAGTAGAACTGAATGGAATTAAGACTCCAAAATCCATACAAAGTATCAATGAAACCAAAAGTTAGTTTTTTGAAAGGATAAACAGGATTAACAGACCACTAGCTAGATTAACAAAGAAAAAAAAAGAGATATCCAAATAAGCACAATCAGACACAAAAAAGTGACATTATAACTAATCCCACAGAAATACAAAAGATTCTCAGAGATTATTATGAACACCTGTATGACACAAATCTAGAAGAAATGGATAAATTCATGGAAATACACAATGTCCCAAGACTGAATCAGAAAGAAATTGAAACCCTGAACAGATCAACATCAATTTCCAAAACTGAATGAGTAATAAAAAACCTACAAGCTAAAATAAGCCTAGATCAGATAGAGTCATAGCCAAATTCCACCAGACCTACAAAAAAGAGCTGGTAACAATTCTACTGAAATCATTTCAAAAAAATGAGGGGAGGGAATTCTCTCTAACTCATTCTACAAAGCCGGCATCACCCTGATACCAAGACTGAGCAAAGACGCAACAAAAAAAGAAAACAACAGGCCAATATCCCTGATGAACATAGACACAAAAATCCTCAACAAAATGCTAGCAAACCATATCCAGTATCACATCAAAATGTTAATTCACCATGATCAAGTAGGCTTCATTCCTGGGATGCAAGGTTGGTTCAACATAGGCAAATTAATAACTGTGATTCACTACATAAGCAGAATTAAAAACCAAAACCATATGATCATCTCAATAGATGTAGAAAAAGCTTTTGATAAAATACAACATCTCTCATCACTAAAACCCTCGAGAAACTAGGCACTGAAGGAACATACCTCCAAATAATAAGAGCCATCCATGACAAACCCACAGCCAGCATCATACTGAACAGGCAAAAACTGGAAGCATTTCCCTTGAGAACTGGAACAAGACAAGTATGCTCACTCTTACAACTCCTATTCAACATAGTACTGGAAGTGCTAGCTAGAGCAATCAGGAAAGAGAAAGAAATAAAATGTATCCAAATAGGAAAAGAAGAAGTGAAACTACCTCTTTTCATGGACAATATAATTCTATACCTTGAAAACCTTAAAGACTTCACCAAAAGGCTCCTGGAACTAATAATAAACAACTTTAGCAAAGTTTAAGAATACAAAATCAATGTATAAAAATTAATAGCTAATATATACCAATAATATTCTATATACCAATAGTATTCAGGCTGAGAGCCACACCAAGAACACAGTCCCATTTACAATAACCACAAAAAATAAGATGCCTAAGGGATACATCTGTATACCCTGGAATACAGATGTATCCCTTAGGCATCTTATTTTTTTTCTACAGACGTGTTCCTAGGTAGAAACATCTCTCCAAGAACTACAAAACACTGCTGAAAGAAATCACAGGTGACATAAACAAATGGAAAAACATTCCATGTTCATGAATTGGAAGAATCAATATCATGAAAATGATCATACTGCCCAAAGCTATCTACAGATTCAATGCTATTCCTATCAAACCATCAATGTCACTTTTCAGAGAATTGGAAAAAACTATTCTAAAATTCATAGGGAACCAAAAAAGAGCCTGAATATCTAAAGCAATCCTAAGCAAAAAGAATAAAGCCAGAGGTTCAAATTATAGTCTAAGGCTACAGTAACCAAAACAGCATGATACCAGTACAAAAAAAGACACAGACTAATGGAACAGAATAGAGAACCCAGAAATAAAACCATACACCTGTAGCCATCTAAACTTCAACAAAGTTGACAAAAAATAAGCAATAGGGATGACTCCCTGTTCTACAAATGGTGCTGGGATAGCTGGCTAGCCATTTACAGAGAATGAAAACTGGACCCCTACTTTTCACAATATATACAATTTAATTCAAGATGGATTAAAGATTTAAGTGTAAGACCTTAAGCTATAAGAATCCTAGAAGAAAAGCTACGAAACATTTTGGACATGGGTCTTGGGAAAGAATATATGACTAAGTCCTCAAAAGCAATTGCAACAAAACCAAAAATTGACAAATGGAATGTAATTAAACTAAAGAGCTTCTGCACAACAAAAGAAACTAACAGAGTAAACAGACAACCTACAGAATGGGGGAAAGTCCTCACAAACTATGCATCTGACAAAGGTCTAATATCTAGAATCGAAAAGGAACTTAAACGAGTGAACAAGCAATAAACAACCCTATTAAAAATGAACCAAAGACATAAACAAACACTTCTCAAAAGAAGGCATACAAGTGGCCAAAAAGCATATAAAAAATGTTTCACATCACTAATTATCAGAGAAATGCAAATCAAAACCACAATGAGATACCATCTCACACCAGTCAGAATGGTTATTATTAAAAAGTCAAAAAATTCCAGATGTTAGCAAAGCTGTGGAGAAAAGGGAACTCTTATACACTGTTGATGTGAATGTAAATTAGTTCAGCCACTGTGGAAAGCAGTTTGGAGATTTCTCGAACTTAAAACAAAACTACAGTTTGACCCAGCAATCCCCTTACTGGGTATATATCCAAAAGAAAACTAATTATTCTACCAAAAAGACACATGTACTTGCATGTTTATTGCACCACTATTTACAGTTGCAACATCATGAAATTAGCTTAGGTGCCCATCAACAGTGGATTGGGTAAAGAAAATAAATATGGTATGGAGTATTATGCAGTCATAAAAAATGAAATTATGTCTTTGCAGCAACATGGATGCAACTGGAGGCCATTATCCTAAGCCATTTAATACAGGAACAGAAAGCCAAATACAGTATGTCCTCACTTGTACGTGGGAACTAAACATTGGGTACTCATGGACATAAAAATGGCAACAATAGACACTGGGGACCACTAGAGGTGGGAGGGAGGAAGAGGGGCAAGGATTGAATAACTAACTGTTGGCTACTATGTGCAGTACCTGGGTAGCAAGATCATTTGTATCCCAAACCTCAGCATCATGCCATATACCCAGGTAACAAACCTGCACATGTAGTCTCTGAATCTAAGATAAAAGCTGAAAAAGATTAAAAAATTAGAAATACTCACCTAAGATTTTTTTGAAAATAACTTTCACATGGCTTATATAAAAAATAAGAACTGAAAAAAGCAAAAATAGACAAATGGGATTATATTAAACTAAAAATCATCTGCACACCACAGGAAGCAATCAACAGAGTAAAGAGACAACACGTAGGATGGGAAGAAATAATTGCAAACTATTCATCCAACCAGGGATTCATATCCAGAATATACAAGGAACTCAATAGCAAAAAAAAATTCATTTATAAAGTGGGATAGTAGTGCCAACTCTTTCTGTTTTTGACCTCAACTCTCCAGCAATTCCTCAGGGCTCAGTTCTGGGTTCTCTACTCCTCCCAAAACAATCCTCCCATCTTTGTACTCACATCTGTTACCTAAAAACATCTGAACTTTGATGTAACTCCAGTTTGAAAGATTCTTATTAGCTCTAGACCAGGCTTGTCTAACCTGTGGCCCACAGGTCACATGTGGCCCAGGACGGCTTTGAATGTGGCCCAACACAAATTTATAAACTTACTTAAAATATTATGAGATTTTTTTGTGTGATTTTTTTTTTTTTTTTTTTTTAGCTCATCAGCTATGGTTAGTGTTAGTGTATTTTATGTGTGGCCCAAGACAATTCCCCTTCTTCCTGTGTGGCCCCCAGGGAAGTCATAAGATTGGACACCCCTGCTGAGATCTATATTTTCAGCTGCCAACCCAGCTTTTACCTTTGGATCTCTCAGGTGCCTCAAATTCAGTATGTACCAAATGGAATTTTATCCTCTCTTCCTCCCAAAAGCTCCTTCTTTAGAGTTCCCTGAATCAGTGAATGGTACCGCAGCCACTCGGTTGTTCATGTCAAAATCAGTGAGTTACCACTGATGTCTTTCCTTCCCTCAACTTCTAGACTTCATCAATTGCCAAGTTCTGTGAATCCTAACTCCTAAATATTGCTCATTTCTTTCCATCTCCTCTGCCTTTTAAAGACACTTGATGTCTACTCAAGTCTAGTCAAGTCTTCTTCTCCTCCCACTTGGAGATCTGCAACATCTTCCCAGGAGACTTCACCTGATTCACTCTTGCATGCTCTCATTCATTCTTTTCACAAAAGTCAGAGCAATCTGAAAAAAAAAAATCATAATTGTGTTATACCATCCCCATGGCTCAACTTTAATGGCCATATTTATTTTATATAACATAAAATTTACTATCCCAACCATTTTTAAGTATACAGTTTAGTAGTAGTAAGTATATTCACATTTTTGTGCAACCAATCTCCAGACCTTTCTCATCTTGCAAAACTGAAACTCTTTACTTATATAACAAAAACTCCCCATTCTCTCTCCCTCCAGCTCCTGGCAACCACCATTCTACTTTCTCTCTCTACGAATTTGACTACTCTGAGTATCTCATATAAGTAGAATCATACAGTATGTATCTTTTATGACTGTGTTAGTTCACTTACCATTATGTCCTCAAGGTCATCCATGTTGTAGCATGTGTCAGAATTTCCTTCCTTTTAAAGGCTACATAATATTCCACTGTATGCATAAAATACATTTTATCCACTCATCTGTAGATGAATACTTGGGTTGCTTCTACCTTTTGGCTGTTGTGAACAATGCTTCTATAAACATGGTACACAATAACTTTTTGAGAACCCCCCCTTTCAATTCTATTTCATGTATACCCAGAAATGGAATTGCAGGATTATGTGACAATTCTATTTTTACTCTTCCGGAGAACCAGCATACTTTTTTATATATCAGTTGTGCCATTTGACATTCTCACCAACAGTGCACAAAAATTCTAGTTTCTCCACACCCTTGCCAACATTTGTTATTTTCTGTTTGTTTTGATAGTAGCCATCCTTATGGGTTGCAGCATTTGTAGATTCCACTGTTGATTTTCAACATAGACAATCGTTTTGTCCTCCACATTAAAGGTGATTGTGCTGTAAAGTGGTATCTCATTGTGATTTTGATTTCTGTTTCCCTCGTGATTGGTAATGTTGAACATCTTTACGTTTGTTTATTGGATACTTGTATATTTTTGGAGAAATGTCCATCTAGGTTCTTTGTCAATTTTAAAATCATTATTGTTGTTGAGTTGTAGGAGTTCCTTATCTATTTTAGATATTAACTCCTTATCAGATACATAATTTGCAAATAATTTTTCCTATTGTGTGGTTTGCCTTTTCACTCTGATAATTGTGTCCTTTGATGGACTTTGGTGGCTTTGTACCAGTCCTAAGATAAAAGACCCCAATCCTTCGTAATTCAACTTTAGTTTATATCTCTAGTCTCATGGAGCACCCTTTTGATTGTTGGGCTGCAACCACTAGCCTTTTAAGCTCTTTTCCTCTTCTGTTTGTTTGGTCCTTTGCCTAGAGCATCTGTAAGTTATTGGTTATTACCATGATCATGAGTATCTGATCAAGGATTGCCTCTTCTACTAGACAGCAGACTCTGTGAGGCAGGAACTATGCCTGGGGCCAGCTTACTCATTAGCAGAGTAGGCACAGTGCCTTGGGCCATCATTCTTTTCGGGGTTCACAAAAATGTTTTAATTTCAATTGTTAAAAAAATCAGTTACAAAAAGAATATAATAATAATAGAGAATAAATCCAGCTTGGATTATATTTGTCTTTATACCAACACAGTTGTAAAATATAAACTTATAAATTTATTTGTTTTTTTAAATAAAGGAAGGAACCCAAACAGGCTAAAGGGCTTAGGACCCACACAAGTTAAAATGCAACCTTGATTATGCCTGTTTAGTTCTTGCCTGTGTCCCCATTTGGACTATTATAAGGCCTCACACGCACTAGACAGTCAACTAACATGCATCAAACGAATGGAGGAATGAGAATAGCAAAAAAGAGGGATCTGCAGTTAGTGTATAGAATCTATTTAACACTGATTCTTTGAAATAATACCATAGCTCTTAGTTATAAGAGGCAGAGGACACTGAATTTCTTTCTGTCTTTGCCCAAGGGTGCTCTGTTCTATTGGTTTTGAAAGATTTTAGAAAGAGATCTACAGAGAGCCAAGACCTAGCTTTAACACCTGAATTCAGCCTTATTGTCTATGGTTCTTTAAAAACTGAGCCTGCACACTCCGGGAAGGTCTGATACCGAGGCAATGTTTTCTCCCTCTTTTTTTTTCTTTCACTATCTTAACATTTTTAAAACACAGCTTGATTGAGGTGTAATTGTCATGCAATAAACTGCACATATTTAAAGTGTACACCTTGGTAAGTTTTGATATATGTACATGCCCCTGAAACCATGAAGATAATGAACATATCCATCACGCCCTAAAATTTTCTTTGAAGTCAGGTGGCTCCTTTAACTATGTTCTTTTTCAGATTTGTTTTATTCTAGATTCTTGAGAATCAGCTTGTAATTTCTTCAAAAAAAGCCACGTGGGATTTTGACTGGGACTGCTTTGGATCTATATCGTTTTGAGGAGAATTGACATCTTAACAATATGATGCCTTTTGACCCATGAACATCTCTCTCCATTTACTTAGATCTTTAATTTCTCTCAGCAATATTTTATATCTTCTGGTATATAGGTATTTCACATAATTTTTCAAATTTATCTCTAAGTATTTTGATTTTTTATGCTGTTATAAATGATAGTTTTTGAATTCTAAGTTTTGATTATAGCTTGTATATAGAGATACAATTGGTTTTGCATATTGATCTTTTGTCCTACAGTCTTGCAAACCTCACTTATTAGGTCTAGTAGCATTTTTAGATTCCATTGTTGATTTTCAATGTGGACAATTGTTTTGTCCTCCACATTAAAGGTGATTGTGTTGTCCTTCTTTAAATTATCTTTGCTGGGAGGTTGGTCTAAATTACATATTGTGCCTGTCTGAAAATACAAATGATGTTCTCTGCAGTGAAGAGAGGGAGCTTAGTCTCATTGTACAATCAATCTGCGTTTGAATCAATAGCTTCCAGTCCATCTTGAGCCCATATGTGTAGGCCACAGTGATTTTCTGGCTTCTCACCCTGGCAGTCTTGGTACCTTGGTGCCCGGAGAGCTTCGTGCTGTTTGCAGAAGTGCATTTCACCGTGCAATCTGTCCTCCAGACTCTGTATAAATGTCAGATATTATTAATCTTAGCACTTTTAGCAACATCCCTCTCTACACGTGGTAAAGTTTTCGTTTCTCATATGCTGAGATCACAATATCATAGCACCCTCATCTGAAGGTGATTCGGCATTAATAAAACCCTATCATGAATCTATACCTCCTTTCTCTGTGTTCTCTGGCTCCTTCCACACTCATCCCAACTCCTTCCCATGGACTTTCTCTGACTTAACACTTTTTTAAAACATCTTTTCATTTTCAGGTGCCGAAAAGTTTAGAGTCAACCCTTAGCAAGGGCACAGAACTTCTTGACATGCATTTTTTGTAAAGGCCTCATTCCTGGCTCTGTTTATGTTTCTGTCTCATTTTCCCTTTGTCTCTTCTTTCTTGTCTACTATTGATTTATGTTCTTTTGGTATATTTTACCTATGTTTGTGAGTCAACCCAAATTCTTTCTGAAAAAAGGCAAGATATAAATTACAGTTGACCCTTGAACAATGTGAAGATAAAGGTACTGACCCCCCGTACAGTCAAAAATCCACATAAAACTTTTGAGTCTCCAAAAACTTAACTAAAAATAACCTACTGTTGACCAGAAGCTTTACTGATAACATAGTCGATTAACACATATTTTGTATGTAATATATATTATATATTATATTCTTGTAATAAAGTAAGCTAGAGAAAAGACAATGTTATTAAGAAAATCGTACAAACAGAGAATACTGTAAACACTTCTATGCACATAAACTAGAAAATCTAGAAGAAATGGATAAATTCCTGGACACATACACCCTCCCAAGACCGAACCAGGAAGAAACTGAATCCCTGAATAGACCAACAATGAGTTCTGACATTAAAGCAGTAATAGCCTATAAACAAAGAAAAGCCCGTGACCAGATGGATTTATAGCTGAACTCTACCAGAGGTATAAGGAAGAGTTGGTACCATTCCTACTGAAACTATTCTGAAAAATTGAAAAGAGGAAAGCCTTCCTAACTCATTATATGAGGCCAGCATCATCCTGATGCCAAAACCTGGCAGAGATACAACAATAACAAAAAAAAAAAAAAAAAAAAAAAAGAAAAAACTTCAGTCCAATATCCTCTATGAACATCAATGTAAAAATCCTCAACAAAGAACTGGCAAACCAAATCCAGCAGCACATCAAAAAGCTTATCCACCATGATTAAGTAGCCTTCATCTCTGGATGCAATGCGGGTTCAACATATGCAAATCAATAAATATGATTCATCACATAAAAAAACAAAGACAAAAACCACATGATTATCTCAATAAACAGAGTAAAGGCCTTTGATAAAATTCAACATCCCTTCATGTTAAAAACTCTCAATAAACTAGGTATTGAAGGAACATATCTCAAAATATTAAGAGGCATTTCTGATAAACCCACAGCCAATATCATACTGAATGGGCAAAATCTGGAAGCATTCCTCCTGAAAACTGGCACAAGACACAGTTGTCCTCCTACCACTCCTATTCAACATAGTATTGGAAGTTCTGGCCAGGGTAATCAGGCAACAGAAAGAAATAAAGGCATTCAACTAGGAAGAAAGGAAGTCAAACTATCTTTGTTTGCAGATGACATGATCCTATACCTAGAAAGCCCTATTGTCTCAGTCCAGTTCTTGAGCTGGTAACCAACTTCAGCAAAGTCTCAGGATACGAAATCAATGTGAAAAAATTGCTAGCATTCCTATACATTCAACAACAAGCCAGCTGAGAGCTAAATCATGAATAAAGTCCCATTCACAACTGCCACAATAAGAATAAAATACCTAGGAATATAGCTAATGAGGGAAGTAAAGGATCTCTTCAAAGAGAACTAGAAACTGCTCAAAGAAATCAGAGATGACACAAATGGAAAAACATTCTATGCTTATGGATGGGAACAATCAACCTCACGAAAATGGCCATACTGCCCAAGGCAATTTATAGATTCAGTGCTGTTACCATTAAACTACCATTGACATTCTTCACAGAATTAGAAAAAACTATTATAAAATCCATATGGAACAAAAAAGCCTGAATAGACAAGGCAATCCTAAGCAAAAAGAATAAAGCTGAAGGCATCGTGTTACCTGACTTCAAACTATACTTTAGGGATACAGTAACTGAAACAGCATGGTACTGGTACAAGAACAGATACAAAGACCAATGGAATAGAACAGAGAACCCAGAAATAAGACTGCACACCTACAACTATTTGAGCTTCAACAAACCTGACAAAAGCAAGCAATGGGGAAAGGATTACCTATTTAATAAGTGGTGCTGGGAGAATTGGCTAGCCATATATGGAAAATTAAAATTGGACCCCATCCTTACACCATATACAAAAATCAACTCAAGATGGATTAAATACTTAAATGTAAAACCTCAAACTATAAAAACCCTAGACGAAAATCTTGGCAACACCATTCAGGACATAGGCATGGGCAAAGTTTTCATGATGAAGATGCCAAAAGCAATTGCAACAAAGCAAAAATTGACAAATGGGATCTAATTAAAGAGCTTCTCCACAGCAAAAGAAACTATCAACACAGTAAGCAGACAACTTACAGAATGGAAGAAAATTTTTGCAATCTATGCATCTGACAAAGTTCTATTATCTAGCATCTTTAAGGAACTTAAACAAATTTACAAGAAAAAAACAACCCCATTAAAAAGTGTGCAAATAACATGAACAGACACTTCTCAAAAACGGCATACTTGTGGCCAAGAAATACATGAAAAAATGCTCAACATCACTGATCATTAGAGAAATGCAAATCAAAACCACTAGCTGGGTTTAATACCTGGATGATGGGTGACCTGTGCAGCAAACCATCATGGCACACGTTTACCTATGTAGCAAACCCGCACATCCCGCACATATACCCCTGAACTTTAAATGAAAGTTGGATATTAAAAGAAAATCATAAGAGAAAATATATTTACTATTCATATAAATTAATGTAAATGAATATTAAATGAATAGTATTGCAAGAATATTAAATGAATAGTAAATGAATACTTACTATTCATTAATAGTAATGAATCACCATAAAGGTCTCCATCTTTGTAGTTTTCACATTGACTAGGCTGAGGAAGAAGACAACGAGGAGAGTTTGGTCTTGCTGTCTCAGGGTTGGCAGAGGCAGAAGAAAATCTTTGTCTAAGTGGAGCCATGCAGTTCAAACCTGTGTTACTGAAGGGCTAATTGTAATTGAGTAAAATTACTCTTAGAAGAGTGTTTTCTGGCTGTTTTGAGTGGTGCTTTTTAGCGGTAAATTTGGTGAGAGGGGACTTTTCCTCTGGAGGACATGCTTCCTTTTGTCAACTGCTTCCACTCACATTCTCAGAGTCAACAGTGAGACTTTTTAAAGCTGTTCACAACAATATAATTTGTTACCCTTTTGAAAGGCTTTTCCTTCTTGCACCTTTCCTGCCTTCATCATGGCACTTCTAACTTCCTGCCACCCAAATTTGAAACCTCAGGCTTCAAACTAGTTTCCTCTATATAACTGGTCATCGATTTTTGTTAATTCTATCCTTAAAACAGCTTCTACATCCTCTCTCCTCATTCATTTCCTAGGCCATGACCTAGGCCCAGGTTTTTATCACCTGAGAACCACACCTGCCCATGATGAGGTCTCTTTACTTTCTATGTATAATTCAGAAACCATCTCATACCAGTGTCAGCTTGTTCTTTCTTGGAACATTAATCTCATCATGATGTCACCTTTCTTACAAACAACTGGTAGCTCACTATTATACATAATGGATATAATAGCTCACTATTATACACAAGATAGTGATAGTAATATTTTGGTAAGCGACTTCCTCATTTTATATCTTCATTCGATCCTTATATTGAGGAGATATATAGAGAGCCTCATATATATAAAAGGATGTACTATATATGATATATATTCTGCATTATATATTTCCTTAGTATATATCCTCATTTGATCCCTGTAATACAGTTATTTATTATTGTTAGCCATTGTCATGGATGTTGTGCCCTGCTGCCTACCTCCTCCTTCAAGATTGCTTGATTTTATCCCCAGCTACTGGGAAGATTGTTTCCTGACATCTCTCAGTGCATTTTCCTTTCTTGGCTGAAGTGAGACATCTCACTTCAGGTCATGCCCCTCCCCCAGGGAAGCAACATCCAATGACTGGTTGATGTGAGTCCATAAGGCCTGGCCTTCTCACCCCAATCTGGGCCACTCTGAAGGGTCATCCTAGCTCCAGAGCTCCCTGTGGGGTCAGCTGGAATCCTTGTTGCCTGCCTGGCAGCCCAGCTTCTCCCTCTGCCCAGCCCTGCTTCCTTGTCTTGCCCCCGCAGTGTTGCTCTGCAGAGCATGCCCTAATAAACTTCCCACACGCTAATCTCCATCCCAGTGTCTGCTTCCTAGAGGACCCAACCTGTGACACCCACATTTCAAAGATGCGGAAACTGAGGTTCAGAGAGATTAGGTGACTTCCCCATCATGGGCCAGAAACAGCACAAGACCCAAATCAGAAGTCCTGGTCCTGCTACTCGCTAGCAATGTGGTTTTGTTCACATGATTTAAGATCTTACCCTTAGTTCCCTCGTCTCTAAAATGGGTATCATGTGACCTGACTCACAGGGTTATCGCAAGTTATCTCATGAACACATGCAGACCCAAGCGCCTAGCACAGTGTCTGCCAGAGCGTAGACACCCCGCCATCAGGGTCCTCAGCTGGTCAACAGCAGGGGCTGCCCTGGAAGGCTGCTCTCTGACCTTATTGCACAGTTGCTAAAAGAAAAAGAATGTGAGCCACACATGGAATTTAAAATTTTCGAGTAGCCACGTTAAAAAAGTAAAAGAGTTATGTTCATACTGTCCTGTAAAAATACATAAATAAAAGGAAAATAAAACAGGTGAAATTAACTTTAGAAATATATTCCATTTAACTCAATATAGCCAACATGTCATCTCAGCATGCAATCAATATAGAAAGTATTAGATATTCTTTTTTTTTTTTCCATATTAAATCTTTGAGATCTGGATGTGCTTTCTACCCACAGCACATCTCAGCTGAGGCTAGGTACATTTCAAGTGGTCAATGGTGATGCAATGAATAGCTGAGCTCGAGAGGCTCTGTGCCCTACCCACCCGTCCACCACACAGTACCTGTTCCCCACCTGTAGGAAGAGTTCCGCTGATTCAGTCCCCTCCTCACACATCTCGCCAAGTCTCCTTCCTACTTCCCAACGGAAGCCCGTGCCCTCAGCCCCTCTCTCTTGACCTTATCGTCTCTTTCCAGATTCCAGGCTGTAGCTCACATGGCTGACCCCACCTATAATACCCCACCCTGAGCTACAAGACATGGGAGCATTAACAACGAAAGCAAAGGAAACAATTCCAACTAGATGGATGAATGGTAAATGCAAGTTTTTAAAAAAACCACAAAATTAAAAGCCAGCTGGGAATGGAAATCACAAATGTGGTAGAGAAGGAGTTAGTCTCAGTCTTTAAAGAGTTTCTACTTTGACAAGAAAAACACTAAAATATCAACATAGGAAAGTGGGTAGGGACATGAATAGACAGTTCACGAATAAGGGAATAAAAATGGCTCACAACATGTGGGTAAATGATCAGCTTTATCAGTGATCACAGAAAGGCAAATAATGACAATAAACTACTATTTCCCCTACTGCATCATGCAAAATTAAGACTAGGACACTACTCAAGGCTGGTGAGGGTGCAGGGAGAAAAGCGCAGAGCCCACGCTGTTGATGGGAGTACATTCCGGAAAGCCTTAAAATATTCATACACTTTACCCAGTAATTCCTCTTCCAGGAATCTTCTAGAGAAATAATCAGAAATGCAGACAAAGACATATGAGCACAGATGTTAATCAGAGTGTTATTTATTATTGCCAAAGCAGCCTAGATGCTCAGTACCGTAGAGATGGTATATGATTTACAGATTACTCAAACAATGGAAAACCAGGAAGTTACTTAAAAATGATGTTGATTAAGATGTTTAATGATATGGGAAAAACTTGTATATAAAGTTAATTTTAAAAAACAAGATTATATATTCAATATGATCTCAACTTCATAAATGTTGCAAGAAAAAATGGCTATCTGGTAATTAAAAAGTGTTGGTTATTTTTGGTTGGTGTGACTTTAGGTGGTGGTTATTGTCTGCTTTATACATTTTTAAAGTAAAATGTACATATCAAAATGTGCACACCTTAACTGTACAATTTTGACAAATGAATACACCCATGTATCTTATGTCCCTATCATAATACAGAACATCTCCATCTGCCCAAAAGTTCCCTTGTGACCTGTTCCAATCCCCACCCTCCCTGCAAGGGGAATCCTCTATTTTCATTTTTTTTTCCTTAAATGAGTGTGCTTGTTCTAGAACCTCATAGCAATGGACTCATTAAGTATGTATGCTTTGTGTGTATGGTTTCTTTAGCTCAGTATTATTTCCAAATTTTTTATGTTGTACTTGCCCAACACCAATAATTTTTTTTTTCTTTTTTTCTTTTCTTTTCTTTTTTTTTTTTTGAGACGGAGTCTCTCTCTGTCGCCCAGGCTGGAGTGCAGTGGCCGGATCTCAGCTCACTGCAACCTCCACCTCCTGGGTTCACACCATTCTCCTGCCTCAGCCTCCCAAGTAGCTGGGACTACAGGTGCCCGCCACCACGCCCAGCTAATTTTTTATATTATTTTTTGCCATTCTCCTGCCTCAGCCTCCCGAGTAGCTGGGACTATAGGCGCTGGCCACCACACCTAGCTAATTTTTTTTGTGTTTTTTTTTAAGTAGAGTTGGGGTTTCACCGTGTTAGCCAGGATGGTCTCAATCTCCTGACCTCGTGATCCGCCCGCCTCAGCCTCCCAAAGTGCTGGGATTACAGGCGTGAGCCTCTGCACCCGACCTTCCTTTTTTTTTCAGATGGAGTCTGGCTCTGTCACCCCGGCTGGTGTGCAGTGGCGCAATCTCGGCTCACTGCAACCTCCACCTCCTGGGTTCAAGAGATTCTCCTGTCTTAGCCTCCCAAGTAGCTGGGACTACAGGCACCCGCAACCATGCCCGGCTAATTTTCATATTTTTAGTAGAGACAGAGTTTCCCTATGTTGGCCAGGCTGGCCTCGAACTCCTGACTTCAGGTGATCTGCCCACCTTGGCTTCCCAAAGTTCTGGGATTACACGCGTGAGCCACCGCGCCCGGCCAAGAATTTTTAAAAGGGTTATTTCCTAAAAACAGGAAGCTCATTCTTGGACAGCCCACAACTAATCTATGATCACTCCTTTGAAGCTGCCTCCTTCAAGCCCTCTGCCCCACGGACCCACTGTGCCGAGCTTCTGTGCGCTGGGAGGCTGGGCTCCTAATCCCGGCACACACGGTCTTCTTGCAGATGCGGTTGTTGGGGGAAGCGGCTGTGCTGTGGCACCCTGGAAACCCTGCCCATAACTGCATGCGCGGAGACTGGACCCGCAGCAGATCTGAGTCTTGGCAGAATGCCTGCCTGTGGCTCTTCTCGAACACAAGAGCACGAGACAGTTGCAAAGAGCTGCTACAAGGGCATTTCTCACTCGTTTCCTTACATATACCAAGGGGGCCGTCCTGAGACGGCTGCTCCTCTCCTCGGGTTCTGATGAGGTATGAGGCCTTCTGTCTCACCCTTAAGACGCTGCTGCAGGCCGTAGGCTGCTTAGCTGCAGAGGGCTTTGGCTCCTCTACAATAGGCATCCCATCATTGGTGCTTCAGACATGTGGCCCCTTTTATTCTGGTGTCACCCTGTACAAGGGCCACAGGGACCTTGTACCTTTGGCTCCTCCTCCTCTCACTCTGCACAAATGGTAAATGGAGTCTGAATAGGCTTAGCTGTTTCTTTACCAGCTGAATCCTCTGTCAAGCTTGGCCTTGCCTTGAGCTTGGCAGTTGCCAGGTACACATCTTTGCTGGTTCCCTAGGGCTGCTGAAACGAAGTGCCATAAAGTGGGCGGTTTTCACAATAGACGTCTACTGTCTCACAGTTCTGGAGGCTAGAAGTCTGAGAACAAGGTGCCAGCAGGGCTGCTTCCTTCTAAGGGCTCTGAGGGAAGGATCCACGCCAGGCCTCTCTGCCTGGTGTGCGGGTGGCTGTCTTCTCTGTCTCTTCACATAGAGTCCCTGAGTGTGTGTTGGCATTGAAATTACCCCTTTGCATAGGACACCAGTCATATCGGATCACAACCTCATCTTAACTAATTCCATCTGCAGTGACCCTATTTCCAGACAAGGTCACATGCTGAGGTACTGGGGGTTAGACTTCACATAAAAATTTGAGGAAAATACAGTTCAACCATAGCAACATCTTTGTCCCCAACTAGACTGTAGGCTCCTGGGTCAAGAGAGTCTCAGTAAGTGCTGGACAAGTGTGTTCGGTAACAAAGAGAAGGAAGGGAACTGAATAAGGTCTTGTCAGGAGACACCTGTAGAGGGCCTGGGGTGGTCTTACCCCAGCGATACTCCGTCAGCCTTGTCATGACCCGGAACTGGCAAGGCTCAAAAAGATGGATAAAGGTGGTAAGGAAGACTCCCAGCTTACTGATTCACAATGGGGACATCCCTTTTAGGAACAGGACAGCTCTTTTCTCCCAGCCATGGCATTTATTACCTTCTCTGGGGATGGCCTCCTGGGAAGCCACACTGGTCATGCTGGCTGAGAGCCTCAGGCGGGGGCCAAGGTGGAACCCCTGAGGACAGTTCACCCAGGTTCTGAGGGAACCTGAGGAGGAAACAGAGATGATATCATCCACCCCCAACATTACAGGTAAGGAAACAGAGGCAAGAGACTGAGTGAGTTGTCTACTTTTGGTGACAGGGTGACAACCCTGTGAGTGACAGAGCTGGGACAAAATCTCAGGTGTCCTGACCTCCTGTTGAGTGCTTTTACCGTGCCGAGCTCTTCAGCCAACACTTCATGTTCCCTCAGACTCACTGTCCTCAGCGTAATGGAGCACATGCCTTCATGCCCCTCCCACAACAAGCGCTTCCTTGAAGCCATGGACGCACATGTCCCAGAGGAGGAGGGCAGGCTCCAGGAGCTGGTCAGAGAGGAATCTCCCAAACACCCTGCTCTGCAATGGACTCTGCTTGCCCCAGAAGTAGGAGGATTCCCAAACATGTCTATATCCAGGCATAGAATTTATTGTGGTCCTTGCACACCTAGTGGCAGCTTTCAGTCGAGAAACCAAGAAGCCAAGACTATGTTCCACAGTCAGCACTGCCTCCTGTGCTTTGTTTATGATTAAAGATAATCCATGTACAGAGGCTGCTTATAACGGGGTTTCATCCTGATAAACCCATTGTAAGTTGAAAATATCATCAAACATGCATTTAGTATACGGAACTTACTGAACATCAAGCTTAGCGTAGCGTACCTTAAATGGGCTCAGAACACTGACATTAGACTACAGTGGGGCAAAATCATCTAACACAAAGCCTATTTTATAATAAAATGTTGAAAATCTCAAGTAATGAATACTGTACCGAAAGTCACAAACAGGATGGTTGTATGGGTACTTGAAGTGTGATTTTTACTGAATGCCTCTTGCCATAGTAAAGCTGAAAAATTGTAAGCAAAACCATCACAAGTTGGGGACCATCCATACCTGTGTGTACATCATAAGTTCCTTTGAGAGCCTTGTCCTTCGCCTTTGTATCTGATTCCTCTCTTCCAGTTCCTGGGTGGTATAGATGCTCAGTAAGAACATAGTTAGACAAACGCACCAATAAACTTATGGGAGAAGTTCCTACCTGCCATGAAGATGGGGTGGGAAGGGGAGGGGTCAGAATTGATGAATTAATTTCTTTTCTTCTCTACCAGAGTCTGTTCTTGAGTTTGCTTTTGGAATGCCTTTTCCTCTCTCCTGCCCTGCCCTCCCCTCCATTCAGCTCCCAGACAGCAGGCTTTGAAAGGGGGCTGTTCTTTAGGGAAAACTTTTAATTAACCCCACATATATTCCCAGAATTGTCAGGTTTTTTTCCAAAGTCTCTATTTAGAAATATCATAGGTTTACTCTTTTTTAAAACAATAAATTATCACTCTGAACCAACCCATAAAAAGAAACAGTGGGAGGGAAGGTGAAAAAATGAAACCCAACCACATCTTTGATGGGAAAGATGTTCCCATTGAAAGTCTTACTGGGACACCCAGTTTTCCTTACTGGAATGCTGAGGCTGACATTATCAAACACTGTGCCATTTGGAAGAGTTCATTAGTGCATTTGGGAATTTTCCAAGGGAAATTTCAGTGAATCAGAGGCTTCTGAGAAATGCATGATTCATAGTGAGGGGATCTACTGTTTTCTCACTGAAGGCTGATTCTTTAATGTCATGACATAATCTTCAAATCATACCTTAGTCTGATACCTTTCAAGATCTAGCAAATATCAACAGGCCACTCTCTTGGGTGCTCAGTGAGGCATAAAGAGAGGCTCTGACCCTTTAAGGAACATGCATGTCTATTCAGAACTGCTCCCAGCGTGTGTCTCTATTGTACTCTTTCTCTCTCTCTCTCTCTCTCTCTTTTTTTAACAGAGTCTGAAGACAGAGTTGAAATAAACCACAGGGATTATCTGGACCCATCCATCTGTGGTGTTATTTCAGATACTGCCTCTCCTTGAGGTCTTTCCTAACTCAGCAGCCAAACTAATTACTCTTTGCTCTGAGCTCCCATGCACTTTGCATAGAGTCTGTTACAGCTTTTCCCAGAGTGCATTATAATTATTTGTTTGCATGTCTGTCTCCTGGGCTCCCAGGAACCAACATCATGTCATACTTAGGCTTGCATTCCACACTAGCTCCTAGCAGAGTTTTTGGCAAATAGTAGTTGCTCAACTGATGTCTGTTGAATGAGTTAAAAAGGACTCACTTTCTGCAGACAATAAAGCTGGGGACTCAGAGGGACAAGGTGCTTTGGGTAAGATAAAGATTTGTATCACTGCTTACATTCATCTACCGTTAATTATGAAAGAGAATGAACTAATAGTGCAGCATATTGTCCCAGTTTCCTGTATTTACTATCTCTGACCAGATTTACAGAGGCCACATGCTTCTAGTTGGTCCCTGCATGTTGCTTGATTGTTCTATTTAATATGGTTTACTCTGGCTAATGATGGAAAGCTATAGTCCCTTCCTCTTTGCCCCAGAAAGGACAGAAATGCTTTGCTCAGACCTCATACTTGTTGGGCCTGTTCTTTGTATTACAGGAAGAAGGAGTTGGCTGGGAAATGTGAGATCATTTCCTGGGTCTTTCTTTTCCCTTTATTTTCTTAGTGTCTCTCTTTTTTTTTTTTTTTTGGACAACTCATGGAGTTCACCTGACTATGGACTTGGTATATGTGAGAACAAAACACGTTTTGATCTCACAGTCCCAAGTGGTCTCTTGCAAAAACTGAGCAGAGGTCTCAATTTGCTGTTGGCATTACCAGTTAGTATCAGCATGATGGACAGGTGGGGTAGGGATTTTCAGCTTCGTGTGACTTATGCTCAGGAAGCTCTTTGCCCAAAATCATCTTTCAGACTCTGTCCATGTGCACTGAAGTATTATGAAAAGGGAATGAGCATTGAAACTGCTAGAGATGATTTTCTTCAAGGTATTTAACAACGTTTTTAGCATGTAGGGCCAGTCAGAGTCTTCCAACACTTTAGTTGCTGGGTTGAGGGGTTTTGAGGAAAGGCTGGGGAGCCGGAGAAAGGAAGTGAAGTTGTTGGAGACAACAGGGACTTGAATCAACAGCTGTACACCAACTAATATGAAGCTTGTTCAAAATCTACACAAGTGGTGTGGCCTTGTGGATGTGTCTCAGCAGACTGTCCACCCAGAGAGTAAGGAAGAACTGGGGCAATTAACATCTCCACCAACTACTTTTGGATGGTGGTTCCTAAACCCTTTCCACAACAGAATCCCTGGAGGATCTTTTACGAATGCCAACGCCCAAACTACAGTCTCTGGGGTGGGACCCAATATTGTTGAAGCTCCCTAGGTTGACTCCAGTGTGCATATAAATTGAGAACTCTGCTCTATAACATTCAGTCATTTTGTCTTTTGAGTGCCAACTTCCTTCTCAGTAACAAGTGGACAGCAAATACCCAGCTCATCAGCTTTTTGGGAAAATCAAATGGATATGTGCAGTGTCTGACGTACAGTAGGTGCTCACTAATTATTTTCCTTGTTTTTTTCTCATTGGAATTCTTTATGTTCCTTTGTCTCTTGTTCTTGTGGGGAGGAAACATGTCTTTTCCTTCTATCCATCTTATGTTCATTGTCAGGGGCTTCTGTGCTAAGAGACAGATTAACAAGAGAAAAGCATACGAACTTATTTAATATAAGTTTCACGTGATGTGAGAGCCTTCATAAGGAAATGAAGACCCAAGAAAGTGGTTAAACCTGAGTGTTTTTATCCTATGTTTGATGAAGAGCAGAGAGTTGTGGAGAAACCTGACAGGACAAAGGGGGCATGAACTAACATGGCAGGACAAATGGAGCATGAACTAACATGGCAGGACAAAGGGGGCATGAGCTAACATGGCAGGACAAAGGGGGCATGAACTAACATGGCAGGACAAAGGGAGCATGAACTAACATGGCAGGACAAAGGGGGCATGAACTAACATGGCAGGACAAAGGGGGCATGAACTAACATGGCAGGACAAAGGGGGCATGAACTAACATGGCAGGACAAAGGGGGCATGAACTAACATGGCAGGACAAAGGGGGCATGAGCTAACATGGCAGGACAAAGGGGGCATGAGCTAACATGGCAGGACAAAGGGGGCATGAGCTAACATGGCAGGACAAAGGGGGCATGAACTAACATGGCAGGACAAAGGGGGCATGAACTAACATGGCAGGACAAAGGGAGCATGAACTAAGTGTAATAAACTGGGAGAAACTTAGCAAGGCCCAGTCGTTCAGATTCCTGGGTCCCTTTGTCTTCAGAGGTAAGGATGTTCCTTTCTTCTGGGTATAAGGAGGTCACCTCTCACATGAGTGTCTAATGATCTGCTTCAGGGGAAGGTCAGAGGGTCCTTTCTGCATATGCTGTTTCTCAAATTCCTTTAGCTTAAAATATTCAGTATGCCAAGGTGCCGTATTTCGAGGTAGCATATCCTGAACTCTGCCATTCTGAAATATCACCATTTGGATAAACGTTCTGCCACTTTCACAAAGGGACATGCAAGAGAAGAAAGCCGGAAGAGTGAGTTAACCAGGATATAATCCTCAATATCAAGTAACTACTTAGAATTAATGTTTTTTACAGCTCTATTTCAGGAGAACTGACATAGAATAAACCAGGCACATTTTAAGTGTGCAATTTGATAAGTTTTGGCATATGTATACCTGCAAAACAATAACATGACATAAATAAATAATTTTCCCAAAGAAATGAAAACAAATTTTAAAAATCCTATTAAAGGAGAGTACTTTTGTGAGTGTATGTGTGTCAGTAGGCATTCAGCTGCTTTGGATTTTGGTAAATATATCAGATGTACAGGATCTTTTGAACTTCCAGCAAAATTATTAATCACAAATCACATATTTCACAAATGATTCTTTTTTATCATTTCCATTTTAGTCCATAAGTTTTGAATTTTGATTCTATTTTATAATTTATTAAAATGTTGGCATAGATTATCATGTTACTTCTGGTGTGATTTTATTCTCACCAAAGCCGTGAGTGTTCATTACAATCCTCTCCGTTTTAAAGCTAAAGAATGTAAAAGGACTTGGTTAAGATCATACAGTTAGTGTAGCTGACAGTTTTAATAAGTAATTTCCAGCTCGGTGTTTTCTGTAGCTCATCCTGTAATCATTTGTGGGCAAGAAAGAGAGGCATGAAAAACCAAACATTTAATTTAAAAAAATCTTCAAACATTCTTTTTTTTTTTTTTTTTTTTTTTTTTGAGACGGAGTCTCGCTGTGTCTCCCAGGCTGGAGTGCAGTGGCGTGATCTCGGCTCACTGCAAGCTCCGCCTCCCGGGTTCATGCCATTCTCCCGCCTCAGCCTCCCGAGTAGCTGAGACTACAGGCGCCCGCCACCACGCCCGGCTAGTTTTTTGTATTTTTAGTAGAGACGGTTTGTTTATTTGTTAAATGAAGATTTATTTCACCATGGTATACCGTCATTTTTGCATCACGTGTGAATAAGTGAACTTTGGCATTAATGAATTCTGTTAGAACCTTATGAAACTTTTGATGCATGGCCAATTAGCTTAGAAGGTGAAAGATATCAATAATATCCAGATAATTTCAATTTGTTTTATTTTACTTTGGGGGGATTTAAGACTTTTTGAACTGAGTTCCTTTTCCTTCCTTTTTTAAATGTTTGAAAATAGAAGTTGTAAATAACATAGCATGACGACCACTGGGAGTCTTTTTACATACTACTACAACATTCTAGATAATTAATCTAACGTGAAAGCTCGTTCTCTTTAGTGGAAATGGGATGTTCATTTTTAGTGTCTGAAATGAAGACAAACTAAGAAGAACAAGAAGTTTGAACCCTGAAAGTAATAGGACCGCAGGATTTTAGAGTTGCATGATCCTAATAAATCAGCAGAAAATGTTGCGAGCTGGAAGGAGCCTTCGCAATTATCTGGCCCAACATGCCGATCTTACAGGGCACATAACTGAGATCCAGGGAGAGGATATGATTTCTCCATGGTCACATAGCTGGTTAACTAGCTGCAGAACCAGGTTTAGCACAAAAGTCTCCGAACTCCTGGAGCTCCTCCCACTGGACCAGCAAGGATCCAACAACCTCCTTTGAGTGTGAGGAACCCTTTTTGAAGTCAACATTATTTCACAGACACTTACATAACTCTTGTTTTGGGATGATTGGTTGAGCAAAGATATAATGAGAACAAAACAATAGTAAATACATTAATAGTTTTAGGTTCTCTTATATGGTGCTGTCTCCTCCCATAATGAGGAGAAAAGACCCAGGAATATCTGGGTGGAGGTGGGGATGACCCTTATGTTTATGCCTGATGTTGCAGTCTCACCATTGCATGACTGTAAGCATGACCTTTGTGTTTATGCCTGATGTTGGTTGCAGTCTCACCATGGCACGACCATAAGCATGAATCTCATGTTTATGCCTGATGTTACAGTCTCACCATGGCATGACCGTAAGCATGACCCTCATGTTTATGCCTGATGATGCAGTCTCACCACTGCAGCTGAACTCTGCTGGTCTGGAAGTTTCATTACCCAGTAGAGAGATACTTTCACTAATGGACATGATAAAAATCCTTCAGAACAAGAAACTGCCATAAGCAATTTGACCAATGCTGGGGCGACAGGGTATTAGCAAAGGAATTTGTTGTTGATTATCCAGGGAAGGTCTTATTGTAAAATATGATGCAAGGGACTATAAATGTTAGTAGAAAACTGTGACTATACAGTATAGGCAAGTGTGCTATCTAGCCAGTTACTTCCTTACCTCTTTCTTGCTCATTTTGTTTAGGGGAAGGTTATTCAACGTGACCCAGTTAAAGAATCATATTAGGTTTAAGCCAGTATGACGTTCCCTCTCTTTTTGCTGGATGTTTGATTTCACAGCCTTAAATATAGCCGGAATGGTGGTGTGACTCAGTTTTGGCAGGAAGATGGATGGAAGGAGAAGGTTGCTGGAAGCTCCTAGGAAAGCTTGGCTTTTGCTGATAAAAGTCAGGATGCAGCTGGTGTCAATGTCTCTTCAGTCTTCTTGCCTTGAACATGGCTTGGACACCCATGATGGCTATCTTGTGATCAGAGCAAAGCGTGAGAGCAGAACAGAGGTGTGACCCAGATACCTGCATTACTGCTAAACCAACACCAGAAATTGCTTTCTACTTCCTGCTATATGAGAAAAACAAATCTCTATTTATTTACGCCACTGATAGCTTTTCTAGTATTTGCAGTTGGATCCAATCACTCTTGGGTTTTCTATTATTTGCAGCCAAAAGACGTTCTGATAGCAAAAATTAGAGTTACTTCCTTGGGCAAAAAACAAAAGGAACATGGAAGAGGTGAAGAAGAGTTATAAATGGTAGCTACAGCCTTAGGATCAGTTCTAGAAATAAGGGGACTCTCCCTCCCTCTTTTCCAGGTGAATTTTCCCCTCTCTGCTAAAGTATCTGACAATTGAATAACACTACTCCATTCCTTCTTTCATTTTTTAAAAAAACAAAATAGATGTTATTATTTTCGTTATTGCCAGCTTAAAATTTCTCTGTTCACCTTCCACCATATTTATCAGGTGTATGGGTTGTGTCTACATTCACCATTTGCCCCAAGTTTGCAGAATACAGAGGACCAATCTTTAGAAAGGGTTGCAGAAAGAACATTGGAGGAGTGAGTATTATCAGAAGATCATGGGCTTGCTGCAGAAAATCAACTTTTCAAAGGTCCACATGACTTAGCCATTGCACATAGTACCTGCAGAATACATGTCTTTGGTTGCCTTCTTGCTGGGAGCAAGTGAGTTGTGCATAGCTATGTAATACTCATTACAATGAATAGGATGTACTGAAAGCTGTGAAGAAAGAAGAGTATGTTGCAGGTATATAAGCAAGGAATGGATTATCTGTCATGGGGCCTGCTGTGTTCAGCATTCTCTTTGAGCTGAAACTTCTTGGCCTCAATAGTATCTCATACATGTGTGAAATGGTGGTTCATAATAGTAGGAGGGATATTCAGTCTACAGTAAATGCTTGGTCCACATATGTTTTCTTAGACCCCTGAAATATCTTCATAGCCCCCAGGAACTGGGAACCATAGGTTGACATACTCTGCCTTGAGTACTGGATTTAATTAGCTGCGTTTGCCCTGCACACCAGCAGAGTAGGAAGGAGACGCAATGTTCAGGGAAATAATCCTGCTCTTCCAGGATTGTTTGGTAAAATTTATTTGACCTTGCACTGACCTGTGAAGAGAATGAGCAGCCAAAACCATGGTGAAGTAGGCAGGAGACTATGTGATACAATATGTAAGATGTCCAAAGACACTCCAGTTCTGAATTATCCCTTATGCCCACCACCTATGGGAGAGGCTTCCTCCACTGGAAATAAGCTTTCTGCCCCTCCTGTCTAACCCTCAAACAGTCCTTCATTGTACTCTGCCCTAGTCTGTAATTGCCTGTACTGCCCAGACCAGTTCTTTTTTGCATATGGCTTGTTCTCTGATTTGTATGCCTGCACAGAATGCAGGAAAAAATGATCACCAATGGCAGGCTGGCAAGCTGAAGGAGGAGAGACAGGGTCATGGCACGGGATGCTACCCTGGGTGGCAATCAAACAGCAGACAACAGAATACTTCTGGTAGAAGGATAGAGGTAGATACTAGGGTGTGGGAGGAAGAACCACCAGAGGATGGGGCTCAGGAAGACAAATTTTACTGATTTTATTTTATATCCCTCTTTGGCCTTTCAGGAGGCCATATCGTAGTTTTATGCTCAATTACAATACCCTCACTGATTATAATGACTGGCATTTTGGATTTTGTCCTCACAGCTTTTGTTTACCTTTGAAAAAATTATTGCATTAGTCATTTTAAGAAACACATGCATTGAGAAGCTTGCAAATTTTTCTAAGGGAAAATAAGACAGCCTGGAGAGGGAAAGAGTCCACATTTTAGAGTCAGATTCATTCATATATAAAACCAGATTCTGCCACACACTGCTGCTGTGTGGCACTGGACAAGCCACTTAATGTATCCAAGTTTCATCTATAAAACTGTGATAGTGTAATACCTATCCTGCAGAAATCTTATAGGAGTTCATGGAGAATGTGTGTAAAGTTCTTCCCTTGGCGTCTGGAAGGTCCTCCCCGCTGCTAGCAGTGTGTAACAGCTGAAGTGTATGGACCCTTGTTAGGTGTTGGGAAATGCACTCAGCACATTAGCTCATTTGACACTGATATGGTTTGGCCCTGTGTCCCCACCCAAATCTCATCTAAAATTATAATCCCTATAGTCCCCACATGTCAAAAATGGGACCTGGTGGGAGGTGATTGGATCATGGGGGTGGTTTCCCCCATGCTATTCTTGTGAAAGTGAGTGAGTTCTCATGAGTTCTGATGGTTTTATAAGGGACTCTTCCCTCTTTGCTAGTTTGCTATCTCTTGCCTGTTGCCATGTAGGACATGCCTTTGCTTCTCTCTTGCCTTCTGCCGTGATTGTAAGTTTCCTGAGCTCTCCCCAGCCATGCACAACTGTGAGTCAATTAAGCCTCTTTCCTTTATAAATTACCCAGTCTCGGGTAGTATAGGGTAGTATCTTTATAGCAGTGTGAAAACAGACTAATACAGATATAGAACCAGGTCCTTGTGACCTCCATCCCCTGTACTTTTCCCCCAGAGAGTTCCCAGAGGCCTTTCTAAGCAACTTCTGTGGTTTAAAAACCACTGGGTGAAGGAAACAGACCTCACTCCTCTCCTTCAGAGCTGATGGCCTGTCTTTGGCCCTGCCTAGGCTTCACAGAGGTCACCTCTGGAGGCCCAGGGTGTGAAGAAGGCAGAGTCAGGTTTAATCAGTGATCCAGAGAGAAGTAGAGGTGAACTGGGGGGAAGTCGCCTCCCAGGGAGTCCTAAAGTGGATGAAACTGAGCAGTGAATCAGGGCCCACAGCTGCTCAGCAGCTCTCGGAAAACTCACCACATTCTTCTGGTACGTTTCTAACTGCTTGTGGAGCAACTTCTGCCCCTGACCTGTGAGGGCTGGGGAATACCACGAGCGAACAGCGCAGACCCACAAAGCCCTTCAGAGCCCATGGCTGTGAGCACCAAGGGGGGAGGTCTGGTCTGAGCCCTGGCGGGGATTATGTGATTGCTCATTGGGAGGGATCCAGTGCAGTTAGGAGGGCTCTGGCTAGAGACACTGAATGGAAGGACTAAGTTGATGATGCAAACCAGGAGCCAGAACCAACCAGGGAGGGAGAGCTGCTGCTGTGTTGGCCCAGAATGTCTGTGCCTGCCAAACATCTGTGCTGGAATTTCTTATGCACAGACCCACCAAAGCCAAATTTCTTACAAGCAGCTTATTTCTGCCTGGATGGCTTCAGCACCCTTGGAAAAAGTGGGGGTGTGTGTGTGCGTGTGCTCGTGTACATGCATGTGGAAGTGGGCAGCATTCTCAGTCTGGGCTTCCCCTTCTTCGGGACTCTGTCCCTTCAAGACTCTTCCTCAATTAAACTATACTTCTTGCTGGGGAGGAGAGATCTTGAAGTTTTCAGTGAGCGTCCTCTGTGTTGGAGACCATTCAGGATCACTTAGGTGACAGCATCCTGTGGTGACTCTTGCTTCCAAATATTCATGAATATGGAATGATGGATTTATAAAATCCACAAAGAGTCCTCATGCCTAATTCAAGCCAGACCTGCTACTCCCAGCCCCGACCTGCTACTACAGAGTCCTAAATCAAAAGAGATTGGGTATATTCAATGACCAATTACAAACTCGAGTCTTCAATCTTAACACTAAAACAAATTCACATTTTACACAGGAGGAAACTGGGGCTCAATTTTAGGGAGGTGAATTGCCCAAGGACATTCAGATGTGACTAGTGAGATGACAACTGTTTGTTGCCCAACATCCATTTTTCTGGGAAGGTGAAACCAGACAAAGTGTTCCAATATGAACCGAGAAAGAGAGTAAGCTGTTCAGGGCAGCACCTGCCGCCCACTTCCAACACATTCTTTGGGAAAATTATTCAACCATTTTGCCCTTCAGTTTCCTCATCTGTAAAATGGAGCTAATGATAATGCCTATGTCAGAGGGTTATTGTGAAAATTGAGGTAATATGTATAATGCTCTTAGTGTTTGGTAAATGACAATAAGCCTTACCTGGGAACATTAGCTATTATTACCAGTGCATTTGCCATGACAGTTTCAAACGTAGGTTAGAATTGTCATTCTGGAGTCACTAGGACAGGTAGACTGGCATGCTACTGCTTTTTCTCCAGCAGAACTCCCTTGATTTTCCTCTTTGGAAATTCTTTTTAGCTAGAAAAGGAAGGCACATTCATGCAAATTGGTTCAGGTTCACAGGTGCAGAGCAATCTGGAAATTAGCTTTGGCTAAAAATAAACCAGCTTGACTATTTCTGTTTTCAGTGATACAGTGAATTAGATAGCCAGAACATTTTCCCTTCCAAAACAACTCAAATTCTGAATAAAGTAAATTTTTAAAAAATTTAAAAATGCTTTGTGAGCTTATGTAGAAGTAAGAAATCCTCTGAGTGCCAAACAAACTGAAACAAAGAACCCTGGGAGGTAAATGAATACCAAGTCTTGTTTTTAGCCTGGAAATTTCCACCCAATGCCAGAGCCTTGGGCTTCTGTTTTGGAGATTGTATGGGGACAGGAGACAGAGTTGAAGTCCAGAGCTTAACCAGAGTAGAGTATCTCATAGTAGAATCTTAAATAAAGCTGTGATCCCAAAGGAATACAAGTTTTTGGTGAAAAAAGAAAGAGGTCCAAGAAAAGTCTGTCTCAGGTCAGATAATTTCGCTGGCACAAATAGACTTCTTTGTATTTGCAGTTCAAATCCATACCACACATTTAGTCCTAAATATTTAACTCTAAAAATTTAAAGTGTTCCTCAGTTTGGTACTACCTCACATGACCAGCTGAATAAATATGAATATATTCTGGAGGAATCTTGCTGTCTTTCAGAATTTCCACAGATAAATGTCCAAGGAAAATGAGAAGCTTAAAGCCAACCATTACAAAACACATAAGGAAGTAAAATGTTATGAATGAGAGAATCAGTAGGAAAAAAAACACCCAGGTAGTAAAAATAGATCAATCCGCAAGAGCTTCAAATACTGGATTTATTGAATAGCAAAAGTAAAATAACTGCAAAATATGTTTGAAGATGTAAACAGGGATCTTGAAAATTTGAGTAGGGAGGAAGCAGGTTTGTTAATGAGTCAAACATAATTTCTAAAAATGAAAATATAATAATTGAAATTAAAACATCAATGGGTGGAGTAACCTGAAAATTAGATACAGTTAGAAAGAAATAGTAAAGATGGATGCAATGAAATTATTATGGTTATAAATTTGAGAAGTTAGTTAAAAATATGAGAAAAAGTGGAAAAAGAGAGAAGAAAAATGAGACGCTTTAGCTAGATGTGGGGAAGGGATTTTATTCTAAGTGGTAATGGCTGAGAATTTTCCAGAACTCTTGAAAGACACTAATTTTCAACAAATCTGAAGGAGGATAAATAAAAGAAAAATATACCTAGATATGTCATACTTAGATATATCTACTCAGTACAGGGTAAATAAAAAGAAATGACCCTAAAAACAGCTGGAGAGAAAAGATGGACCCTTTACAAAAGAATGGCAATTAATGTTACTGATGACTTCCCACCCACAATAATGGAAGCCAGAGGGAAGTGGAATAATATCTCCACTGAAAAAGAATAAAAATTCTATACCTAGCCAAACAATGTTTAAAAATGAGGGCAAAATCAAGATATTTCAAATAAAACAAACAAATGAAACACTATTTCAACAAATGAAACCAGAAGTTTCCCACTAAAGAAAATTGTGCACAATATACTTCAGGCAGGAGGAAATGGTCCAAGAGGAAATATCTGAGATACAAAAAGGAATAATGAGCAGAAAGATGATACAAATGGAGAGAAGATATTTGCAACATATAATCACAAAGGACTTCCTGAATATAAAATAATTCTTATGAAGCAAAAAATAAAAAAAAAATGACTCTGTAGAATAGTGAGCAAAAGACATGAATAGGCATTTTACAGAAAAGGAGCATACATATGAATCAGAGTCATATAAAAAGATGCCCAATCTTAGCATTAACCAGGGAATTACCAATGAAAACTACAATGAGAAACCATCTTCTATCACCAAATTGGCAAAAACCACAACAGAGTCGACAATTTAGAGTGATTTGGAGGGTTTAAAGCCGTGGGAACTCTATTAACTGCTTGTATAAATTGGTAAGCCACTATGAAAAACAGAGTAGTACTACTTACAATTCCTAGCAAAGTTGAACATTCATATACTCTATGACACAGCGATTCTATCCCTAACTGGAGACAGTCTTACAGACACGTTCCAGGAGATATATGCGAGAGAAATTCATGACTGCATCACTCTTCATGGCTCCAAACTGGAAACAACCCAATGCCCATTAGTGATAGAATGAATAAATACATTGTGATGTATTCAAATCAGTGTATGAAGGGATATGATACAGCAGTGGCAATGAGTGAACGATACACAGCTGCCCTAAAAACCATGAAGATATCTTAAAACCATAAAATTAATCACAAGAAGCAGGTAATAGATGAATTCATAACAGCATGATTGTATTGATCTAAATATCAAACAATTTATCAATGTATTTTTAGAGGTATATTCGCAGGTGATAAGAAAAGTCAAGAGAGAACAGTTAACACAAAAATCAGGCTAGCAGTTAGGTCTTGGAAGAAGGAGGAAACAGTGACCAGATGAGGCATGTAAGAATTCCAAGGAATTGTAAGATTTTTTTTTTCTGTCCTGAAAGGTAAATACACTGGTGTTCATTTTATTATTAGTTGCTAAACTGTACATAAGCTTTCTTTACACTTCTGTATGTATGATATGGCTTGCAATGAAAACGAAACGTCTGCAGGGAAAAGAAAACTGAGACTTTCAACTGAACAAAAATTCTCGGGAAAATGTAAGGTGTTCCATAATGGAGAATCCAAAGCTATACAGCCAAGTATTGTGTCTCCAATAAGGCTGTACCACCTCCCCGGGTCTATTTAGTAGGAGGGTCCTCTCTGACCCATCCTGGCTCCTCCCTGATGCCCCATGCTCTGGTGAAAAAAAGAAGAAAGGGGCCTTTTTCTCTCTCTTTCCCTTTGTGTTAATGAGATTGCAAGTCTGGGTCAACTACTTTGTCCAAGGTCACACAGCAAGTGAAGGTTCCCAGTCCACCGTTCATTTCACCTATTATTATGCAGTGTTTTATTTTATCCTTCCCGGGAGGGCCTCAGAGAAGAGAATATTAAAAGGCTACAGTAATTAGCGTCACATTGTAACACCCTTGACTCCAGGCTACCTCCTTCAGCAGAGAAGGGATAATTTCATTCTGCTCTTCTTAGGCAGATCTGAGATTCTGGCTGGAAAGCAAAAGAGGATTTCCTGAAGATGCCCAAGGGTATCTGAGATAGAGTTGGGTCACTATTATTCCCGGTGGCCTTTGAGCAGTAACTGTGGATACCATGGAGGGCAAAGAATGAGGTCTCATTTATGGAGGTCAGGTAGTGTGGGTGACTTGGAGTAGGATGAACAGATTTCCAGCATTGTGAAATTGCTTGTTCCATCCTGACAATTTCACTTGCTGCTTGATATTAGTGTCTGACCTGTGGAGCAGAGCTGCAGATGAACAGGTGAAAGCAGCAAGTGAGCAGGTGAGAACTGCAGGTGATCAGGTGAGAGCTGCAGCTGAACAGGTGAGAGTTTCAGGTGAGCAGGTGAGAGTGTCAGGTGAGCAGGTGAGAGTTTCCGGTGAACAGGTGAAAACAGCAGGTGAGCAGGTGACCGTTTCAGGCCAGCAGGGGACAGCAGCAGGTGAGAAGGTGTGCATTGGAGGCTCCTTCCACTGCCCTAAGACTCCGCCCCCTGTTTTTGTAGCTATTTTAAGGAAATTGTCATGTAACCCTTTGTAAAAAATGGTCCCTTTCTGTTCAAACACATGTAGGGTATTGAGAAGTGTAAAAGGTAACCCTACCTAGGGTTTGGACACTGTTGGGGTCACCAGGCTAGTTAATCACTAAGCTTCAGAACTGTGATCCTTTGTTGCCAGCAGGGAGGAGGTTGGTGGGGATTACTTTCCTTAACTGCTGTCCTGGTGATCCATACCCATCTAAGGGTTGTTTCTGCTTTTCTTTTGTCGATTATCAAGATCCTCGCTTGAGAACTTGACAATAATTCAAAGATCAAGAAGGTATGAAGAGAACATTGTATGGTACTTCACATTGTGTCTTGACAGAACATTGTGGAGGTTTGTTAGGGCCCTGGTGGATACTTGATCTCTGCCACCTGGCCAAGAGCTGCCACCAACATGCCCACATTGCAGGTGCAATACCTGGGGGAAGCTGGTCCTCCTATAGCACATGCTTTGCAAAGCCCATTGCCCTCCACTGTGCAAAGCCTAGGTTCTCCTCTTGCTATTAGCCAGGGAAGATTTCATCACAGCCTTAATAATAAACTAACCAACTTTAGAGGGACATTTGTTTTTTGTAGAAGACCTATGCCTGTTTAACCTCAAAAGACAAAAGGAAAACTGTAAACTTAAAAATGGTTCAGGTCTGGGCGCAGTGGCCCACCCCTGTAATCCCAACATTTTGGGAGGTTGAGGTGGGGGAATTGCCTAAGGTCAGGAGTTCGTGACCAGTCTGGTCAACATGGTGAAACCCCGCCTCTACTAAAAATACAAAAAAAGTAGCCGGGTGTGGTGTTGTGCACCTGTAATCCCAGCTACTCGGGAGGCTGAGGCAGGGGAATTGCTTGAACCAGGGAGGTGGAGGTTGCAGTGAGCCGAGATCGCGCCACTGCACTCCAACCTGGAAGACAAAGTGAGACTCCATCTCAAAAAAAAAAAAAAAAAAAAAAAAAAGATTCAGATAGTCAATTGTATGTTACGCATGAAATTTATCCTCATATAAAAATATCTGATGCACTGCATTTAATATGTGAAATTATTTTTGGTGATGCAAATCACATGACCTTAAGATGCTTAAACATTCCCCTGGAGTTTTTCTTGTGTATGTTTAAAAAGACCCAACTGGGGATCAGAGAGACAGTTCTGCAGCATTGTGGTTAAGGTTTTGAACCCCAAAGGTTTGGCGCCAAACAGACCTGCCTCAGTTTCAGTCCTGCTTCTGCCACTGCAGGTCTCTCTTCCTCTCCTTCACTGAGTAAGGCTGACAACCTAACTCACAGAGCTCCTCAAAGGATTAAGTGAGATAAAGCATGTGGAACAAGTCTGGCATTAAGTAGATGCCTAAGATTTCACTGTCGATGCTCATAGTCACAGAAGCTTCTGGACTTCCTTTGTATATTCTCTGACCTCAGAAGGCATCCTGTGGAATGCAAACTAAGGAAAATGAATCTAAATGTATTACAATGTGAGATGGTCAGTTTTATGCATCAGCTTGGCTGGGCTACAGTCCCCTGTTATTCAATTCACACTTATCTAGATGTTGCTGTGAAGGTATTTGGTAGATGTGATTCAAGTCCCTAATCAGTTGACTTTAAATAAGAAAGATTATATTAGATAATTTGAGGGAGGGGTCATAATTCAATCAGATGAAAAGCCTTAAGAGCAGAACAGAGTCTTTTCTAAAGAAGAAATTCTACCTGGGGACAGCAGTTTCACCTCCTGCCTAATACTTTCCAGCCTGTACTTCCTGACTTGGGTGACTTTGGGTCCTGTGGACTTCATGTTTGTCTATTATAAGGAGTTGAACTGCATACCCCCAAAAGATGTTGAAGCCCTCACTCCCAGTATCTGTGAATGTGATTTTATTTGGAAATTGGAATTTCACAGATGATCAAGTTAAGAAGAGGTAATTAGGGTGGGCCCTGATCCACTAAGGCTATAACCTTTTTTAGAAAAGGGGGAAAATTTGGACATAAACCTGCATACAAGGAAGATGATATGAAGACACAGGAATAAGAAGGCCACCTATAAGCCAAGAAACTGTGTGTGTGTGTATATCTCCATATTCTACTGGTTCTGTGGCTCTGTTTCTCTGGCAGAATCCTGACTGGTGCACAGTGTATGATATAACAGCATTGAGAAGGGTTGGGGGGAAAAGAGGAGCTGGCCTAAGTGACTTTGGAAAAAGTTATTTTAGCTAGAAACTGTGAGGCTAAAGGCTAAAGGAAATAAACAAAAATATTGTACTTTTTGCTTGGTAAGTTTATTTCTTACAGATTAATGATTCTGAAACTCTTTATCCGTAGGTAGGGTTGAAAAATAAGTAAACGGATGGTAGATGATGGGAACCAGGTTTCTCACTGTCAGAGAGGGAAGTTACAGATAAGCAGCCCAGAAAGGCTAAAATGAACCCTGTGCTCCTGGATTAAAGACTGTCAATATGCACTCATGTTTAGCTTAATATATACAGACACAGAAACAGGTAGAGAGATGTGTGTATACATGGGTTAGTATACATATGTGTATTTCATTGCTATGTTCATGGAGAGGGCCCCAAAGCAATGAAACTGCAGTAGCATTGAGCACATGTAGCATCCAGGTCTTAGTTTCCAATGCTGTCCTCCAACAAAAGGAACCAGGGCTACACGGAGAAATGGCTCAATCTAAGACTGTAAACAGGAGGTATACAAAATGAGCCTGGAGTGTCTTGTGGTACCAGAAAATGAGAAAATATTGAAAAGAAACAAGAAAATCCCAACCACATTGATGGCAGTGTATCAAAGGGACACAGGAGTCAACCTGAAAGCACCCAATGGCCAAAGTTGGATAATTTGAGCAACAATAAATAACATGGTGTTGGACTGTAACACCATGTAAGAATAAATATATGTGGGTCCTTATTGCTATAAATAACTGATTGAATGAAATGGTAGAGTAGAGACACATTTTCTTTACAGAAGAATTCTAGCAATATATGTAGATACCCCTCACTTCAGAAAGTGAAGTGAATTCTCTCCCCCTTTTCCAGAATGGATAGACTTAGAAATTTGTTTCCAAAGATTATAGATGTGAAACATAGTAACATAGTGGAGAAACCCGGCTAATATCACCTTAATCGAGTGATGAAGGATACCGTCGATGGTCACATCATGCTGATATCATGTACCCCTGATATGACGTGATGAGAAGGGCACTTCACGTCTGTGATCTTCCTTCCCAAATCTCATAACTGCAGTCCAATCATGAGCAAAACATCACACAAACTCATATTGAGGAACATTCCTACAAAATTGTTTTCCACGGCTTCTTCCTCAGTGTGTGATAAGTCACTCCATAGACCAGTGTTCTCCAAAGTGGGGTACAGCTGGGGTTGCATAAGACCCATTGAAGGGTAAAAGGGAAAAGCAGAACTTCTGTTTTTATACTGTATTTATCTCATCCTTTCTATTTTCGTGCATGTGCTGAAATGCATATCTTGATCCAGTAGATGAGGATATGATTTACAAACACCTATATAAAGTGGGGTGCACCACCATTTTTATTGATAGGGTAAAGCCTGGGCACCCATGCCATGTTATTGAGACAGGACACACTCTTGCATCTGTACGACCTTCTTTGGACTCAAAGACACAGCCACTTAGGCAAACTAATTTTGCATTAAGAGAATTAGTCATTCTCACAAATGTTAAGGTCACGAAAAACAAGGCAAGCCTGAGAAACTGTCACAGACCAGAAGAAACTGAGGCAACAACACAATTAAGTGTACTGTGATACCCTGGGACTCTGGAACAGGAAGAGGGTGTTAGTAGAAAAGCTGACGAAACTCAAAAGTCTGGCATTTTGGTTAATGTTGGTTTCTTCATTTTGCCAAATGTACCATGGTTATGTAAGATATTAACAAATGTGGGAGCTGTGTGATGGATATATGGGAACTCTCTGTACCATCTTTGCAGCTTTTCCGTAAATAAAAAATTATTCCGAAACAAATGTTTATTTTAAAAAATAAAGGCATTCTGGATCCAACACTTACCAGCTGTGTAACCTCAGATGAGTTATATAATCTTTCAGTGCCTCAATCTTGTGTTTTGTAAAATGAGGGGTTAATAGTAAAACTGCCCATAGGGTTGTTGTAAGGATTAAATGAGTTAATATTTGAATTGCTTAGAATAGTGCTTGGCAAAAGGTAAAGTGTTAATAAGTGTTGGCTCTGATTATAATAGTTTCTTCTTTTAAGCACAACTTGTTTTCCACGGCTTCTTCCTCAGTGTGTGATAGACCAATGTTCTCCAAAGTGGGGTACAGCTGGGGTTGCATAAGACCCATTGAAGGGTAAAAGGGAAAAGTAGAACTTCTGTTTTTATACTGTATTTATTTCATCCTTTCTATTTTCGTGCATGTGCTGAAATGCATATCTTGATCCAGTAGATGAGGATATGATTTACAAACACCTATATAAAGTGGGGTGCACCACCATTTTTATTGATAGGGTAAAGCCTGGGCACCCATGCCATGTTATTGAGACAGGACACACTCTTGCATCTGTACGACCTTCTTTGGACTCAAAGACACAGCCACTTAGGCAAACTAATTTTGCATTAAGCCCTAATGCCTGTGCCATTTAAATCTGCATGAAAATAATATTTTAGTCCAGAAAGCTGAAAATGTTGAGGTTGATTCAATATATATTTACTACCCAGTGTTCCTTCAGCGTGGATTGTTTCAATTTGTTCCATTACTGGAGAAAATCTCTCCACTTACTTCTGAGAATCTACATTTTCCCTCTGGTTCCCACTCGACCTTATTTATTACTTCACAATAGCCTCTTCAAGTTATTTCAGGCATAGTAAGTTTAAGAGTCTAAAAAGCATTTTGGGTCTAGATGGTGATATTTATAGCAAGATAGAATGGTATTTTTTGAGGCATGGAACAATATCTGACATTCATTTTCAGTTTTGTATGCATTCATCGCTTCACAATCATTTATGGAAATGCTGGTTTAGTTTTTTTTTTTTTAAGCCCAAGTTCTTAGAAACAGTCAGACCTAGGTTGAAATGCTTTCTTAATCAGTTGTATATCCTTGGACAATTTCTGTTTTTAAACTCCTTTTACATTCATTTCCTCATCAGAAAAATGAAGATAATGTTGGCCTTGCAGAGTTGTGGAAAGAGTGATAGTAATGTATGTGAAGCACTTTATTATTGTTGTTATTTTATTGTTATTGTACCTAGGAAAACAATGCTAGATGAGATATGGTTCTTTCTATAAGGAAAACACATGTACATACGCGCACTCTCTCTCTCACACACACACCTAAAGATACTATGGACACAATTGATTCACTTTAAAAAAGTGAACTAGCGTAAGCGAGCTTATAATGAAAAGCATGACTCTGCTGGCCTAACTCTTCCAAGCCCTAGTTCCATTCCCCTAAGGAAACTTCCATTGGAAGTTTCTCTTTTTCATTCTTCCACGACTTATTTCATATTCCAGAATAATATGCTTGTATCCCTGTTTCCTAATTTCATCAACTTTAAAACATTCCATGGACTTTTTGTTATAATGGAAGGGAATTTAGGTCACATGGCCTTGCAATCTCCTACCTCTTCTCTTTCTTATGTTTCATAGTTAAATCACTTTTTGAAACAAAAAGTGATTTAAAAAGTTGTAACCCATGAAAAAAGCATTTATATTATTCTAATCAGTTAATCATTGCCCTCTACAGGAAGGGACAATATACTAAGATTCCATGTTTCTCTTTACAGGTCTGATGTCGGGACCTATGCGTGACTTGAAAGAGGAGGCACAATAACTTCATGGTCAAATGGTTTTTCTTTTCTTTCTATCCGTTGCTTAAAATCATGTCACATTTTACTTTGCCATGTATTTGGATTACTACTTTCTTGTTCAGGATTTGGTCTTCCTGACATCTATCATATCTTTTTTCCTTCTTTCTTTTCTTCCTTCTATCTTTCCTTTCTGACAAAAAAAAAAAAGGTCAGGAGAGAATGTGGCTTGATCACAACCTCAAGTTTACCAAGCCTTTCAAGCCTACCAACAATTACAGAGTCCCCGTTTTTTTCCTACCTGAGTTCTCAAGTTCTCCTACCTGAGATTGGACATGTTGCTCTCTGCTATATAGTTGTCCTTCTGGGATTTTTCTGTACATATTTCCTAGGTTGAACCCACTGTTTCTTGGATCCCAGTCTTTCTCTTTTTGGGTTGTTCTCATCCATTTTTCATGGAGTAGATCCCAAAGTGATTTGTTAAGAAAGTCAGAAGTGGTTTTTTGAGGGCTTGTTTATCCAAATATGTCTTAATTTAGGCCAATAACATTTGATTGACAGCTTGTTTGGGTATACAGTTCCATCTTCAAGAAATCATTTTCCCACCTGTTTCTACTGACATCTGTGTTGCTTATGAGAAGTCTGGTGTCAGCATGTTTCTCGTCTTGTAGTAGTTACTCTGCCTCCCACCTCAACATTATGGAAGCTTTTTATATTTCCTTATTTTTGATATCATGTACTTAGTTGTGGATCTTTCAAAAATTCCGTTTTACTGGGCAAAAATCATTCTCTGATGACATCTAACTTATTTAGCAGACATTTTTTCTAATACTTTATTTTATTTTTTTAAATTTTATTTTAAGTTCCAGGATATATGTGTAGGATCTAATATTTTGAATATGTCCCTTCTCTCCATTTTCTTAATTTCTCTCTAACACCTATTTGGATAACAGGCCTCCCAGATTAATAGATGCTCTATTTCTGCATCTCATCTTTTCTGTCATATTTCTTATCCATTTGTGGTTTGGCTTCCTGTTATGAAAAACTCACTTGGCTGGGCGCAGTGGCTCACACCTGTAATCCCAGCACTTTGGGAGGCCAAGGTGGGTGGATCACCTGAGGTAAGGGGTTTGAGACCAGCCTGATCAACATGGTAAAACTCTGTCTCTACTAAAAAAACAAAAATTAGCTAGGCGTGGTGGTAGGCACCTGTAATCCCAGGTAATTGGGAGGCTGAGGCAGGAGAATCACTTCAACCCGGGAGGTGGGGATTGCAGTGAGTTGAGATCCCACCACTGTACTCCAGCCTGGGCGACAGAGTGAGACGCTGTCTCAAAAAAAAGAAAGAAAAACTCACTTATACTTTTAACTTTAGGCCTATTATTAGAATTTTAATTTATCTTTTTAAAATGTCAAACCTTTTAGCAGGGCGTGGTGGCTCACACCTGTAATCCCAGCACTTTGGGAGGCCAAGGTGGGCGGATCGCTTGAGCCCAGAATTCAGGACCAGCCTGGGCAACATGGTGAAACCTCTTCTCTACAAAAAATACAAAAAATTAGCCAGGTCTGGTGGTGCCTGCCTGTAGTCCCAGCTACTTGGAAGGCTGAAGTGGGAGGATCACCTGAGCCTGTGAGGTCAAGGCTGCAGTGAGCCAAGATGGCACCACTGTACTCACAGCATGGGTGACAGAGTGAGACCCTGTCTCAAAATAAAAATACAGTGAAATAAAACTTCAAACCTTCTTGTTTTTTGACTGTTCCTAAAAGATGGTGTAACTTTTAAGTATATATGTACATACAAAATATATTTTTATATTTTTCTGTAGATATTAGGTTTTATCTTGTGTTATTAGCTTTCTTACTTGCTTGTGATATAAGATAATTTCTCTTCCCTGAATTATCTCTGTTTCCCCAAACCAAGTTTTCTTTTAGCTTTATGTTAGTTTTCCATTTTTTTATGCCGTTGGTTTTCACAGAGGCATTCCTGTTGAGTCTTCAAAGTTTCTAATGTGCTTCCAATACAATCCGTTTCTGCTCAATGAGTCTGCTTTAGTTCTGGGCCAGGAAGAACTCTGATTATTTTGTCTTACATTTATCCCATCTCATGCAGCAATTATGATAAGGGGGCAGATCTAAATAGTTTGAGAATGCCTGCAAGGCTGTTCTTAATGTTATTCTTAATGCACCCTACAAAACCATACATGTTCAGACCAGTTAGAAGAAAACCTAGCCTGAATGACTCAGAGATGTCTCAAAATACAATTCTATTATTTTCCATTGCTATGAGGAACTTACGTGAGCTAAGAAAACATTGCAGGTGAAGCCCACTGGAGATTGAACAGATAAGAATCAGTTCTGTTCAAGTGCTGCCTCTAACACGCTTGCACTGTCTCGCGTTTCGTGTGGGGCAAGCGTGGCTCCCATAGTCTTACAACATTTGCATTCATTACTTAATAGGCAATGATCTAACAGGAGTGCCATGATTATTTCCTTTGATAGGAAAATAGAAACTTAAACTCTAGCCCCCAAATTAGATTTATCGAGAAGAAAAGTTGTCTTGAACTTTGTATTCCTAATGAGAAAGCATAAGAAGATCTATTTTTATACCGATGCATATATGATGTAAGTGGCTTAAAATTCAGTGGAAAAATATCAAAAGGCAATAATAGCACTCCTATTAGATCACTTTCAGATTCACAAGGGAAATAACATTTTATAAACCTGTTTTACGTTCAAACCAGCAGAAAGATGTACTGAAATCAGGTTTCATTTTGGAATTGCTTTACTGGTGTCAACACGTCACATAATTTCTTCAGAAAACAGCAGTTTGGCCTGAGAACACCTGCAAGTCTCTGGAACGCTTATCCTAGTACACTACTGTAAGTTTTTAAAATAAGTTTAGATGTTCGCACAGATTGTCACATGTCTTTGTATTATGAGCAAACAGTATCTGTGTATTTAGAATCAGCATGAAAGGGACATACGTGGGCTCTCTGAACACACACCAGCAGCTGTTGAGGTCAGGGACCCACAGGGATTGTCAGTCCAGTGCCTTGTAGGATTTCACTAGCTTTTACTTTAATGTTGGAGGAAGAGACTAAGACAGTAAAATAAAAGTTATTTTATTCCTGTCTGGAGACTCCCACACAGTAAGTCTACTCCTAAAGGAGTCACTTTATCTCCATTTGCTGCCAAGGTCTTAAGTGACCAACTTAAGTCACCCAAAGCTGCACAGCTAGAGAATAGCATTGTAGGAATTCCAACATCTATGCCACACTGCACCTGGAGACATGGTGTATTTGGGTGTGGCCACGGGGCCTGGTCACTCGAGGGTAAAGGGGACGGTAACTGGGCAAGGGGACCCAGAAGAGGCTTGAAGGAGATTTAGAGAACAATCCATTTTTCATTTTGTCCAAGCCCAGGCCTCATCTGGACTCCAGCTCGTTTGTCAGGGCTGCAGAGCTGTACTCCCCTCATGCGACTCCCTGGTTGATGCTTTCTTGGTGAATGATTAGATGAAGTGTATCGATGTTTCCCTGAACCGTGTTTCTTCTGCAATCATTAACATGGCCCTTTATCTCCTCTCTTGTTACCCCATCTTCTCCCGTTTGAAACCAGTTGTGAAAGAGATAAAGTCCCAAGCACTACACCTCAATCCTAGGTCTTCCCCACCACATGTCAGGGTTGATTTATTGCAAAGGCGCCCTGCTTTCCACCCTCTCTGGGAGCTAGGCCTGGGCCACACAGGCTCCCCACATCTAGTCCATCCTCAGCAGCCTCTGCCCCAGGCCTGCCAGAGAGCTCCGTGGGCCCTTGTCTTGACCAGGTCTGTTTCCCGCTCAAATCCTTTGCAGCTCTCCACTAACTCCAGAACAAGGTCTGCATTTCTTGCTGTGGACACCTCAGGACACCTCCAGGAGAGTCTCTCTGACTTTCCTGACATAGCTCCTGTGCACCCTCTGGGAGTCAAAGAGAAAGCTTTGCAACGCCCTCAACATACTGTTTTCCTGCACTGGTGCTTTGCTCCTGCGCCTCCTACCCAGGATGCCCTGGCTTTCTCTCTCTGCAATCTAAATGCTGTTTCTTTTCAAGTCTGGATCCATCTAGTTTCAAGTCTGGATTCATCTAGTTTAGGCATTGCTTATTAATTTCCTGCTATGACAAATGAAGATTTAGTTCATTGCTTCACCCTGTTCTGCCACATACCCTTATTCTGTAACACCATAATGCCAGCACCTCCATCCAGTCTTCCCTAGCCTCACCGATATGGCTCTCTGTGACAACACAAAGGTTCATGCAGTCCTGGGAATGAGCCATGTACCCTTCTGAATGCTTTACCTGGGTGACTTCATTTCATCTTTCCAGCTAATGAAGCAGGGACTGGTCTCAGGTGACAAAACTGAGGCTTTAAAAAGTCAACTTGCCTAAGGATCTCGACCCAAGAATGCTGAATTGGGGTAGGCACCTGAGTGTGCCTGGGCTCATGGCCCTGGCTTTCCTGGTATGCTCCACGGCCCTTAGTGATTCATGTCACTGGCTTTCAGTCCCACTGTAAAAGGCTCTGATGTCCTGCTAAGCGGGAGACTGCTCCAGCTCACCTTTGCTCTCCCAGCTGATTCTAGAGTGGTATGGGCTCTGAATAAAAGCTAGAGGAAAAGGTGGATTTCTTCTACATGGAAGGGCAGAAGCATTTGTGACAGGGTTCCCCCTGTGGCCTGCTGGGCCGTAGGATTTTTTCCCTCCCTCCTTCTCCCTGTGTCCAAGGACCTCCTGTCCCTCTCCACTCCATCCCCTGACCACTGTCCAGCTGCCGTAGTGCTCAGGGGACCTGCAACCCTCATCCCACTTCTCTTCTTCCATCCAAGCTGCCTTGAACTCCTTACTTCCATGTGTCTCTCCTTGTCTGGGCTCCCCTGGGTTGGAATATTTGTCTTCCCCTTTTTGACACTGCAACTAGGAAATGAAGCCCAGCCTCAGTGCCTTAGCTGAGTGCAGCCACCTCCTCTGTCTCTGCTCTCCAATGCTTCTAGCACTTGCAATCAGTCCTGTGTCCAGGCTCTGAATCATAGGCTGCCAGGTAATTGATCCATTCCTCCATTAGCATGTATTTATCTAGGTCTTATTAGTGTGGGGCCTGGTGGGGCTGCAATGAATGAAGAGTAATGGTCCCTGACTGCGTGGGTCCCTACAGTCTAGTGTAATGGACTATAATTGGTTAGTGGGTGTCATTCTGTCTCCTCACCTAGACTTCCAATTCCTTGCTGGCAGGAACCTATTTTCTGGTTCTTTTGGGGTCTCCACATGGCTTAATACAGCACTGGGCACAACATACAACTGGTAGCAGCAGATAATGTATAGTGAGTTATACAACGTTTACAGTTTAAAAAGTACTTTTCACATATATGATCATACTTTTTAACTGAATCTTTAGTCTCATGAAGTGGGCAGGATATGACTGAAGAATATGGGTTCTGAGTAGTTTAATGATCTTATACTTCTTAAAATCCATATTCAATAAATGCTATTCAGCATTTATTAAGCGAGACTAGGGGAACTGTTTTTTAGTGTTTTTGTTGTTGTTGTTGTTGTTGTTGTTTTTGTCCAGAGCAAGGGATATATATGCACTGATTCTTATATATTAGAAATGTTAATTTTTATAAAACATGTACATGTTTAAAAAGAGTCTTATAGAAGGACTTAGAATGAAGGAAAAAACCCTGTCCCTAGTCTTTCTTATCCCCTGGGATGGTTAATTTCATGTGTTAACTTGATAGGGTCAAGGGATGCCCCGATTTTTTGCTAAATGCCATTTCTGGGCATGTCCGTGAAGGTGTTTCTGAATGAGGTTAGCATTTGACTTGGGCTGAAAAAAAGACCACCCTCCCCCGTGTATATCACCTGTTGAAGGCCTGAATAGAACAAAAAGGTGGAGGAAAGGGGAATTCGCCCTCTGCTTCAGCAGGGACATCAGTCTTCTTCTGACCTCGGATGTAAATGCTGCTGGTTCTCAGGTCTTTGAACCTGGACTCACACCATTGGTTCTCCTGGTTCTCAGGCTTTCAGATTCAGACTGGAACTTCACCACCAGGCTTCCTGGGCCTCAAGCTTGCAGACGGCAGATGGTGAAACTTCTCAGCCTCCATAATTTTGTCCGCCAATTCCTTTTAGTAAATCTCTTTATGTATATATATCTCCTGTTGCTTCTGTTTCTCTGGACAATCTTGAATAATATACCCCTGTTCTACTTCCAAGAGAGAACCAATTTTAACTTCCTAATGTTGTTTCTTTGAGAGAAATGTAAATAATTGTGGGCAGAGAACAGACCATAGTAGATTGCAAATGTGGCCACAAAGTCCTCCTAACTGGTTTTGTTCACCCCTTGACAGCATGACTTTGCTGCCTCCCCCATCAGGAGGCAGAATTTCTCCAACCAATTGAATCCAGGCTGACCTTCTGACCTCCTTTGTTCAGTAGCATAAGGCAGAAGCAATATTTTATAACACTGGAGGTTAGGCCTTAAGAAGCCTTGCAGCTTCTGCTTTTGACCTTTTGGAATGCTGTCCTGAGACTGTCATTTAAAGAAGCTGGTCTAGCCTACAGAAGAATGAGAGGCCATGCAGAGGAGAACTGATGTGTCCCAGCCATCAGCCAGCACCAATGGCCAAATATGCTAATGAGACCCACTTGGAATGTCCAGCCCAGCCATGTCTCCAGCCAGATGCAGCCTATGGCTGAGCCCAAGCAAGATAAACAGCCAAGGAGGAGCTGCCCAGTTAACCCATAAAACGGTGAGAAATAACATAGTTGTTTTAAGATACTAAGTTGCGCCTGGTGCGGTGGCTCACGCCTGTGATCCCAACACTTTGGGAGGCCGAGGTGGGTGGATTATGAGGTCAGGAGATCGAGACCATCCTGGCTAAAGTGGTGAAACTCCATCTCTGCCAAATATATATATATAAAAAAAAATTAGCTGGGCATGGTGGTGGGTGCCTGTGGTCCCTGCTACTCGGGAGGCTGAAGCAGGAGAATTGCTTAAACCTGGGAGGTGGAGGTTGCAGTGAGCCGAGATTACACCACTGCACTCCAGACTGTGTGACAGAGCAAGAATCCATCTCAAAGAAAAAAAAAAAATACTAAGTTGTTTTTTTTTTCATCTAGTTTAGGCATTTATTAATTTCCTGCTCTGACAAATGAAGATTTAGTTTATTGCTTCACCCTGTATTGCCACATAACCTTATTCTGTAACACTAGTCTTGATTTCTCCGTTTATCATCTTTGCAACCTTGAAATAGTTAAGCTTACATTTCTTGTTCCATGAATAATAATATCTATCAACTCAGCACTTTCTAAGATGAAAACGTTGTTGCTCCCTTCCTCTTTCTATCTGTGCCATCCTCTTTTACCTTCCAGTTTCTTGGTGTTCTACATTTTCTTTCCTGCTTAAGGAAGCTTTTAGTTGAAGTATAATTACACTTTTAAAAAGTACAGAAACCGTAAGTGTCAAGCTTGATAAGTTTTTGCCAAGTGACCACACCTCTGTAATCCGTACCTAGTTCTAGAAATAGAACTCTATCCCTACTCAGAAGTATCCTGTTTCCCTCCCACCTACTTGCTACCAAATGTCACCATTATCCTGACTTCTAACACTACAAATAAGTTTAGCCTGCTTTTGAATTTTATATAAATAATGACTATACGTATGTCCTCTTTTGTAGATGGTTTCTTTTGTTCAACGTTATGTTTGTGAGATTTATCCCTATTGTTGAAATACTCAGATGTCTTTCCTTCTTATTGATATACAGTATTTCATTGTGTGAAAAGGTTACACTTCAGTTATCCAATCTAACGTTGATGGACACCTAGGGTCTTTCCGATATTTAGACATTAACAATAATACTAAAATAGTGTTGTTATATGTATTTTTTGATGAACTTATGTATATATTTCTGCTGATTATATACCTAGAAATAGAAGTACTGGGTCATAGGGTGGGTGTATATTCAGCTTTACTAGATAGTGTAAAATAGTTTTCTAAAGTGGTTGCACTAATTTGCACTCTAAGCAGCAGTGTGTGAGAGTCATACTTTCCTTACATCTTCGCCATCATTTGAAATAATTTGATTTTTTGTTATAGTATTGTGGTGGGTGGGTAGTGGTATAAAACTGTTTTAAAATTTGCATATATCTGATAGTTTGATTTTTTTACGCTCCTTTAACGGGATCATCTAAAATTGGTCACATTTTATTTGAAACATTCTGGCTATATGAATTCAAGTAGTGAACAAACAAAGGAAAGCTTTAAAGTATTGTGGAGAAACTTAGAGTTACAATTTTAAAAAAGACAAGTGAACAGGGGATAGCCAAGAAACAAAGGAGCCCACGTTGCATTCCACCAGAGACAGCACTGGAAATAAAAGCAAGGAGAGATGATCACATCCCAGTTATCATCTGTGCTAATTGGGACTGGGAAGCATTTGCCAAAGGTTGGAGCTGCAGACTCCAATGCTGAGAGCAGCAGGATGGCTTTTGGTGTCTGGATGCCTTTGGAGTTGTACATACAGCTTCTTTATGAAAGGAAGAAACTGGAATACAACAAAGGTAGGGTTCTATTTTAAGCCACAGTAAAAGAAAGAAATGCAGACAGTGAGCCACAACCTTCCACCTCGAAGATCACCACATCTTAGGCTCAGACTGACATTGTCCCTTCTTACTATCTCTTCTCCAGGGACTCAGAAGCGACAGCATTTGACCACAGCAAGCACATTTAAATGTTTTGTCTATGATTACAATATTATTTATTTATAGAAAACAAAAAATGGCAGTAGCATTTATATATGTGTTTATTTACTTTTGTTATTACAGTTCAGTAAATTTTTTATGAGACTATACAGGTTTGGAGTGTTTTCTCCAATCCCAACTTTCCTGTATGTCCTGTTTTTTTATTATGCATAATTCCATCACTTGGTGGTTTTAGAACCATATACCACATGAAGGATGAAATTTCTTCATACTGATCACTGTTTACTCCTCTGTGTTTGGCTCACTTTTTCTGTTTGTCTTTTCTCCCTCCTTTTCCTCCTTCATTCCTTTTTTTTTTTTTTTCTTTTTTTGACTTTTGGCTTTTGGAGATTTCTCTCACTTTCTCGTGATCCCAGAAAGGCATTTAGAGTCATGTTGGTTGTAATTTATGCAGGATTCAGTTTTTAGCAGCAGGATCTTGCAGAATATTCAATCTACTACACACCCAGCAGTGAAAGTCTCTCTCCACCTTTCCTCTTGCATAAATTTGTGGAAATCTCTCATCCATCGATGGTCTCTTCTGATTCTCTTCATTGTCATTGACTTTGTCCCTTTTCATTCCTTCAGTTTCATCTTAATGTGGTCTCTGCAGGGAGAAGAGATAAATGTATGTGTGTTCACACATTACTCGGAACCACAAACCAGAACTGGTTTTTTCAAACTTAACATTTAAATATGCTCTACTTTGTTCATTAAAGGTTTTAATTGAACGCACAAAGACACATTAAAAATAAATTAAAATGTCAAACTGAGCTCTAAGGAAAAAAAAAATTGTCAGTTAATGAATTGCAAAGTAATGAAAAAAAATTAACATTTCAGAAAGCAATTTCCAGATTTTCAAAGCTTTTTTTTTTTTTTTCAAAAGTAAGTCTAACTTGTATGTAAGGGCCTTTGCCTACATATTTATTTATTTTTATTTGTTTAAATCAGTGATGTCAGAAGGTAACCCTTTAACTATCTTGAGATGATCTTTAGGCTTTTGTAACATTAATTACTCTTATTCACTGTGGATATTGGTTACTCACATGGCCATGGCTACAAAGCCTTCTTAAAAATAAGTTAGAGGTTTTCCTTTTCTGATTTCAGTATCTGACGAGTCCATGTTCTGAGCAGTATACCTCTCAGTTGATAATAATACCTATGCATTCATTTGAGATGGACATTTAGAAATCCTCTTTCAAATATGTCTGCAAAAATAAGATTTTCCACTAGAGTATTTGTATAATTCAGCACTGTAGAAAAAGAGTGGTTAAAGGAATCTCCAGAATAACTAAACTAGCTTTGTTTCTGCAACATACCTTGGCAGTAATAATTGTTACTGTTTTAACCCCCCATATGAAAGATCTTTTTTTTTTTTACAGTGGCCCAAATTATTTTCAGGGCAACAGCTTTCCTACAGAAATCGAGAGAGGCAATAAATCAACGGCACGTTCTTCCTCTTCAGAATCTGAAGGCTTTGTCATATTCTTCAAGCCCAAACCTAGTAACAGAAAAGGACTAACGCCTGTGCTTAACTATTAGGTCCTCCTCTCTCTTTCTCACACACACATGCACACGTACCCACACTTGGAACTTTGAATTTGGGCGGCAGTGTCACAAGGATGAGATACATGATTGGAGTCATTTCATCAATCCATGCTCTGCTAAGGACTTTGGGCTATTCTTGCCACTAAAATCTTTGAAGATGTCTATTTCTGCCTCTTTCCCACCTGGTTTCTTCAGTCTTCTTTTCAGCCATGTGATCTTCCTTCCCTTACGTTCTGTTTCTGTCTAACCTGCCTAGTTATCTTCTATTCTTTGCTAACAAACTATGCTAATGTAATTCACCTTATGACAAAGTGATTGAAGGCCACAGGCTACCAAACAGGGATATTGGAAGTGATGTCAGTTACCTCAGTCACATCTGCTTAGCTCTATAAGCTGGAATTGTATTAAGTAGTACCAACAACACACTTTATCACTGTTAGTGTTCAGAACCATAAAAGAAATGATCTGATACAGCAAAATCAAATATTACTCCACTTTGATTTCATTTTCACAATTGGAACAGGAATCAGATTCTGCACAAGAAACTTATCAGAAACAGGAAGAACAACAACTGATCCAGCCACGAATTCTCCTTGTCCAGCCTAACCAGAGTAGAGGGGCTGCACTCATTTAATTCAATAATTTCTACTTTCCTATGGTTTCTGTTACCTCTTTAAATTTTAAAATACTTTTACTTCTGAGACATTTCGACATAAATGAAATACTATAATAAAATCAATGCATGGCTGGGCACGGTGGCTCACACCTGTAATCCCAGCACTTTGGGAGGCCGAGGTGGGCGGATCACCTGAGGTCAGGAGTTCAAGACCAGCCTGACCAACATGGTGAAACCCCGTCTCTACTAAAAATACAAAACTAGCTGGGCATGGTGGCACATGCCTGTAATTCTAGCTACTTGGGAGGCTGAGGTAGGAGAATCACTTGAATCCGGGAGGCAGAGGTTGCAGGGAGCTGAGATCGTGCCTCTGCACTCCAGCCTGGGCAACAAGGGTGAAACCCCATCTCAAAAAAAAAAAAAAAAAAATTATACACACACACACACACACACACACACACACACACACACTCTCTCTCTCTCTACATGGAACTGGGTTCAGGAGCTGCAATAGAACAATGAAAAATAGTGGTTTAAAAAAGTTAATTTTTTTTGGTCACAACAAGAAGTTTGGAGGTAGGCGGTGCACAGCCAATGTGGTATCTCGGAGCTGTCTCTGGGACCAGACTGCTGCTTCTCACTGCATCTCCAACATTAGCATCACCCTAGGCAGCTTCCATCCCCATGGTCTAAAGAACGCTGTGCTACTGTCAGACAGGAATGGGGCCTTCTCCATACCAAAAAAAATTGTAGTTGTTGTTTTAGTGCATCAGGAAGCACATTCAAGGGACTTTACCTGCATCTCTTTGGCCAGAACTATGTGATATGGCCCCTCCAGACTCCAAGGAACTTTGGAAAAGTGACATTACCAATCTCATCAAAATTGGGGTTTTGTTAACAAAAAAGAGAGAGTGGATATTGGGCAAACAACTCATGAATGTCTGCTGTTGCCTACTACTAGGGTTTAATAGATGTTAACATTTTGCAAATTTGCTTCAGAACCTTTTCTTGTTTTGTTTTGTTTTTTTTTTTTTTTTTTGAAATAGGCTCTCACTCTGTTGCCCAGGCTGGTCTCAAACTCCTGGGCTCAAGTGATACTCCCTCCTTAGCCTTCTGAGTAGCTGGGATTAAATTACAGGCATGTACTACAATGCCTAGCATAGACACTTGTTTTCTTTAAAAGACATGAAACATTACAAAGTAAAGCTAAAGATGTATCTTCATCTCTTTTTCCTCTCTTCAACCTGAAACTGGTGTGCATGACTCCCAGATGTATTTTTATACTTTGACTACATATATAAATTTGATTTCTGATAATGTCAGGCTAGGTAAATCAAGCCCACCCTCATGATAAATAAGCCTGAACCCTACCTAAACTACACATGCATAAATATACATTTTTCTAAACTATATTTAAAATCTTATCAAAGTGTTAGAGAACTGACAAGGTCATAAAGAGCTAGCAGGCCAGAATTTAAGGAACAGTAGAAACTAGAGAGGCTAGCTAAACACCAGCTACACTGGGCACTGAGGCAACCCGGACTGCAGTGTCCTGGGGTTGGATTGGGGGCAGATTTACTTTCGGTTTCCCTTACCCTGGGGGCGTGGTCTTCTAGGACCAGCTTGATATGTAAGAGGGTCTCCTATTAGATTCCTAGTCTCTGGTTGGGCCCTAGGCCATTGTTTCTTTTTTTCCCTTACGAAAACTGAAGTCAAGTTTGCCTATATCAACAAAAGCCCTCAGGGCAAAGGCGGTTTCAATGCTCTGATGTCCTACTTGTACAGATGGGCTATCCGTAAAGGCAAGGACAGTTAACACTAGAGAAGCTATTAACATTCAGATTTCACGTTTCTCGTTAACCTTATGATTTTCTTCCTTATACATCAAAAATTTTTTTCTCTACTATCTTATCTCATTGATTTTTTTTGAAATCAATGTAGTTATTTAAAGTCATGGATTTCTTTTCTATAAGTACTACTTTATTTACATTCCCACAGTTTTAATATATGGTGTTTTATTATGATTTATGTATAAAACATTTCTAGTTTGTTGACCCCAAAATTATGTATAAATATACATATTTTTGTAAACATATTTATTGAAATATATGGTACATTCAGAATAGTACATAATCACAAAAGAATAGCTGCATAGGCCGAGGTGGGTGGATCACATTTCAAGAGATCGAGATCATCCTGGCCAACATGGTGAAACCCTGTCTCTACTAAAAATACAAAAATTAGCTGGGTGTGGTGGTGCACGCCTGTAGTCCCAGCTACTCAGGAGGCTGAGGCAGGAGAATCGCTTGAACCCGGGAAGTGGAGGTTGCAGTGAGCCGAGATGAGATCGCACCACTGCACTCCAGCCTGGCAATAGAGCGAGACTCTATCTAAAAAGAAAAGAATAGCTGTATAAATATTCACAAAATGAACATATCCACGTAGACACCATCCAAATCAGGAAATAAACAAAACTCTGACAGTCTTTTAATTGAATTGTTTAGTTCATTTACATTTAAAGTAATTTTTGATATATATCGATTTGAGTTAATCATGCTATTTTCCATCTGTCCTTTGTGTCCTTATTCCTCCTTGATTTCTTTGGAAATAATTTTTTTTTAATATTTCCTTCCTATATTAACTTTTTAGTTACACAACCTACTGTATTCCTTTAGAATACAGTAGACATCCTTGACTTGTTATAGTCTAGCTTATTTTAACAGTTTTACCACTTCCCAAGCAATGCAAGAAGCTTAGAATGATTTAACTACATTTACCTCCCTCTTGACCTTTGTGATACTGTTTCCATATATTTTACTTCTACATATGTATAAACTCCACAAGACTGTGCTTTAAATAGTCAATGTTATTTTCTACTTATCCACCTATTTACCCTTTTTGTTGCTTTTCATTTCTTCTTATAGTCCCATGCTTCTACCTAGGATCTTTAACTTATCAATTATAGCAATTTATTTATTTATTTATTGAGATGGAGTCTCGTTCTTTTTGCCCAGGCTGGAGTGCAGTGGTGCAATCTTGGCTCACCACAGCCTCTGCCTCCTGGGTTCAATTCTCCTGCCTCAGCCTCCCGAGTAGCTGGGATTACAGGGATGCACCATCTCACCCAGCTAATTTTTGTATTTTTGGTAGAGACGGGGTTTCACCATGTTGGTCATGCTAGTCTCACACTCCTGACCTCAGGCGATCCGCCCACTTCGCCCTCCCAAAGTGCTGGGATTACAGGCATGTGCCACCGTGCAGGGCCAATTATAGCTATTTTAAAGTCTTTGCATCCTCACACTAATATTTGGATTACCTACGGGTTTGCCTGTATCGTTTGTTTTTCCTCCGGGTTATTGGCCTACTAATATTTTGTGGTATGCCACTGTGGACATTTTTGAAAAGTTTAAAAAGTTTCCGGAATGTTGTGTTTTAACATAAGGAGTCCCTTCTTCCTCTCTTAGGCAGATAAGGCAAGGGGCTAATTACCTGAATCAAGTTATGCTTTGCGCTGGTCAGGGCTGGGTTGAAGTTTTTCTAAGACTGGTTCCAAACTACCCATCTTTTGATTGAGAGCCTGATGGGTTTCTGCCTTTTCATCCCTGAAAACCTGCAGGAGATTCAGCTCCATCACTCCTCAAACACCTGGTAAATTACTAAGAAAGAGGCTGGCTGTGTGTTTGAGGCAGGCCTGCTCTCCAGGGGGACTTTGTCTCATGTGGACTGGGAGACTAATGGATTTTTCACTCTGCTTTTGGAAGCCCTTGGCCTAGCTCCTTGGCTTTCTGTGGGTTACGCAGGACTCAGTAAATGTTCCACGGGGAAAATCAGCCACTGTTTGGGGCTTGGGCATCTAGTGTCACATGACTGCCCAAATCCAGTAGATTTCCTCTGCATGGGCCAAGCCCAGTCCTCACTTTGTGCACAGAACTGGCAAAAAAAAGAGGAGAAAGCTGCTGGCAATTTTCAGCTCATTCAAAAGGGCTTTTCACAAAAGTCTTTCCTTCTGAAAATCAGACTAATCTAGTCGTCATTGCTTCCATTACTTGCTAATACCTTAAAAATACGATTTTGTAATTTACCCAGGTTTTCTAGTTGTTGAAGTGAGAACACGGGGCTGCCACTGTGTACTGTATTCTGCCCAGGAGCAGAAGTTGACTACTCTAACAATTTAAAATATACAACACGCATACTAAAAAAAATCTATAATTAGTCAATATCACTACTCTTATTTTGACTACCATAAAAACTTTAGAGGAGTAAAATTAACATTAAAGAATGTAGGAGTGGCAAATACACAAGCAGCCACTAACCTTAGGACTGAGGCAGGTACACATCTGGAAAGGGCCTTCTCCCCAGGTGAGAGTCAGATTTTACTGAAGGGGTATGGTTGAGGTCCCCTGCATGGTGGAGAAGTCTGCTTAGGCTCCACAGTCTGGGGATGGTAGGCAAACTCGCTGCTAGAATGCTGGCAACACTGCTAGCAGACCACCTATTAGACTGCCAGTGATGAACTTTCCTGGACCCACCCACTGTGTTGCAGTGGAAGTCACTGGGAAGCCACTTGCTGAGGTGCCCATAGAACTTGCTGGAAGCTGTGCACCATGTGTCTCTTACATGCTACTGCTAGGAAACAGGTCCTCACCTGCAAACTGCCCACTGGCTGCCACAGGAGCCAGAAGAGTAAAGCAATAGAACCAGAAACAGAAGCCCCTTCCTCCTGCTGGTCCTTCCAGGGCCCTCTACTGTCAAGGACTAACATTGCAACAGCTGGGGTCTGGCTCTACATCCCAAAGGAGGGCACGGAGGAGTGGACTAAGAGCCAAGAGGAATACATTGATAATTGGCACAGATTTTCTTTTGCTCAGCCTTGCTACTTGCACCCCTTCCTTCCTTTGTTCATAGTTTGATTTCTGAAGTACATCCTTTAGCAATTATTTTAGCAAGGGTCACTGGATAAATTTTCTCAGCTTCGTTCATCCCAAATTGTCTTTATTTTACCCTCTTCCTTGAATAATAAATTTAGCTGGGTATTAAATTCTACATTGACCGGTTATTTTCCTAAGTACTACAAAAACATTATTTCATGTCTTCCTATGTCTGTGGCTCTTATTAAGATTTTTGCTCTTAGTTTAATTATTTGTAGGCAATCTGTCTCTTGTTGCTTTAACGATTTTCTGAGTTTTTTTTTTTTTTTTCCTGGTCTAGAGTTTCCTATTAATGTTCCAGGGTTTTATCTTATTTGGGAGTCTGTGTTTCCTCCATTGGTGGAGTCATTTTCAGAAAATCTCTATCAGTTCTGGAAAAATCTCTCCCATTAACTTTCCAAATTTTGCCTTCCTAATTCACTCTGTTTTCTCCTTCTGGAACTCCTATTATCTGCATGTCGATGCTTTTATTCTTTGCTCTATGTATTTTATAGATATTTTTGTCTAACTTTCTGTGCTGAATTCTGTGCAGATTGCTCAGTTCTTCTTGTCCACTATTTTCTCTACAGCTATGTTTAATCAGCTCTTGAGCTCATTTTTTGAAGTTTTGTTTTTCATTTGTAAAAGTTTTATTTGGTTATTTTTCAAATCTATTTCTTGTCAAGTCTCTTTCTACTAATTTACAAATTTTCTTTTAAGCATATTTATAATATTTTCTTTTGGATTGTTTTATTATCAGAAGTTAGCTTAGTTCTAAGTCCATTCTCAATTCTTTATTCTAAGTACTTTAGTTCTAAGCCCATTGAGTTCTAAGCCCAGTTCTAAATTCATTATTGTAGTTTACTGTATATTTCACAATACTTAAGGGTGCTTTCCTTGCGAGTTTTTAAATTTTGGATTGGATGTATATTCAGTATTTCGCTTTTTGGAGAATGCCGTGCAACCGTGGCTGAGGAAATAACTCTTCATAATGTTTTTGTGTTTACTCATGCTAGGTAATATAAATTTGTATCTTTAATAGCATAGGCCAGAGATTTGTGATGTCTCAGTGGTATCAGTCTGGGTCTAATCAGGAGACAGAAACCACACATAATAATTTAAACAAGTTACTTTACTATAAGGCATTATTAAGCTATGATAACAGAGTAACTAAAAAGATGTAAAGGGAATGCTACGTTGAGACTCTAGGGTTGAGAGAGAATACCCAAGGAAGGGCACATTTGGACAGGATGGGGCCTCCTCGAGGCTGGGGTTCAAACCTCATTGGCAAAGATGCAGCTGCAGCTCACAGGAAGGAGAGGAGTTTACTGCAGCCCATCCACAGTTACTGGTCAAACAGGAAACAACCTTCTGGGTACAGCCATACCAAGGTGTGAAGTCTGAAGCACGGGAAGTCGAATCAGAAGGACCATGGAAAGGTGGTCACAGGACTGGCTGGAACGGTGAGGTCACCGAGGGACCGTGCAGAACATCACTGGATGTCCCCCTTCACCCACCCTTCTGACCAACCATGCAGCAGGAGCAATAAAAAGCCAAACTCTCACACAGGAACCAGGAAGAGAAGCCCCTTTCCTCCTGCAGTGTCCCTCCAGCGCCCTCTGCTGACAAGTATAGTATGATCCTTACTGTGAAGGAGAAAGGCTTACAGTGTTCAGACTATGATCCCAGACCAGGTATTACAAGTTCAAAGCGGGGAGGCAATGAATTAATAAATGCCTCAGTTTATCAATCCGTCTGGATTGGTATTTTTCTTCTTCAGAATGTGAGCAAAGATACCCTTGATCTATGTACCAGTAAATAGATTATTGTTAGTCCACCTTTCTCTACAGGTGCCACCCTTTGAGAGTTCAGGTTTTAAGCAGTGGCCCTATTCCCACTCCCTACCTCACGCGGACTCAAGGACTTTTTTCCTGTTCCCACAGGGGCATTAAAGCACACGCCTCTAGGAAACTGGTGTCAATATCTTCTCATCCAATTTGGCAGCTGCTCATCACTTACTACTTTTACGTTCTCTTTTCATTTTCATCACTTGGGAATTTCCCTTTCTTGGTTGTGAACTCAGCTGTGCATTAAAAACAAAGTGACGTACATTATACCTAGCATTTCTAAGAGGTCTTAGAGGGAAGAGTTCAGTCTCTATTCCTCTGGCAGCTTAACAATACCTGTTCTTGTTCTCTTTTGCAACTTTCTGGGGTGGATATCTTTTTTTTTTTTTTTTCCAGAAAAGGTCTTGCTCTATCACCCAGGCTGGAGTGCAGTGGCATGATCTCAGTGCCCTGCAACCTCTGCCTCCTGGGCTCAAGCAATCCTCCCACCTCAGCCTCTTGAGTAGCTGGACTACAGGCATGCACCACCATGTCCAGCTCATTTTTGTATTTTTTATGGAGATGGGGTTTTGCTATGTTGCCCAGGCTGGTATTGAACTTGTGAGCTCAAGCAGTCCACCTGCGTCAGCCTCCCAAAGTGCTGGGATTACAGGCGTGAGCCACCACACCAAACCTTGGGCCAGAAAACTTCTTGAGACATATGCTAGAAGATTTAAAATGTAAATAAAATAACCCTCACAGCAAGTTGCATTATTTTATTTGAGCATATCATCAGACCATGGCTGCTAGTTTAGGTGATTAATGAGCTAGACTATCTCAAGCTTGGTGGACTGGCTTGTACAGTGCTTGTCACCTGTGACTTTCATATGTGCATTTTAAAAGCACTGCAGAGATGAATTTGTGCCAGCAAGAAGGGATTTTAATTTCCACCTGAGGGCTCTGCATACTTTGGTGGGTGTGTAACCAATTTCCATTTCATTAGTTATGTAAGATGTGACTTAACTCAATAACTGGATCCGGTCCACATTTCTGATTTACTTCAGCAATGTATTAGCACAACATATAGATTATGCTATGCATTGGCCTTGCCCTTAGTTTAATTTTGGAGGTTGGTGTATCATTTTACTGGAGAAACTTATGCTCTAGAAATGTAAGGAGACTTTCTCTGAGCTTCTGACACATTATACATACATCTGTACTGTAGTGCCTATCAATTGCAATGTGATTTTTGTTTACTTGCTGACATTCCCTTCAAATTAGATCTTAGAGGATGAGATCTTTTTATGTGCCCCAGGGCCTCACACAGCTGCAGAAGGGAGATGATAATTAAATAAATTTTGAGTAAAACACATTTTGCCTACGATCATACAGCTAGAAGTAACACAGCAGTGTGTGCAGCCACTATACTCTAGTACTTTAACTGCAGCAAAAGGCATGTGAGGGAATTATAGCTGGGTAGGTAAGCAGATTCCAGATATTAGAATATTTTGTATACCATACTTGGATTTTTGAGTTCTCTTAAGGCCATGGGGAACCATTCAGGAGTTTCTATGTGAAGGGTGAGATGATGAGAAATGCATTTGGAAAGATCAATTTGTTGGTTTTGTGTAGACCCTATAACCATATAAATGGCTCTTATGAAATATTGGTGGAATGAGAACGAATACAAGAATAAATCAGGAGGTGCACCTTGGCTTTCCACAGTACACTTTGGTTCTATTGTCCGAGACAGAGTGCTAGCTGGGAGGTGTTATGGACTGAACCGTAGCCCCTCCAAATTCATATATTGAACTCCTAGCCCAGGACCTTAGCACATGACAGCATTTGGAGATACCAAAGAGGTAATTAAGTGAACATGAGACCATTAGAGTGGGCCCTAATCCAATCTGATGGTTATCCTCATAAGAAGAAAAGACTGGGACATAGAGAGAGACACCAGGGGTGAGCATGCATACAGGGGAGGAGCCTGTGAAGAGACAGCAAGAGGGCGGTCATCCATAAGCCAAGCAGAGTGGCCTCAGAGGAAACCAGCCCTGCTGGCACCTTGATCTTGGACTTCCAGCCTCCAGAACTATGAACGAAGAAATTTCTGTTTTTTGCCACCCAGTCTGCAATATTTTGTTATGGCAACCTTAGCAAACTAATATAGGCTGGCCCAGTGTGACCATCCCTACCTACTTTGGAGTAAAATCTGTAGGAGTGTTGGTAAAGAACATTTTAGGAGTTTCCATTAGGCATATAAATACTTCCTCAGGTGTAGAAGATGAAGTATTAAGATGTCTGCCCCAGACCTTCCCAGGTTTAAGGAGAAGATTGATCAGATTTTGGTAGATTCCTGCCTGAAAGTAGAGGAACTCATTAAGTGGCACCATGAGATATTTTCTAGCCTTCTGGATTTTTATTGATTAGTTAAATTATTTATTTAGTATTTATTAAACATGTAAACGTACTCTGCATTGGAGCATATAACCAGGTCATATTCTTGAGGTTAAGTAACCCAAGTAATTAATTAGTTAATTAATTCCTACTAGTTAGACACAGACCTTGCCTTCTGCAATGTAACAGTTTAGTGAAGAAAGATAGACATGAGAACAGATAATTACACAAAAGCACAATCAGGGCTATAACAGAGATATTATGATTGTGCTGTAGGAACACAGTGCACCTGGGGAGTAAGAAAAGGCTTCCTACAGGAGGTGATTTTAAACAGGGTCTTAAAGTGTATGTAGGAGCTCATCAGGCTAATAAAGGTTCCAGGGGTGGAAGAGCATTCTAGACCATGGGAAAACTCGGGGCAGAAGCTCAGAGACATGAGAGGGCATAGGGTTTTTGGGGATCGGTGAGAACTGCAGTGGGACAAGGCACATAAGGTGGGAGCAGAGAGCCATGAGCAATGCCGCTGGGAAAGTAGGATCCTGCCTGGTGGTGGAGGACCTGGGACTCCATGCTCATACCTTTGACGCTAATTTTCTAGGCAACGGTGATTGGGTGGGTGAACGAGATCACCGTAGCCACTGCGGGGGGACCCAGCTCTCCAATGGATCATCCTTGCTACCCCATTGGCTAGTTCTAATGTGACCACGTGTTTGGCCTTTTGGCTGCATTGCCTGCTGCCTTGATTCTCTGGGTTTCTCCCCTTTTTCTGAGTTTGTCTCTGAGTAGAGTGAGAGGGATGTAGTAGGAGAGGAGGTCAGACTGGTGGGAGGGGATAATAATGTAGGCCTAGATGACCTTTTGGCTTTTTCTGTGAGTGACAACAGAGCCTTTGGAGAGCTTTGGGCAAGGAGTAGAGAGATTGATCCTAGCTACTAAAATGATCATTCTGGATGCTCAGTGGAGAAGAGAGTGTGGACAGCTAAGCATTGAAGCAGGAGTTTTACAGATGTCAGAATGGTGGTGTTCCTTTGAGGACGGGTAAGGACATTTTTGGTTGCATGAAGGAGAGTTACATGGCCTTGGGTAAGAACACCAGGGGAGGGGGTGGCAAAGGGAACTGAAGTAAGGAAGCAAAGGCACATGTGGGGGTTGAGAAGCCCATGGACACTGATGAAGTTAGACAGTTCTTGTTTGCTTTGCTACCCAGTGTTGAATTCTCTCCCTACTTGGGAGGGAAGAGAGTCTGTCATTGTGTGTTGCAAGGCAGAGCTGCCACCTCCTTTAAAAAAGCTCTTGGCAGAGGATGTCAGAAAGAATGGGCTGAGGACCTAGGCTCAGCCAACTGGAAGTCCACACCCAGAACCCTCCACCTCAATGGAATAATCCACAGAAGATATTCCATCAGCTAATACATTCTTTACTGATGACTGCAACAAGGTGAGGCTCTTGCTAGCAGCAATGATACCAAAGGTGGTATCTCCAACAGAGGCCCCTTGCCGGTGGCTGGGCTTCCTCTCTCTCATCCTGCCCCCTACAGGACTGGCTTTCCCAGTCAGTTCTGTTGCTTGCAACCAACAACTCTGCAGATCCAGTGGTGAAAGGTGTTTTTTTACCCCAGAATTTTGCAGAGTACTACTTTTTAAAGAAAGTCAGCTCTAATTAGAGCAACCCTCACTCAAGATTAGATAGGGGGTGAGAAGAGGTCACAGAAGCTATTCAGTATAAGATTGTATTTATATAGGAGGAGAGCGGGGGTGAGAACAAAGACAGGCAGATGCAAGGATGACATGAAACAAATTAAAATGTCTTATGCGATCAGTTAGAATACCTCAGTAAAATTGACACATGATTTTTGTGACTTTTTTCTTTTAAATTTATTTTAACAATTCTTTTGAAGAGATCTACTGATTAAATATTAATTCTGTTCTTAGTTGAGTGTTCTGAATATGTAGAAATAGTTTCCTACGGACTAGAAAAGTTGAGCATACTTTTCATGGTTCTTTGCATCTCATAAGCTTTCTAAGTGGAAGAAGCCTGATTTTATTATCAGTTAGAAGCTTCAGTTCCAAATAATCATTGTGGTTAAAGCACTGGACAGGAGTCAGGAGTTTTTAGTTGTGAAAACTCAGTTTCACTCCATTCTATTAAGGAATTTGGAGCAAATGATCTTAAAAGTTTCCCACAGCCCCAACATTTTGATTCTACCTTAAACTATTAAGAACTTATTAGGGCATTTTAAAGTGGCAGAAAAGTTTAGAAAATTGAGTAATAGACAGGAATGTATGTATTATTTAGCTTTAATGTAACAGTTTGCAGTATTTGCTTCTAATTTTTCTTTTAGTTTTAAAAACATTTCCATTTAACCAAAATTGACTTTTTTGGTGTACAGTCCTATGAATTAAAACATTTTTATTGTGGTAAAACGTACATGAAATTTACCAACTTAACCATTTTTAAGTGTCCAATTCATGGTGTTAAGTATATACACATTGTTGTACAACCACCACCACTATCCATTTCTAGAACCTTTTCATTTACCTTTCATTTACCATTTCTAGAAACTTTTAGTTTAGTTTCAAACTAAAACTCCATATCCATTATGCAATGAGTCCCTTCCCTCAGTCCCTGGAAACCATTTTCTTTGTGAAATTTAGTCCTGTGAACTTTGTTTGTTTGTTTTGTTTTATTTGTTGTTTTTGAGATGGAGTCTCGCACTGTTGCCCAGGCTGGAGTGCAGTGGCGCGATCTTGGCTCACTGTAAGCTCCGCCTCCCGGGTTCACGCCATTTTCCTGCCTCAGCCTCCCAAGTAGCTGAGACTACAGGCGCCCGCCATGGCGCCCAGCTAATTTTTTGTATTTTTAGCAGAGGCGGGGTTTAATTGTGTTAGCCAGGATGGTCTCGGTCTCCTGACCTCGTGATCCACCCTTCTCGGCCTCCCAAAGTGCTGGGATTACAGGCGTGAGCCATTGAGCCCGGCCAGTTCTGTGAATTTTAATGCACTTGTAAATTTGTGTTACCATCACCACAGCTGGGATACAGAGGAACCCCACCACCCTGGTGCACTATTCCTTTATAGTCCCATCTTCCTCCTGACAACCACTAATCTATTTTTCATCACTATAATTTTGTCTTTTCACAAATGTCATAAATGGAGTCATAAATTATGTGACCTTTACTACCGGTTTCTTACATGCAGCGTGATGCTTTCAGATCCACCCAAGTGGTACGGTGTGGGTACCCATGGTTTGTTCCTATTTACTCCTCCCTGTGCACCTCTCTTCATCCCCACTCCTCTTCCTCCCTTGCCAAAGGGAACCCCTGCCCTGAAGTCAGTGTGTTAGAATCTCATGAATATTTTAATAGTTTTAGCCACAAAACAATATATGTTTTTTGTTTCCTGATGTTTAAAATGTAAATAAATGGCATCATAACAAAAACCATGCTGTAAAATGTTTCCATAACTCACCATTATGTTTTTAAGGGATATCCACGTTGGTGCCATGTGAACGCTGGGTTACAAATCTTCATCAGTCTATAATATTCTGTTATATGACTACATCATGTATTCATCCATTTGCCTGTGGAGGAACATGTTTTTCCCTGTCTGGCTGTCTGTCTCATTATCTCACACTGAATAGCAGTACTTGGTTCCCTCCTAAACCCCACCCCCTTCCCCAGGGCCTCCAGTCCCAAAGCAGGCCTTGCTGATGGTCAGAAATACCCACAATGGGGGCAAACCCCAAATCTCATCTTCAAGCTGGCTGCTTGCTTGGCTGAGTACCGGGGTGGAGCCTGTGTCTGGATCCGTGGACCCCTAAGCTTGAGGTGTGAATGAGGTCTCAGTCTTGGATGTGTGTTGCCGTCTCCAAAGCAGTCCTTTAAACAGGGAAGAGGGAGAGGACAGAGCATAGGAAGGAAGAGAAAGGAGAAGAGAGAGAAGGAGGGAAGAGAATGGGAAACAGGGAGGGAAAGGAGAGAGAGAGGGAGAAAGAATTAAAGAAATTAAGTCAGAGTTTCTGGGCAGTGGTGTTTTTCTAAAACTTATCAAGTTAAAGATGCAGCCAGGGTAACAAACCCTTGATTAAAACAAACAAAACAATGTTCCAGGCAACATTTTCTAGCTTTCCAGAGGTTTGGGAGCCCCAAACCCTGACTCTCCACTCCCTCCATCTCCTACCGCTTTTAGCCCCTGTGGCCCTGTGGCAGCCGCCATCTGAGCCTGCTTTCAGAAACAGGTAGCAAAGCCCTGGCCTCAGTCCAGCTCCTGGTGGGCTTTCTTGTCATTTCTAGTACACAGGGATGTTGATCTGGTTTCTGAGTCTCACTACAGTGTATACGTCTCCTCCGTTTGTTCTTTATCTGATCTTTCTATATGCTGGAGCAAAGATGAGAGCGTGAGCTTACAGAAATGTTTCCTATCTCACTTTTGAAAGCACACTTTACCCACTGAATGACTGCTATTGTACCTTCAAAGGAACTTACGCCGCCACCTTAGAAATACCATCTTTTTGTGTTTTGCCTTTTTTAAATGAAAAGTTACTGCTTTTTCTCATTTCGGAAATAATTCATGCCTGCAGTAAAAAGTTCAAACGCTATGGAAATGTATGACTTAGGAAATGAAAGAACGTGTTCTGTCATCATCCCCCTGCAGATGATGACCACAAAAAATCTTGAGCCTATTTTTCCATATGTTTACCATACACATACTAACATTAAAAAAAATAAAAATGAAATTACGTTGGAGAACGGTAGGGCCAATTGATTTCTGCACTTAGTGTATCATGGAAAGTTTTCAGTACTTACTTTACTTATTTCATTATTTTTAATGGACACATGGTGTTCCTTTGTCTGGTTGTACTGCGGTGCATTTACTGAGGGTCATTTGGGAAGTTTTGGTTTTGGCATCATAGACGATGCTGAAATAAACTTTTGTTATGTACATCTGTGTGCATTTATGCAAGGTCAAAAACTGCTTTATCTCTTAGAACAGAAGTGAATGCATTTGCAGGGGGAAGGAGAGAGCGGAGGGAGGTTGGTGCCCTTCTCAGCAGTCAGAAGGTAGTAGATGCTTGGGGCTACTTTAGACACTCGGCCCTAGGGGAATGTATCTCCTGAGTCTCAAAACTCTTAATACCACGCACACCATGACAGGTTCCCTTCACTCCACCCTCTCCTGAACCTTCTGGATTGAAGAACACCAGCCTCCAGAAGGTTAACTTGGAAAGGTTAGGGCAGTTTGGGTTTTTGTTTGTTTGCTTGTTTTATCTCTAGATTGCTTATAAAGTGTAGTATTTTTCAAACTGCGGAGCTGTGACGCATTCATATTATGAAATAAAATTAGAGGGTTACAAACAAGCAATTGAAAAATAGGGGACAGAGCGAGACTCTGTCTCACAAAAAAAAAAAAAAAAAATAGAATAGTACAGAAAATAAGAGTGCATCATGTGAAGTAAGTGTAAGTACTGTTTACTTGAAATTTTATTTCAGGTGTGTGTGTATGTGTATGTGTGTGTGTGTCTTAAGTCAGGTTCCCTAGAAGCAGAGCTCAGCAAAAGAGTTCTGGGTGTATGTGATCTGGAAAAGTGAGGGGAGCTGGCTGGGGCAGAAGAAGAAGCTGAGTGAGAGTATGTGCTTCCAGCCTGATTTCTGGGGCTCTGATGCTTGAGTTGTTCCACAGACCTGGTGCTGCGTTAGGGAAGGGGTCAGCCTGTGAACCCCCAGGTCCACCATCAGTTGTGGGCTGTGGGTTGATGTGAGGAGTAGGGGTGCATAACCTGGAAAGTCAGCTCCTATTCTGCAAGGACAGTTCTCCAGAGGATGAGGCCACTGTGATCTTCACCCACTGGGGATGAGTCCCCAGCCTGAATGAGGTTGCCAATGGTGTCTTTACTGGACCTGACAGACAATGTATTCCTTCTTAGTGTGGGTCATGGCCAAAAAATGTTGGAGAAGCACTGGATCTGAAGAACTTAGTCTATCCACCTGTGGTAACGAAAATGAGGCCTTATCACTATCTTTTCCTTATTTCGTTAGACAAAGGCAAGTTCCACATATAATTGGAATTTTGTCCCCATCAGAGAAAAAGTCACCACAATTTCTGAATGAATCTAGAGTGGGAAAGAAATGCAGAAGACATTTTTAATAGGTTAAGCTTAAGCCTTAAGGTCCAGGATATATCTAAGGAGGCTTAGCGCCTCTCCTGGCTTAGAGCAAACCACCCTGGAGGTGAGGTAGGTGGGCTCTTAGGGGAAGCTTGAAACCCACAAGAAGCATGGCACGTGTTCAGGGAGCATTAATTTTACTCAGCTAAATATTTTAAAACTTGGTGGGTTTTTTTTTTATGACCATAAATATAAGATGCAACAGAATGTGAAATTCACATGAACTTTTAAGATGAAGAATAAAATTACAAAGAGATTTCAGATTATAGGTTGCCACTTTGGACTATTCTCCTAGGCTCTCAGAGGTTCTTGTTCATTTGCTTCTGCAGTTAGGCAGTCAAGGAGAAAATTAAGAAAAGCAGTAGTTAGAGTCATTATTATTCTCCTTTCAGGAGAGTCCGGTTAACTTGGTAAGCTGGGCTCTGAATCCTCCAGGCTCTGAACAGATGACATTCATCCAATAGGCAGTCTTGATCACCAATCCTAAAATACCAGAACCGTCTGGTCAGTCGAGAGATAGTTATTAAGCACCAATGAGGTGCTAACATTGGGGTTAAAATGATGAAGAAGACAGACCATCCTGCTCTGATGGGCCATTCTGGTCAGGGGAGACAGGCAAAACCAAATAAACAATGTGGTAGTCATTAGAACTATGCACCAAATCTTTGGGCTTCCTGGGTTGAGTTAACTCATGCTAACTCTGCTGGAATGAGGTCCTTGGGGGTGGACCCTTGACCAGTTCTGGCCAATGAGTGGTGAGTGGTGAGTGGAGGTCCTTGGGGGTGGACCTTTGACCAGTTCTGGCCAATGAGTGGTGAGTGGAAGTGTGGTGCCCTTCTGGGCTGAGCATTTCGTGCAATGCTCTCTAAAGCTTTCTTTTCCCTCTGGCACCATGACCAGGGCAGTGCTCCACATGGTCGCTGCCCGTCAGCCTGGTCCCTGAGCCGAGCCTCCCAGTCAGTCCACAAAGCACATGTGGTGTGAAAAAGCTAGAAACTTTTACTATTTAGCCTCCTGAGGTTTGAGCATTGTTTATTATTGCACTTTAATGTAAACCACCTTGCCTGATATAAACCAACAAATTAAAACAAGTTCTGATAACTGCCTTGAATAAAATGAAGAGGTTGTTAATAGCACATGACAGAGGGTGGCCTACAGGTCAGGAAATGCTTCTGTGAAGACATGAAATGTAAGTTGGGACCTAATCCATCCAGGTAATGGGTATTTCCACCATGGTTTTTCTCTGTTACTGAGAGGAGTGAGGTAGCCCTTGAGTCATAGAACCAGGACAGGCAGGAAATAGGAGACATAAACTTGCTCAAGGGTACACAGCTAATTGTTGGCAAAGCTGGTGCTCTAACAGCAGCATCTGGGCTTGGGTCCAGGCCCTTTTCACTCGGGCTGCCCCAAAGGCAAGTGAGGTGTCTAGGGTGCAACACTGAAGGAGACATGCTCTCTGGGCCTACCATGCATTTGCATTACCTGAGAGTCAGTGCCTCCCTAAATGTGTCCTGGAGACTCATTCTTAAACAGGCACTCATCCTCAGGGTCACACAAGGGTGAGGAGGACACTGAAAGGTTACCTTCTTTTTTTTTTTTTTTTTGAGACGGAGTCTCGCTCTGTCACCCAGACTGGAGTGCAGTGGCGCGATCTCGGCTCACTGCAAGCTCCGCCTCCCGGGTTCACGCCATTCTCCTGCCTCAGCCTCCGGAGTAGCTGGGACTACAGGCGCCCGCCACCACGCCCGGCTAATTTCTTTTTGTATTTTTAGTAGAGACGGGGTTTCACCGTGTTAGCCAGGATGGTCTCGATCTCCTGACCTCGTGATCCGCCCGCCTCGGCCTCCCAAAGTGCTGGGATTACAGGCTTGAGCCACCGCGCCCGGCCGAAAGGTTACCTTCTTAAATATTGTACCCTAAGCACCCTGCTGGCCTCACCCTGGTCCCAGCTCTGTCCACACCATTGTTCTTAGTGAAAATAACAAACAAGCACACAACATTCAGGTGACTGTGGCTGTGTCCTTGGCATTCTGGGTGTGTCTGCTGATCTGATCTGAAAATAGCACTACCCTCATTGAGATCCTGTGACAGACAGCACAGCACTTCAAGACAGGAAAGTGCAGTTTTTGATCTGCCAAAAATTGACTTTCTAAAGCCATTGGTGGGCAACCAAGTTAGGAGACGAGGGAGTGAGTTTCAGGAGTTTTAGGAAGATGGGGACTGGCCTGTGCCCATCTTTCCCCTTGGCAGGGTAAGAGCCTTTCATCTCCTCTGAAAAGGGTGGTTTCAGTTGCAGAGAAGGAATTTAATGAAATGCATTCCCACAAGGTGTCAATGACTAACAGTACCCTCTTTCCTGGAAGCCGGTTTGGTAAACAATAGGAGAAGCTAGCAGATGATCTTTGTAGAGCAGTTCCTGTATGTAGACACTGGGCTGGTGCTTCATAAGCATTTAATCTCATTTATGCCCTTTGGCATGATGAGGTTGGTGACTGGTTTTATCACCACTGTATTAGTCCATTTTCAAGCTGCTGTAAAGACATACCCGAGACTGGGAAGAAGGAGGTTTAACTGGACTTACAGATCCACATGGCTGGGGAGGCCTCAGAATCATGGTGGGAGGTGAAAGGTGCTTCTCTCATGGTGGTGGCAAGAGAAAAATGAAGAGGAAGCAAAAGCGGAAACCCCTGGTAAACCCATCAGATCTCGTGAGACTTATTCACTATTACAAGAATACGAGCATGGGAAAGACCGGTCCCCGTGATTCCATTACCTCCCCCTGGGTCCCTCCCACAACATGTGGGAATTCTGGGAGATACAATTCAAGTTGAGATTTGAATGGGGACACAGCCAAAACATGCTACCCCCTGTACAGAGGAAGAACCTATCTCTCTGGGTCTAAATAACTCACCCTTTGAACGTTTGTGTCTAACTGTTACTCACTTGAGGACAGTGGGCACAGAAAGGGTGAAAACACCTGACTGGTGAACAGAAGTGCTAACCTGGAGGAGAGGAAAGAGAACAGAAGACAAACAAAGCCGCCTACTTTACAAGGTTGTCAACCCAGGTTAACTTTACCCTGACTGGGGTAAAATTTACCAATGCCACCACCTCCTGGACCATGGTTCTTAAGAATTTTCTGCTAAGCTTGGTGAATAAGTGGGTGCGTTTTCAACAAAAACCAATGTTTGTATAAACTTTCAGAGGCATGGGAAGCCTCCATTTTGTCACAATCTTATTTCATTCCGTTTTACCAAGGTAGACCTTATAAATCATGGAACTCACCCATTGTAAATGGATGATTTGGGGTAAATTTATACAACTGTACAGCCATCACCACTGCATCACTCCAAAAATTCCCCATGATGCCTGACACTCCGTTTCCTACCTGCCCCTCCTCTACCCCTCCCCACCTCCACTTCAGCCAATTTCTGCTTTCTGTATCTATAGTTTTGCTGTTAGTAGACTTTTCTTATAATGGAATCACACATATAGCCTTTTATGTTTGGTTCCCTCACACAGCGTAATGTTTCTGAGTTTTGACCATGTTGTTGCTGAGTACTGTTCCATTGTGTGGATACACCACATGCTATGGTTTGAATGTTTGTTGTCTCCTTTGAAATTCATGTTGAAACTTGATGCCCCATGCAACAGTATTAAGAAATTGAGCCTTCAGGAGGTGATTAAGCCATAGGGCAGAGACCTCATGGTTGGGATTAGTGCCTTATAAAAGGGCTAGAAGGAACTAGGTAGGAATCTTTTGTTTTTCTTTTTTTTTTGTTCCTTCCACCGTGTGAAGACACAGCATTACTGCCATCCAGAAGTCACAATGACAAGGTGCCAGCTTAAAAGTAGAGATTGGGCCCTCATCAGACACCAAATACTAGCATCTTGGTCTTGGACTTCTAGACTCCAGAACTGTGAGAAATAAATTTCTGTTGTTTATACATTAGTCAGTGTCAGGTATTTTGTTATAGAAGCACAAATGGACTAAAACACCACATTTTAAAATCCATTCACTACTTGATGAACATTTGGATTGCTTCCAGAGTTGAACTATTACGCCTAATGCTGCTATGAACATTCATGTACAAATCACGTACAAATAAAATCATGTTTTTATTTCTCTTGCGTACATACCTAGGAATGGAATTGTAGGTTGTATGGCGGATGTATATTTAACTTTTAAAGAAACTGTCACACTTTTTCCAAAGACACTGCAACCATTTCACATTCCCACAGTGTGTATGAACCTTCCAGTTTTTCCACATCCTTGCAAACACTTGGTACCATCGGACTTCTTTGTTATAGACATTTAGCGGATGGTATCTCACTGTGGTTTTAATTTGCACTTCCCTACAGTCTAGTGGTGTTGAACATCTTTTCACATTTTTGTTAGCCATTGATACATCTTTGGTAAAATATTTATTCAAATCTTGACTCATTATTAAATGCTAAGATTCTTTTTTGTTTGTTTGTTTTTGAGACAGAGTCTTGCTTTGTCTTCTCGACTGGAGTGCAGTGACACGATTTTGGCTCACTGCAACCTTGGCCTCTCAGGTTCAAGCAGTTCTCGTGCCTCAGATTCCCAAGTAGCTAGGATTACAGGTGTGCACTATCATGCCTGGCTAATTTTTTTATTTTTGGTAGAGATGGGGTTTTGCCATGTTGGCCAGGCTGGTCTCAAACTCCTGAGCTTAAGCGATGTGCCCGCCTCAGCCTCCCAAAGTGCTGGGATTACAGGTGTGAGCCACTGCATCCAGCCCAATTTTTTTTTTTTTTTTTGAGATGGAGTCTTGCTCTGCTGCCCAGGCTGGAGTGCAGTAGCACAATCTCGGCTCACTGCAAGCTCCGCCTCCCGAGTTCATGCCATTCTCCTGCCTCAGCCTCCCGTGTAGCTGGGACTACAGGTGCTCACCACCACGCCCAGCTAATTTTTGTATTTTTAGTAGAGAGGGGGTTTCACCATGTTAGCCAGGATGATCTTGATCTCCTGACCTCGTGATTCGCCCGCCTTGGCCTCCCAAAGTGCTGGGATTACAGGCGTGAGCCACCACGCCCAGTCAATTTTAAGAATTCTTTATATGTTTTGAATATAAGCCTTTATCAGATATATAAAATGTTTTTTTCCCAGTCTTTGGCTTATGTTTAAATTTCTTTTGAAATTAAAATGAATTGAAGGCAGAAGTTGTTTAATTTTGATGAAGTCCTGTTTATCACTTTTTTCTTTTACAGATCATGCTTTGTTGTCATATCTAAGAAATCTCCATCTAAGCCAAGGTTATAAAGATTTTCTCCTATGTTTTCTTCTTGAAGTTTTGGATTTCAGCTCTTAAATTTCGTTCTAGGATTATTTTGAATTAATTTTATGCAGCCATATCTTTTGAACCTGCCTCTTGACAGATGAGGAAACTGACACAAAGGGGCTTGGCTCTGATTCTTTTTTTTTTTTTTTCCTAAGAGACAGAGTCTTGCTCTGTTGCTTGTGCTGGAGTGCAGTGGGATGATCACTATTCACTGGAGCCTCAACCTTCTGGGCTCAAGGGATCCTTCTGCCGCAGCCTCCTGAGTAGCTGGAACTACAGGCATGTGCCACCATACCTGTCTAATGAAAAACCTTTTTAAAATAGAGATGAAGTCTCACTGTGTTACCCAGGCTGGTCTCGAACTCCTGGCCTCAAGCAATCCTCCCTCCTTGGTCTCTCAAAGTGCTGATTACAAGCATGAGCCACTATACCCAGTCTCTCAGGTTCTTAAGCAAACCAGTGGTAGAACTAAAACAGGTGATTGTTAGGGTCCCTCTCACACAATGTTTGCTCCTATGGAGTTTATTCTAGTCCACATCTTCCGCCTTTAGGGCTGCATGATTGTTGTCTCTCACCTCCCCTGTGAAAAAGCCCTGTCTAGTGTTTAAGCCAGATTCTTCTTGTCAGCGCAGGTCCACTGTGTCTGCTCCTTGACTCAGTGGAAGCAGTTGCTCAGCACCAGCCTCCATACACTTGGAAGCAGCTGAGCCCATGTCATCCCCGTTTCTAAATAGCTTTGGCTCCTTTTCCGCCTGGGGGCTGTCTCTGTCCCTTTCAATGCTTGCACTGCTTCCTGACACTAATGTGCTGTACATGGCGGGTGCCACTTGGTGTTTGAACATTATAGCTTTGAAAGCAGGGGACGCCTGGGAACATATCATTGGATGGATTTCCCAGAGGATGTTAGAGGGAAAACCATTGCTGACTTCCATTCCAATTTGTCAAGCAAGACAGCTGGAATTGTTAGGCCTTTTGTGTCCCAGGAGTCTCTTGGGGAGTGGGCCAGGGCAGAGAGGACTTGTGAGAAAAGGATAGGCAGGAGAACCCCAAAAAAATCATACTTGTCACTCACTTATACACGCACAGAGCTGATGCTTTATCCTCTCATTGTACTTTTGGCCCAGCTGTAATATCTGTTCTTTTTGCCAGGTCCTGAAAAGATTGCATCAGCCCTTTAGCAATTATCTGCCTCTTGATGAAGCATCAGAGCAGGTGTGCATACACCTGCCAGCACAGAAAAACCTTAACATAAAGTTGAATACAAAAAGAAAGAGTCAAAGTAAGATCTATAGCCTAATATGAATAATAGGAATAAAGACACAATGTCTTTTACATAACAGCACTATGTATTTTACAAGCGAACGTACTTGTACTCAGGTCATAGATCAACCACAGAACAGGTGTCTTGTGGAAGGTAAGAAATTGGACTGGGGGCTCTGTATTAGTTTTCTGTGGCTGCTGTAACCAAATTACTAACAACAGGATTGCTTCAAATGACACATTTGTTTTTTCACTGTTTTGAAGGCCAGAACTTTGAAATCTGTTTCACTAGGCTGCAATCAAGTGTTGGCAGGGCCAGCTCCCTCTGGAGGTCCAAGGATAGAATCCATTCCTTGAATCTTCCAGCTTCTAGAGGCTGCCAGCATTCCTTATCTTGTGGGCCACGTCACTCCAGCCTTCAAGGCCAGCATCTTCAAATCTCTTTCTGCTCTGTCTTCACATGGCCTTCTCTATGTGTGTCAGATATCTCTCTGCCTCCAAAATCTCATTGAACATGTTAAGAATCACCCGGATATAAAATTCTAGGTTGGCAACCATCTTCCCTTAGAATTTTGAAGGCATGACTCTGTGTTCTAGCTATAAGTGTTTCTTTGAGAAACCCAATGACATTCTGATTTTGAATCTTTTGTATAAACATTCTGCCCCCACCCTCAGAAGTGTGTAAAATTTCTCTGTCCCTTTTGCCCTAAACTTTCAGATGATATGCCTTTACTTCAGGTCTTTTTTCACCCATTTTGCTGATACTTGATGAGTACACTCAACTCATGCCCTTCCCTTCTAGGAAATTCTCTAGAAATTCTTATTTAATGGTGCTCTCCCTCCCTCTTTTTTTTATGTTTCTCTATCTTGGACTTCTAGACTGATAGTTTAGATTTCATATTTTTCTCCTATATTTTTTATCGCTTCGTCTTTTTACTTTATTATTTCTTCAGCTTTATTTTCCAATCCTTCTATTGGGTTTATAATTTCTCGTATCATTTTTTAACTTAAAAATTTTGTTTTGTTCTTTGACATTCCTTTGATAGAGCATCCTGTTCCTGTTTCACAAATGCAGTATGTTATCTCCCTGAGGCTACTCTGACAACTTTAGTTGTTGAAGTTTGCTTCTCTCTGCATAGTCTCTTTCCTCCAAGTTGTTTTTCAATAATTTTGGGGGAGCCTGTCTCAGAGGGAGAGTTTCCTCAAACGTGTGATGGTTCTTGTCCCACTTTCAGAGTGGGACATTGAAAAGCTGGTCAGATTTAAGTCTCCAGATTAGATGTTTCCGATCCCCTGCCTGGAGAAAATAGACCTCGACACTGGGTCTGGGAGCTGAGGAGAGGAAGAGAGCTGGAATCTGACATTCACAGTGTCAATGTCCACTGATTCCTATGTTTTGGTTCTATCCCCCGTCTTCAGCAATGCCTGGTGTTCTTCCATGTGGAGATTGTAGGTTACATCCTTTATGGGCAAAATCCACTGGTCTTTTGCTGGGGAGCAGCAGTTGTCTGGCTGGTCAGTGAGGGATATAGAATGTGGGGCTGTAACTGCTCTTTGAAAAGACTTAAACAATCCTGTTTATAGCCTCCTGTTTACCCCAACCTCTAGATCTATCTGGTGCCACTAATTTCTGAACCTTTTGGGGGGTTTTGCAGAACAGATTGGGCTGCTACTTGTCTTCACACTGATGGCTTAGGATTTAGCTTGTATGAGGACAGCTAGGTGAGGTACCACCTGACCATTTGCCTTCTCACGTCAACACACCTGCTGCTCTTTTCTCCTCTCCTCTGTCCTTTGTCCTTGTGAGTTCATGCCTCCTTTTGCCCACCCTTGAGCATCTTTTCAGTGGAGTTTAAGTAGGAAAGGCCACTGTGTTCAATCAGAGTGTGTGTGTATTCGTTTTCTGTTGCTGTCATAACAAATTTCCACAAATTTGGTGACTTAATACAAATTTATTATTTTACAGTTCTGAAGTAGAAGTCCAACATGGGTCACACTGTTGGACCCAAGACTTTGGCAGGGCTGTGCTCCCTTCTGCATGAGACTATGTCCTTCCCTTTCCCAAATTCTTGAAGCTGCCTGCATGCCTTGAGTTGTGGCCCCTTTCTGGATCTTCAGAGTCAGGGACAAGTCCTTCTCACATGGCATCACTCTGACCTCTTCTGCCTCTTTTAAGGATGCCTGTGATTATATGGGGCCTGCTAAATATTCCAGGATAAGCTTCCTATCTGGAAGTCAGCTGATTAGCAATCCTCTGTGCAACCTTAATACCCTTTTGCTATGTTAGGAAACATGCTCACAGGTTCCAGGGATTAGGACATGGACATCTTTGGAAGGCCATTATTCTGCCTAAGACAGCATCATGAACTAGAACTGAGAAATTTGAAATTCAGTTATCAAAATTACCAGGATGAGTTTATTTGCCTTCATCTTCTATCATGACTTAAAAGAATTCTAGGTTCCAAAGAAACTTCAATCCTTGATACAATCCACACTTTGTAAATTTTGTATTTGGGCTTCTAAAGATAAAATGGAAAATGAATTGTACTTGCTTTGAAGTCATTTCATTCCTAAAACAAAGTAGTGGGACATATTTTGTTTGAAGAACTCAAAGTAATTGTAGTGGGTTGAATAGTGTCATTCTCCAGAAAGATACGTTCAAACTCCAAACCCCTGATACCTGTGAATGTGACCTTTATTGGAAATAGGGTTTTTGTAGTTATGATTAAGTTAAGAATCTCAAATGAGATCATCCTGGATTTAGGGTGGCCCTTAAATCCAATGACTGGTGTCCTTGTGAAAGAAAGGAGAAGGAGATTTAAGACACATAGAACAGAGAGAAAGGCCATGTGAAGACTGAGGCAGAGACAACTCGTGCAGCACCAAGCCAAGGAATGTCACAGGTTACCAGCAGCCACCTGAAGCTAAGACACAGGAAATGTTCTCCCTCAGAGCCTCTGGAAGGAACTGCCCCTGCTGACACCTTCATTTTGAACATCTAGCTTTCAACAATTGTGGGAGAATAAATTTCCGCTTTTTTTTTTTTTTAGCTGCCCAGTTTGTGATAATTTGTTGCAGTAGCCCTAGGAAACAAATGCAGCAATCTTTTAGCCAATTTCTCCTCCATGTGATAAATACGCAGGTCCCATTGACTTCATTTTGCTCAGAGAGGCTGTTTGTTCACTGTTACAGCTGCCCATGTGACATTTAGAATATCTAGAAGCCATGTCCGTAGAGGCAAAATAAAATGGAAATTTGAGATCATCTGTTGGTTTCTACAGGAAAGAAAAGCTAACATTTACTGAGCTGGCTCTGTGTTAAATGTTTATGGTCATTATTTTGTGTAATTCTCATAATGTCTTTATGAGGAAGGTACTATGATAATCTCTATTTCATAGGCTTGGAAATTGCAACAGAGAGAGGTTAAACAACAGAGCAAAGATTCTAACGAAGCTCTTTCAAAACCCTAACTGTTTATGCTTGAAGATCCAAACTACAAGTCGAAACTGATCAAATCTTCTAAATAATTGTTCAAATTTCCCCTTTCCATTGTCTATGTAGAAAAAGCTAGAAAGTTCAAGGGTTTCTGTGGACAATTATTAAAGTTAAAAAAAATGATGAGTTGAATAAATCCAGACTATTTCTTCATATTCATATCATACCCAAAGGCTTTCTCCTGGGAGAAGCTGCTGAAGAATCAAGTCATTAAAAACTATGTCAGAAGCTGCTGCGTGGATCTCACTGATACTCATTTGATTACAAAAATATTATCTTTCCCCGCAGCTATGCTTTTGTCAGGGGTATGGAAAGATAACTGAACTGGCGGGCCAAAGGCTCAGAGAATTCATTACCAAGATAAATAGAAAAAAAGGAAATTCAAGAGGCTCTTAGGAGACTTACAGGGATTGCTAGGGCAATTATTCTTCTTGGTGTCTCCAGCACATCCTGGTTCTGTTCAGAAAAATGAAGACAGTTTGATAAGCCCGCTGCTTAGGAGGCTATCTAGTGGGTTGTTTTCATGGATAACATCTTGAGTATCTTTCCTATTACTTTTTTTTTACAGGCTGGTTTTAAACAAACTCAAAGCCAAAGCCAGTGGGTGGCTATAACCCAGATTCCAGGGTCACTGCTATGTTACCAGTCTGGGTAAAAATAAGCTCTTGTCTCTTTATCTGTCACCATTGAGATAGTATCATTTTTTTTTCACTCCTAGAGCCCCACATTCTGGTGATAACTCTCAGGGCTTACTCAGTCCAAGCCAGTAATCCTTGTTATAATCTCTTTGTCAAGAGAAAAGAACACATTTGGATCCTTCCATCTTGTCCATTTTTATCACCTGCTGTTCTTGGCAAAACCCAGGGCAATGGGCTGCTCTAGAGGTGGCCTTGACTTACTTGGTCACTGGAGGGTGGGGAGCTCATAGCTGATGGCGAGGTCACTTCCCCCTCTATGTTGATGTCACCATCCCAACTAGGGTACAAGTACCTGTGGAGGGGACAGTGCTGATGGAGCAGGGTGGATAAAGCGCAGGAGTCCTGGTGTGCCCTTGCTCAGGCCTGTCTCCAGAGACCTGTGGCTCCTTTCCTCCAGTCTCCGTAGCCTTACCCCAACTCCTCCATCCCCTGGAAATTCTTTCTCTTCCCTCGTCAAGGACTGCCCCTGGGCTGGGCTTCTGGGCTGACACCAGTACTCCTCCCAGGGTATTGGCTAGTTAGACCGATCCACCAGGGATAGGATCTGTGCTGTCGGCAGGGCGGTGGTAGAAGATAAAATTGGATGGGCAGGGTGCAGCCAGATGGTGGCAGACCTGGGATGCTTGGTCAAGGCTTCTGGGAAGGTTTAGAGCTGGACGTGACCTGCCCTGCCATCCCAGCTCTATTTCCAGCCACTGCAGCCTGTGTCTCAAAGGTCTGGTTTTCTTGGAGAGCATCCTTGGGTAACTAGGCAAATGTGCCCACCCCTTCCAACTCATTGCTGAGTGCCTTTCTTGGGGGTCTCTTCCCCCATCACTTATTCTCTTTATTTCAAATTCTGTGCGTGAGTTGGAGAATTGGGATTGATGGACTCCTTAATTAACGTTTGGGACTCTCTCCCTACCTACTGCAACTGCTGACTAGAAATCTTCACCTCTCTTCTGTTCTTCCTGCATCCACAGCTCCATCGAGGCTGTGAGTGAGGTAAAGGTGGTATTTGGAAGGAATCCTGCTTCATAGATCTCCTTTCCTTTAAAGCAAGTTTGTCCAACCTGTGGCACATGGGCCGCAGGTGCCCCAACACAAATCCATAAGCTTTTTAAAAACATTATGAGTAGCCGGGCGCGATGGCTCAAGCTTGTAATCCCAGCACTTTGGGAGGCCGAGACGGGCGGATCACGAGGTCAGGAGATCAAGACCATCCTGGCTAACACGGTGAAACCCCGTCTCTACTAAAAAATACAAAAAAAACTAGCTGGGCGAGGTGGCGGGCGCCTGTAGTCCCAGCTACTCGGGAGGTTGAGGTAGGAGAATGGCGTAAACCCGGGAGGCGGAGGTTGCAGTGAGCCGAGATCGTGCCACTGCACTCCAGACTGGGCGACAGAGCGAGACTCCGTCTCAAAAATAAAAATAAAAATAAAAAAGCATTATGAGATTATTTTTGTTATTTTGTTATTTTCTTATTTTTTTTTCAGCTCATCAGCTATTGTTAGTATTAGTGTATTTTATGTGTGGTCCAAGACAATTCTTCTTCCATTGTGGCCCAAGGAAGCCAAAAGTTTGGACACTTCTGCTTTAAAGCTTTGCGAGGGCAGAGTGTGGTGTGAGATACTCGGCAGATTGGGGGCAGAACTCCAAGGTCTGGGGCTAGGTTCTGCTGGCCCACCTGGCACTTTCCTCACTAGGACTTGGTGTTCCCAACTGTAATATAGAGGGGCTCCCCAAAGGCACATCCAGCTCTAACATTCTGTGACTCTGGGTTTTGTAACCCTATTTACTCATTTTCTATTATTTCCTGAAAATGTGGCGTCCTAGTTGCAGTTATCTCTCCTTTCCATACACTGACAGTACAGAATGGCATTTTAATCATCTTGGCATTGACATGTTTTAGAGCATTTTTTTTTTTTATACCAGTGAATCTTCTCAGTGATACACAGAAGCATAAGCTGGGTGGAATGTCTAATGTTTAATGTGGCACTTCCCTTCCCCTTTCTTCCCCAGTCTCTATCATTCATGTGCCTATGTGTTTATACAGGTCCCAGGCACATTTGTTTGCTTGAAGCTCAAGGGATGCAGGGATACAGCCCTTCTGAGTTTGCTGGATGCTTGTGGACCCGGGCTGCAACTCTGCTTGCTGCTTCAGAGGAGAGGGCAGGGGAAGGGGCCCCTGCCCAGATCTTTGCAGCCTTGCTTTTCTTTGAGTCTGAGATCTCTTGGGAGCTGCCTCTACCACTTACTGGCTCACTTACTAGGTGATCTTGGGTGAGCTACCCGACTTTACTGTGCCTCCATTTCCTCTATCTCATGGACTGTTGAGACTTCCTGCTTCCATATAATCTGCAGTTCTTGTCCAAAATTCAGATTCCTGGCCCCAGCTCAAACTTACTGAATCAGCATCTCTGGATTGAGATCCAGAATCTGTACTAAAAAAAGAATAGGTTTTTGGGGAACAGGTGGTATTTGGTTACATAGATAAGTTATTTAGCAGTAATTTCTGAGATTTTGGTGCACCCATCACCTAAGCAGTGTACACTGCACCCAATGTGTAGTGTTATATCTCATCTCCTCCCTATCTTCCCCCAAGTTTCCAGGTCCATTATATCATTCTTATGGCTTTACATCCTCATAGCTTAGCTCCTACTTATAAGTGAGAACGTACAGTGTTTTGATTTTCCATTCCTGAGTTGCTTGACTTAGAATAGTGGCCTCCAATTCCATCCAAGTTGCTGTGAACACCATTTGGAGGTGAAAGACCTCTACAAGGAAAACTACAAAACACTGCTGAAAGAAATCATAGATAACACAAACAAATGGAAACATATCCCATGCTCATGGATAGGTAGAATCAATATTGTGAAAATAAGCACACTGCCAAAAGCAGTCTACAAATTCAATGCAATTTCCATCAAAATACCACCATCATTCTTCACAGAACTAGAAAAAACAATCCTAAAATTCATATGGAACCAAAAAAGAGCTTACATAGCCAAAGCAAGAGTACAGAAAAAGAACAAATCTGGAGGTATCACATTACCTTACTTCAAACTATACTGCAAGGCTATAGTCACCCAAACAGCATGGTACTGGCATAAAAATAGGCACATAGACCAATGGAACAGGATAGAGAATCCAGAAATAAAGCCAAATACTTATAGCCAACTGATCTGCAGCCAAGCAAACAAAAACATAAGGTGAGGGAAGGGCACGCTATTCAACAAACAGCGCGGAAATCATTGGCAAACCACATGTAGAAAAACAAAACTGGATCCTTGTCTCTCACCTTGGACAAAAATCAGCCCAAAGTGGGTCGGAATCTGTACTTTTAACAGCTCTTCTAAGCCACAATTCTGTATACTACAGTTTGAGAACCTATTTGTTAAACATATGATGCTTCCCAGCTCACACAGTGTTTTAACCTGTGTTGACTGCATTTAAACATCACCATGACTCTGAGAGGCAAACACAGCATTCTCTCTTTCCTTTTATATACAGGAAACTGCTGCTGAAGGGCAAAACACCTTCTCCACAGTCATCAAAGGCTCCCAAACTCCAGCACTCACCATCCCTTTCCATTTTCTCTTCTGTTACTGAATCTTCTTACAGAAAAGAATGCTAATATGCAGCCTGTCACAGAATTCAGCTTGACTTCCTTTCATTTCTTATTTCTATTTAGTGGGTGAGTTTTCTTTCTCCTGGTTGGCAGATAGCCATCGTCTCTCTTTATAAATGTTTTTATCTGCTGCCGCTTTTATCTTATCAGACCCAGAGTACATCTTCGTCTTTCTGCTCCTAAAGATAATTCCTGCTTTGCTATACGTCATCAGTGTCATCTCAGTCAAAGCTCAAAATAACAAATAGATTTGTTTCCAGTGTGGAAAGAATCCGGGTGAGCCCTGCTTAGAGAGAGCAAGGTTTCTGTGCGTTCACCCTTCTGCACCCTGCCATGCCCTTTAAGGAACTTGGTCACACCTTTGAGAGATTCAGAGAACCCATGTCCCTGATATCTTAGAAGGAATGATGTTTGTGCCTCAGTGACCTGCACACGTGAGAGCAAATTGGGAGAAAGTAGGGTACGGCTGTCTGGACAGTTGGGAGTGATCTCTCATGAACACCTATAGTTGACTGGCAAGAAACATGCTGAGTTTAGGGTGAGTTATAGTCACCCTATCTGCAAACCGAACGGTCCCAAAAGAAAGTGAACTGGCTCTTCTGAGAAGAAACATGTACTGTTTGTATTATTTATTTATTTATTTATTTTGAGACGGTGTCTTGCTCTGTCGCCCAGGCTGGAGTTCAGTGGCGCTATCTCAGCTTACTACAACTTCTGCCTCCCCGGTTCAAGCGATTCTCCTGCCTCCGTCTCCTGAGTGGCTGGGACTACAGGCACCCGCCACCACACCCAGATAATTTTTGTATTTTTTAGTAGAGATGGGGTTTTACCATGTTGGCCAGGCTGGTGTTGATTGAACTCCTGACCTCAAATGATCTGCCCGCGTTGGCCTCCCAAAGTGCTAGGATTATAGGTGTGAGCCACTGCACTCAGCCTGTATTTTTTATTTTCTGTATATTATGATGTTTTGACATCTTAAAAAGCCTTTCTAGCTAGGGAGACACGACCCCTCTCAGGGCTAGCCAATTCTTAGAGACTGTGAAGGGAGCAGTGCAGACTACACCTTTGATATGCAGACTCACCAGTCCAGAAGCTCACCAGCTGAGTCTGGCCCAGACACCCAGAGGCAACATTCCTCTGATTTAATCACCCCGGGGCTAGACACCGGGCAACCAGGGACCATTCTTAGAGAGTAGAGCCTGCCGAAATTATTCAAACTAGCCAGTCCAAGGGTTCACCGTCCCCTGCCTTGCCTTTCCCTCAGAAGCCCCAATAAAAGCGTGATTGGCAGCCCCTCTCCCCCGCTCTGGTGTCTTTCCCCTGTGGCCCTAGGTGCAATGCCTCCTGTCTCTAGGACCTGTGAGCATAACAATATTGTTTTTCCCTGAGTCTTTCCTGTGTCTCCTCTTGTGGCCACAGCTGGCTGACCATCACATTAAAAGATTACAAAACAAGATGCGTGGTCCCCCACTCGGCCCCCGCCTTGGGGCACTTGGTAGTTTGCAAGAGACGTCAGGTTTGCCTGCTGGAAACCATGTGAGTGGAGCCTTAGTGGCCGGGGCTAAGGATGCAAAGGTACTTCTTACATGCCCTGTGACATTGCAGAACAATCGCCGTGGGACAGTGAGAGATGGCAGGAGGCATTGCAGCGGGGGTGTCGGGGTGAGAAGCCAAGAGGCTTCTCTACCTATTATTAGCTGATTACACAATGGATTGCTGTTTATCTTTTCTTTTAATAAAACTTGCTATGGTACACAGTGGCCGGCACATACCAGCCAGGCCTGGCTGCCCTCCAGGGTGTGAGAACTCCATCGTGTGCTGCTTTGTGGAGAGAGTTAAGTCAGGGCTCCGTATCATAGCAACTCAAATGTAAGTTTTCCCAATGGCAGTGGGCTCCTCTAAGGATTTCATCATAGATGAGGGTTTCTCAACCTTGGCACTATTGACATTTTGGGCTGAGTAGTTCTTTGTTGTAGGGGGTGTCCTGTGTGCTGTAGGATGTTTAGTAGCTTCCCTGGCCTCTGTCCATTGGATGCCAGTAGCACTTGCACCTTCTCCACCCTGACTTTCAGGAGTGGTGACCAAATATCTCCAAATGTTGTCAAAGTTGCCCTGGTTGAGAACCACTGACATAGATGAGCAAGAATAATATGTTAATTTCCAGATGCTCTGGGGCTCAGACTCCTTATGAAAATACACAACCTTGTCTTGAGGGTCCATGGCCAGAGCTACCCCGAGATGCCCAAGTTAGCAGAACCTCTTCCTCATTCGTTGAGGTCTCAGTCCCCCTGGGATGGCCAGACAGGGCTTCACCAGAATTATCCCTGTCACCTACAGCCTGACCTCATTCTGTCCCTCAGGCTGCAACCCCCCCTCTAAGGCCTCCTTCACCAGCTCTTCCTTCTGGAATCATTCCAGGTGCTACCCACTGTGTAGCCTAATGCCCTGCCTCTGCTGGGCTATCTTCTAGAACAGGTCCTTACATGAATTACTCCTGGGGTCTCTCAGCTGCTGTTCCTTCATGGTGCCCTCCTTGGCCTAGAAATCACCCCTTTGAGCTCCTCCAGAGCCCGAAGACCTGCCCAGCCTGCAAGCTTCCTTGTCACACTCCTCCAGGGTGTGTCTCATTGCTGGTGAGCAGCCGGCCCATGTGCGGCACTCTGTGCCCACCACGTGTGGAGCATCCTTGGCCTGATATGTGTGACCACCCTATGGATCCAAACTTACCCTAGCAATTAGATCATTGAGCTGCTCATTAGAAATCCAGATTCTGGGTCGTACCCCAGGATGGCATGGGGACTGGGAATCTGCTTTTCCACAAGCATCGCAGGTGACAGGGGACCACTGAGGTCAAAAGAGACCTAGAGGCTGAACATGCTCCCAGTAGCTGGGCCTCCATTTCTTCACCAAGGCCTTCCTTTTTGACTCTGCACTTGTTGATGTAAGTTCTAGTCCTGTGTTTCATTATCCTTGTCCTTACATTTATTTTTGAGTTGACAAATCCTGGAGAAATCTGAAATCAAGTAGTAGACGTCAAAGTAGGTTGGACCATGGGGTCAGGGGTGGCAGGGGAGGGCCCAGGGTTTTAAGTCAGAGCTGCGCCTCTAGTTCTGCCTCCACATCTGCAGATCGCTTCCTGTCTAGCACCTTCCCCCTGTAATTGGTTCAATGGGGTTAGACAGAAAGCAGGCTGCAAGAGCTTTTTAAAGTAATGGAATTCTATCCCCTTCAAATGGAAGCTTATTTGAAACTTGTACATAAAAAGCAGTGAAAGCTCTGCTTAAAGCGGAGAAAGACCTCAAAATCCTACATCCTTAGCCTTCTCTGTGTCCCCTCCTGAGCCTGAGGCTCCACTAGAGGAACCTGGGGGTCTGCAAATGCAAGGTGAGGCCGGCAGGCCTAGTCTCCCTGCCATGATGTTTGTGACTGGCATGCCCAATGCCGGGCCTTTGCACACGAGCAACCACAGCTTCCTTTCCCACTTTAGAGTCTTTTCAGTGGGAGTGCTCTTCCCACCCCTGGGTACAGAACTCCAGCAGGCCCCCACTTGGCCAGTTCACACTCTGCGTGGTCACTTTATCACAAAACACAGCCTCAGTTCAACGTGTCCATTCTAAGAGATTAACCAAAATCTGGAACTTAACTTTATAGCAAATCTTTGCCACCTTTTTTACTGCCACCTCTCGTTCCAGGGTCAGAGAGGAGGGAGAAAGCTGTGCTCAACAAGATGCTGGCAGTGTCAGGAGCTGGCCTCATGCCCTCTGGGTTAAGAGATATCGAATGCTGTTTTGTCAAGAGCTGCTTTCTTGGGCCCCTCCAAGGTTCTCCTTGTTGGGCTCTCCTGCAGATCCCTTGTCCTGGTAGGTGTACCTCCATCCCAAGTGACTGCTGGTCACTGCTTCCCCCTACTAAGGTCAAAAGAAACCTAGAGGCTGAACATACTTCCAAGCACCTGGGCCTCCGTGTCTTCACCAAGGCCTTCCTTTTTGACCCTGCACTTGCTGATGTAAGTTCTAGTCCTGCGTTTCATTCTTCTTGTCCTTATGTTTATTTTTGAGTTGATGAATCCTGGGGAAATCTGGAATGAGGTAGCAGCAGGCCTGAGCTCACCTCTGGCTTTTTGCTCCTGAGTGGCTCTGCCCCTTTCAGTTGTCCTTGCTGACCTTCCCAGGCAGCCCTTGCTCACCGTCCCCAAACTCTGGGAGTGAGTGGAACGCAGTGCAGCCACCTTGATTTTCTGCTGCTGCTTTCTGAGGCATAAGTTAGATGGCAGCTCCTGATATCTCAGCCGCAGAGAGCACGTAGCAAAGCTCCCTGGGAGATCCCATGGTGGCCCATCATGAGATGGGAAGTAAAGGAGGAGATGGGGGCACATAGCTCAGTGTATCTCCCTCCATGGACATCTCTTGACAAGTCTCTCTTTGCTTCACACTCTGACCTCTTGATCTGGCCAAGCATCAGTCAGGGTCCAGCCAGGAAGTAAGAGCCTCTATGAGCTTCGTAGTAAAAGGAACATATTCTATGAATTAGACTGTCCATGATGGTGGGAGGTGTTGGGAAAATAAGGGTTTAAAAAGAGGAGTTAGAGGGTCATAGAAATGTCATGAACAAGCACTGAAGGAGGAGAAGGAATCTGCGCTTTCAGGGAAGATGGGGAGCCAGGCTCCTCTAGCTAGTGGAGCAGGACTGCAAAGGAGGCAGGCAGGGAAGTCCATGGAAGCCTGCTGGGTCAGAATTCACAGCAAGGCATCAGTGCTGGGCTTGCCATCGCTGCCGGTCAGCAGGCTCAGGATCCGGGAAGGAGAGCTGCATGTGCAGTGGAGAAAAGTGACCAGCTGGAACTCATGGGCATCTCCACGTGGATCTCACCTCTCCAAACCAACAGTAACCACCAACAGTAACAGTAACAGAGGGAAAAGCTTCACTTCCCCTCCCAAATCCTACACAAATTCACATTGGATCAGCTGAAATCCGGAACGCCCTAGGAAATGTAGTGCCCAGTGGAAACAAGTTGGCTCTAGAACAATCCAGCACAAGGAGTTACAGACTGATGCTCCTTTCATTTTTTAAATTTACACTTTTTGTTTCATGTCAGTTATATCTTAGTGACTAGGAGACACCTGGATTCTATGATTCTTCTTTGCCATTTGGCACATTTCAATGCATCCTTTGAAGAAGCCAGGAGCACATGCCGATGATGCACCATTTGCAATTTGTTCTTGAGGGAACCAGCACGGCTGTTCTCTGGCCTTCGGCTACTTTTGAAAATGCAGTCAGTGGCCAGGGAAAGTTGTGTGGGAGAGAAGCAGATTTGTGACAGGCTCAAACTGGTGATTGGATGGACTTTACTGAAAAGAGAAATCACAGTAATAACTCACATTCACGGTGGTCGTTGTTTGTATTTTCCAAGTTAAAAAATTTAAGACCAAGTTTCCAGTTGTTGGAGGGCACCAGAAGCCCCACGTGGAGATGGGCAGCAGCTGTCAGGGATGCTGCAGTCAAATCATTGCTATGTTTTCTCCTAGCTTGGTGGGAAGCTGCAGAGGGGAAAGTGCTGGAAATTGTTTCCTTGGGAGCTGGAACCACCACCACCAAGCCATCCATGTGGCTGTTCATTCTAAGGACCATTCAGGGGACAGATGATCTAACAGCCTTTGACTCAGTGGAAACAAAGCTATGGAAGGTGGGGTGAGAGGCCTCTCTGGAGAGCTGTCAAAAGAGAAGAGACAGGAGGAAGTGGGGAGGAGAACAAGAGGCTGAGCAATCTACAGGGTATAGAATGTGCAACCTGGTGTGGGCAGATGTAGAGAAAACAGCTTATTCCCTGCTTGGTAACAGAGAAGTAGTTCTTCTGGCACTTGATTGCCAAGAATGTTCATACACTCAAATATATTCTCTTTGCTTGTAAAGTCTGTGTCCTCCACATTCCCTTCATTCAGCAAAGGGAGACAATATTGTGTAATAAAAAATAACAATGCTATCAGTAACAATAGCCAACACATACTGAGCACTTGTTATGTTCTGGGGATTATTCTCAATGCATGACATGCATGAGCTCATTAAGCTCTCACGAGAACCCTGTAAGTTGGGTGCATCATTACCATGATGCAGAAATGGAGGCACAGAGAGATCGAATGACACATCCAGGTGACAGTGACAGGTGAGTTGGCTCATGCAAGGATTCAAAGCATTGGCTTTGAATTCAGGCCATGAATTGCTAGATGTTTGACCTGGGGCAAGTCAATTAATGTAAATTATTTTTAGTTTTTCATCCATAAAGGGGAAATAATAATAGTTTCTATATCTCAAAGTTGTGGTGAGGGTTAAACATTAGCATGACGTTTATATGCCTGGTACTTAATAAGAGCTCAATAAATGGTCTCCTATCATTATCACTTCCTAGGACGTTTTAAATCTTTTCCATCCCAGCAGCCCCCTCAACCCCAACCCTTTCCCTCTCACATAGCCATAGCATTGCCATCTAAAACGTGTGTGTGTGTGTGTGTGTGTGTGTGCGCGCACTCCTGGTCATCTGGGGAAGAAGGGAGATGGAGAAATGAAAGAGCCGCTTAGAACTCAGTCTAGCCCTGGCGACTGTGCAATTGGTTGCAGCATCCCTGGAGTGGCATCTGCCTGCCACTTTTTGTTTGTTGATTTATTTTGATTTGACACACCAGGACAGATGGCTGGGGGAAGGAGGTTGATAAGAGTCAATATTTGGTGACACGTGAATAATGCACTTGTGGAATTAATCAGCCTTGTCATTTTGGGCTAGTTGCCATGGCTATGGAGAGTCCTGGGTCTTGTGTAAATCAGAGTGAAGGGATCACAGCATGTCACTGCTCCTTGTTTTTCTCAATCCAAGGCTCCTCAAAGAGTCCCTGTCTTCCCCGTCAAGGCCATGGTCTCAGACACATTGGGTATTGCAAATAGTAAGAGTGGCTCATCTATGCCCCTGAATGATGGGATGGCCTTTCTGTCCCTCTCAGGGACCATGTGCATCTACGGCAGTGACTCAAAGACCAGCAAACAGGTTTCAACAGGAATCAACAGAATCACCAATATTTTGTGTTGCCCTATAAGTGCAGTAAAAAGAAAAAAAAAACTTCCATTTTATAAAGGAGCATTTTAATACCAAAAAGAAGGAAGGACATAATTTCAGAATAGAAAAATAGTTATTTAAATAGAAAAAAATTAGTTTAATGAAAAAACTTTCCTATCATCCTTTTTTTTTTTTTTTCTTATTTCATTGATGACTAGTGGAAACTTTTAACAGATTGGCCATGTAGGTGTATTTCATAAGTGTGGAGGCAAGAAGACAGAATACTCAAAACAGTGCTTCAGATGGAATTCTAAGGAGTGTGATTGTTGGAGACGTGGGGCAGAACAGTGAGCTCCTCGGTGCCTCAGTGTGCCCTGTCATAAAATGGATATATTATAATAATAATTATAAAATAAAATATGGGTATATCTATTCTCACCTTGTTTACTTCATGGGGTGGTTCTGAGGATTGACTAGACAATCTCGGTGAAAACAAACGGTAACTTCTTACCAAATTTGGGAGCTCCTCAGACGTGGCAACTATGTCCTGTGGTGTCCCTAGCGTCTGTTATGTAGAAAGTACTCAATTCAAGTGCGCTGAATAAATAAGACAGCAAGTCAAAGGAGTGACTGTAATCGCAGCAAGTCAAACCAGACAGAAGGGGAGGGGAGGGCACTGGAGGACAACGGGCTCAGCTACACCTCCCTCTTCTTTCTAGGTCAGCAGCTACTTAATCAGAAAGATCAACTCAACATTTTCCCTTGACCCAATTAGATTATCGAATCTCCAATAAACTTCATCTGTTATCTCTGGAATCCAGGTAATTTTCTTTTTCTTGGGGAAGACCTTTGCAGCAGTGATTGTTATTAGGACTTGAGACACACTGGTTGGGGGTGTTGGCCTTGGCACTGGACTACCTGGGTTTGGATACTGCCTCCTCCACTTACTAGCTTCATGCTCTTTGGCAAGTTACTGACCCTCTCGGTGCCTCAGTTTCCTCGTTTGTAAATGGGGATAATAACAGATCACACTTCCTGGGGTTGTATGGGGATAAAATGAGTTAATGTTTGCCAAATACTTAGCATAGTACTTGGCACATTGTGGGCATTTTGACCTTCTGTAGGCAGTGAAAGTTAGTCTGCTACACTGAATACTCAGAGACTGCAATGAGACAGCCTCAAACAATGGGAAGATAAGATCATCTTATGAGAGTCCAACCAGATCCCAGTAGATAGAAGCAAAATCTAAGACAGACAGCTTGGCCCCCAAGCCTCTGGCTGGGATTTTACTAACTCCATTGAATATTTTTATACATTTAATGACAGTTGCTGTCAATCACAGACACACGGTCATCATGAAAACTAGGAAAAGGAGAGACCCTGAGACAAAAATAGGCAATGTCCACCAGAATGTCTACCTGAACTTTGTCTTGGCTGTTGGTGGAGTGGAAGAATGTTAACCACCATCTCTTAAGGGTTCCCAACCTACTACCATCAGGCCCGGCTGTGGAGATGGCTGACACAGCAATCTCTCTTTTTTTTTTTTTGTTTTTGAGACAGTCTCACTCCGTTATGCAGCCTAGAGTGCCGTGGTGTGATCTCGGCTCACTGTAACCTCCACCTCCTGGGTTCAAATGATTCTCATGCCTTAGCCTCCTGCGTAGCTGCAACTACAGGCACCTGCCACCACGCCTGGCTAATTTTTTGTATTTTTGGTAGAGATGGGGTTTCACCATATTGGTCAGGCTGGTCTCAAACTCTTGACCTCAGGTGTTCTACCTGCCCACCTCATCCTTCTAAAGTGCTGGGATTACCGGCGTGAGCCACCATGCCCGGCCGACCCAGGCAATCTTAATAATTGCCACATTTCACCTACATAATCACTGTCTATTCTGATCCAGGACCACAAAATAACATTCCACAGCCAGTGGGCTTTCCTCCCAGATCCATCTTCAGGAGGAGAATGACTTTATGCCTCAGTCACCTGACTTTGGTTGGTTGCTCTCTTTGTGTCTACCCTGAGACCAAAGGTCAGACCATGAATCACAGTCAAGTCGTTAAATGAAGAGTAGTAACCCTGGGAAGCCTCTCGGAAGACAGCTGTTGGGCCTTCTCCAACGCTCCCGGGCAAGCCCTTTTCTTTCTTTAAACTTCTGTAGGCAGAAGTCTTTTTCTGACAGATGGCACATAGTCAAAGGCAGCAGCTCCCAAGTCCAGGAAGGCGCTCATGTCCACTGTGCTGTGTGCACGGTGGGGCAACGAGTGCCCTAAGCAGAACTGGAGACTCACCTGGCACTAATGTCCCAGTTGGCTCTTCTTTCTGCCCAGCAATTGGTTCAGCTGCTGAGCCTGGCAGATGTTAGGAGCCTCAGAGTGCTTTGTAAGAGTTGATTTAGGAGGCCAAACAAGCCACACTGAGCCTCCGTTTGTGTTGGAATAACAATAACTAGAACCATGGCTTTGACCCCAGCAGTGTCACCAAACAAAAGGCAAGCTCAGTGACAGGAAAAGGAGCAGGATTACCTTTGAGTAGCTTTTAAAATGCCGTGGATCCTGCAGCCAGAGTCAGGTCTTAGCAGTTGAGAAGGAGCCAGGAAGGAGCCATGGAACTCTCTTCCCTTCCCCAAACATGCCGGGCCTCTCACGTTCCAAGCTGCCACTTGTGCTGCTATTTCCCTGTCTGTGGCAAACACCCATCTTCCAAAACTCAACCAAAACAATAGAGCTGGAAAGAGCTCAGAGGTACCTGGTTTGGTGGTTCTCTACCCTGTCACCATGAAAAACCCTTTCATGAGTGTACTCCATGGTCCCCTTATTTTGCAAGATTTTTGTCTTTCAAATAAGCAGCATTTACCAAGTATATAATGGATTAATTGACCAAAGACTTATACATTGTCCAAACTGAACTTCCAGTCAGCAAATATTCACATTGTGTTAATCTGATTCCAGCCCAAAGCAAAGAAACTTGATTTTTTCACCAGTTTGGGGCAGGCTGATCTCTAATAACTGTGCAACTTTAGTTGGGCTTCCTGGCGAAAGATAGCCAGAAAAATCCTACGATTATTTTCTAGGCTCTCTGAGGGTCCTCGATGGGGAACTCAATCTAAACTCTACTATTCAAATGTGTTCATTCATTTGTTATGTTGGGACAAATGGACAGAGAGCTGACATTGACCACATTTCTGCCATGTACAGGACATTGTGCTGGGTCCTCTCACAGATATGATCTCACTGAGAAACCCCGTCACTTATGTAAGATGGGTAGTACCATCATCTCATCCCCATTTTACAGGTGAGGACACTGAGGTAAGAGTCAGTAACTTTCTCAGGGGCATATAACTATCCAGTGACAGAGGTAGGACACTGATTTAGGGTTTAACAGTTTTATTAAGATATATTTCACATATCATATAACTCGCCCATCTAATGTGTATTACTCAGTGGTTTTTAATATATTCAGAGTTGTGCAACCATCATCACAATGAAGTTTAGAAAATTTCCGTCACCCATTAAAGAAATCCCATACCTATTTGCAGTCACTCCCCATTTCCCCCAATCCCTCCCGCTCAGCCCTAGGTAAACACCAATCTACTTTTCATCTCTGTGGATGGACTTGCCTATTCCAGACATTTTATATAAGTTGTCCCAGTTTTTTAGACTCTGAAATCCACATACATACAGGCCCTTGCTCAGGAATCAGGGCAGATTACAAATCCTTCCCATAATGTTATAGGTTGTTTCTTATGTTACTTTGAAAGTACACAAATACATAAATGCTACATGCTTCATGTTTGAAGCACATAAAAATTCAAATATTATGGCACATCCGGGTAAAAACTGGCATGCCATTATGTAGCTGTCACACACTTGAATTTGAATGGGGACACGTTCTCTCCTATCACGTCCCAGGCACACGGAGCACTCTGAGAGGAGAGACCCCTCTTGCCCTCTCTTAAGCCTTCTCATCATTTTGTTTTGAATCAGGTCATCATACAGCCTTCAGGGTACCTGGTGTGTGTCCCTCTCCAGATTGCAAGGGTCCTGGCCCAGGTGGTGTGAGGTCCCCTTCCTACCTGAGAGGCTCCTCTGTGTTTTCTGGCTCTCCTGTTCTATTCTCCTTAACCTTCCCTTGCCTGCAAATTGCTGCTGGCAACATGATTTATTCTCCTGCCACAGACAGTGGGGATGTTTAACACCCATGTCTAATAGTTTTCCAGATAGAATTCCCCTCTTGTCAGTTGCTTTGTCTCCTAAGTTCAGGTTCCTTTTTCCCAAGTGATCAATTATTCCTGCTAGGTTTGTCCTTTTGTATCTTCAGGGCATGTCCTGAAAGTCTGTCCTGAGTGTACGTGTTTGGCTTGTACCATGAGTGTCAGCAAAATGGCTCACCTGCTGCAGGTCAAGTAGGACTCACAGAAACTGGTATTTCACTAGGAGTCACCAGCTGTTCATTTGTTCATTCATTCATTCATTCATTCATTTTCTCATCTGACATGTGCTGAGCCTCCTTGTCTCCCCAGGTGCCATGAGCACACAGGGCACAGCCTCACTCCTTGCACAGTGCTCTTTCCAGCAGCCCTGCTTCTTGTTTGGGGGACAAGTTGCCGAGACCAGCTCGGTCGAGATCAGCGGTGCTAGAGGAATTGAAGACACACACACAGAAAAATAGCATGTAGAGTGGGAAACAGGGGACCCACAGCCTTCAGAGCTGAGAGCCCCAAACAGAGATTTACCCACATATTTATTGATAGCAAGCCAATGGTAAACATTGTTTCTATAGATTATAGATTAACTAAAAGTATTTCTTACGGGAAACAAAGGGATGGCCTGAAACAAAGGGATGGGTCTGGCTAGTTATCTGCAGCAGGAACACGTGCTTAAGGCACAGATCGCTCATGCTATTGTTTGTGGCTTAGGAACACCTTTAAGCGGTTTTCTGCCCTGGGTGGGCCGGGTGTTCCTTGCCCTCATTTTGGTAAACCCACATCATGGGTCATAGCCCATGGGCGTCACAGTCATCACGTGGGCATCGTGGCCATCATGAACATGTCACAGTACTGCAGAGATTTTGGTTATGGCCAGTTTTGGGGCCAGGTTATGGCCAGATTTGGGAGCCTATCCCCAGCACAAGTACACTTGGGGTACTAGTTGTGCGTCTGAGTTGGAGTTCCCTAAGCTTTTAGATAGTCATGGAGCCTCACTGTGGAGCATAGATTTACTCAATGTTTTGGGAGGGAACTTTTGTATTAAAATAAGGACTGATCTATTACAGGGAAGAATTGAAAGCCTGAGTTTTAAAGACACAATCTGAGACTTCAAAGATATTTTTGAGCTTGTGGAGAACTTCTTCCACTCCCCCACCCCCTACCCACTTATTCACACACACACACACACACACACACACACACACACACACACACACACCAGAAACATCACATACCAAGACCAGCTTCCGGTAGACATTCACAACCTCTTTGATGGGCACACAGGCCTCTAGGGCCAGGGAGATGAAGGAGCCTCTGAATTCTGCTTACTACTCAACTTGAAAAATCTGTAGGCAAGTTTATAATAGAGGTCTTTTGAACAGGGTGTCTTCCTTGGGTTTCTCTGACAGGCAGCCCACCGGGAGCCCCGGTAGCCCATCAAACTTCTAGACCTCCTCTGAAGTTGAAGAGGTTAGTCCTCTTCAGTGGGCCCAGAATATAAAATCTGTTTTGTTCCACAGTGTGGGGCTCTCTTTCCTGGATGGGAGAGGGGCAAAGATGCTAATTCTGGGTTGAACAGATATGCTGGGACATAACTGGCAGGTTCCATCAAGTCTAATCTACTTAGTGACATGACTCTGGGCTCTCATATATCTAATAAGATTTTTCTCCCTAATTCTAGAAGGCATATTAAACCTGCCATTTATAATTTACCTGTTAGTAATTATAAATGCATACCATCATTTCTGTTTTGGTCCTAAGATCCACTTGGCAAGTGGATTAGTTCACACAATTTGGTGTTCTGTACCTTGGAAGAAAGGAAAAATGCTTTTTGCCTGTAACAGCACAATATCCTTTTTCCTAATTAGGGATGGCTGGGCATCTTTGGGCTCTTATTTTATTCTTTTGTCATTTGGGCCCTTCGTAATGGAAGCCTCTGCCTTTGTCTATCTCCAGTTACCTTTTATCTCCCCTAAGAGTTTAGGAAATTTAAAACCAAACTCCCATCTTTGTGTTACAAGGTCACTGGAGCCATTATTGTAATCTGGATTTGAATATCCCTCTCTTAAAAAGGTTCATAAAAGAAGCTTGATCAGGACTGACTAATTCAATGACTTTGGAACCCTCTGCTCTCCATTTAGGCTTTCTATTAGCTTGATTCAGCTCTGCACCATTGATTCTTTAAGTTTCAGATGGAGAGTTTCACATTTCTTTTTTATTTATTTATTTATTTTTATGGAGACCGAGTCTCACTCTGTTGCCCAGGCTGGAGTGCAGTGGTGCAATCTTGGCTCACTGCAACCTCCAGCTCCCAGATTCAAGCGATTGTCCTGCTTCAGCCTCCTGAGTAGCTGGGATTACAGGCATGTGCCACCAGGCCCAGTTAATTTTTGTATTTTTGGTAGATATATTTGGGGTTTCACCATGTTTGCCAGGCTTGTCTCGAATTCCTGACCTCAGGTGATCCACCCGCCTTGTCCTCCCAAAGTGCTGGCATTACAAGCATGAGCCGGCATGCCCAGCCTACATTTCTTTTTAAAGTGAACAGAACCCAATATGAATCTTCAGTAAATTATTTTCCTTCATCATAGAATAGATGGCATCACTTCCTTTAGGATTATTCCTATAGATCTTTGCCAACTCAGCCTTAAGATCCAAATATAAATCAAAGAGGTGGAAGATGGAGATGGAAGATTTAGAATCATCGAGATTTAATCTCTTACTTCACAGACAAGGAAACTATGAGAAGCAAAGTGATTTGGCCGAAGTCACAGAGATAAATTAGTAGTTACAACAGATTATATTTCCTGTAATTGTTTAAAGCCACATTTCTGAGCCATTTGTCTTAGAAGTTGGGGAAAAAGGCAGGGTGGAAGAAAAAGGTTGAGCTATCAAGGTTCAAGACAAAAGGCGAATTGGGACCTTGTATGGAAGGCGGATGTCAGAATGGGAAATGAAAGGATATCAGCTGCTCAAAGCCAAAGACGGAGCACAAACCAAAGACATGAGTGAGTCAAGGGAGGGGAGTTCATGAAGAGTTGGTCTGTGCCAAGAAGGTGAACTGCAAGGGAAACTTGGGGGGTCCATGAGGCCATGCTCTTTATTGCATTAACTTCTCTTGCAGGCTTGTTCTTTTTAAAACAGAGGAGTTTTATGTTTTTAAAAATTGAGGTAATTATTTACATAATTAAGAAATCAAACACTGTTGAAAAGCTTATAATACAAAGCAGTACTTCCCTGAACAAACCCACACCGGCTGCTAGTTCTTGGCTAAGGGACATGCTTTGAATTTTTAGCCTCTTTCTCTGAGTTACCTATGCATTTAAATACAAGGGTACATTGCAATATTTAAACTTACAAATGTTATCAGAGATGAAGATTTCATATCTCCACCTCTCTTCATCCTCTCACCCAAATTTTACCACACTTTAAATTATATCAATAATAGGTCTTTAAACCATTATGGCAGTGTAAGTATTGTTCACTCCAGAACCCAAAAGAACACTGGGATTCCATATTTTTTCTTGAATAGGCCTTTTGTCATTCTTTGAGTAAATAATTGCCTGATTGCATCTTCTTTGCAGAAGCTTCATCATATCACCAATTGCATCACCCTTTCTATTGTGGGTCTACTTTTTCCTGGACACTCCTTCATGAAACATTATCTCTTCCTGCACCAGTGAGGATTAGTGGCTCTCCAGTTCTGCCACACTTGGGATTAACTTGGGATCTTCTCTCAACAGCTTTTCTAGGTTGGATTTAGGTTTCTGGGATGTCATGCTTTCCTTTTCTTGGATTACTTCCTTGTAACCAAGATGCATATCCTCCAGGCACTTTTAACAAAGGAAGGTCAACTATCTGAGTCTAAACATGTCTGCAAGTGTCCATTCTGTTTTCATACTTGATTCAATTTGCCTGGTTGTAAAATTCTAGCCTGAAAAATTATCTTCTTTAACATTTGGAAGGCATTGCTTCATTGTTTCCTGGCTTTTACGTTGTTGTTCAGAACACAAACACTATTCTGATTCTAATTCTATTGATTTGTTCCCCTGGAAGCTTTTAGAGTCATCTTTTTATTCCTGATGTTCCAAATTTTTACCTCTTGGGAGGTCTTTTTAAATTTGTTGATCGTTCAACAATAGGTCAGTGGGCTTTTGATAGTTAAATGTACTGACACCAGAATTGGATGGCCCAGATTCAAAACCTGACTCCACCATATACCAGCTATGGCACTGATTAACTTACTAACCCTCTCTGGGTTAGGTTTTTTGTCTGGAAAATCCCGAGGAACCTCATGACATTGCTATGAGGATTAAAACAAATAATATACATGCAGCATTTAGAATAGTGCCTGGCATATAGTGGCAAATGCTGTATTGAGATAGTCATTGTCAGCACGCAGTTCTGCAGACTCAGCATAGCAGAGTGCCATACCCAATCATGTGTCCCCCTGATTGGACTGGCTGCCATTTACTGATGGCCCCCTAGGAAAACCACTTGGTGCCAACCACACTCTTAAAGGCTGCAGAGGGGACTTTTGACCTTTGTTGAGTTCTGACTCTGTCATCACCAGTGTGGAGCACTGCTTTCTTGGCTGGCCAGGCCCACCATGGCAGCTGCTCCAATCCTTCATGCCACCCACATGAAGGCATGATTCAACAGGACCCTCCTCATACCTCATGCAACTGTCATTCTCTTTCTTCCCTAGGACTTCCCTGTTCCCACTAAGGCATGAGACTCTGTCGGTGCACTCAGCACCTGCACATGCCTGATGGCTTTTGAGCCAGGCCTGAGACACAGTAGGCAGTTGTGCAAGCTTGTGGGTGTGCCACTGGCCCATGCACACTTGCTGGCTGCCATTGCTGCTGCTGCAGTGGGATCTGGCTTCCTTGATGGCCTCTGGAAGAGCCGGATGGAACAGCCAAGAACCACAGGGGAGGGAAGATACAATCTTATGGAGCAAGTCTGACCATGGGAAATGGGAACCAGCAGATAATTATTCCTATTTGCTCTGAGTTGGATCGTTAAGAGACTGAAAAGCAAACATCTTTACTCATTACAAATCCATAGCCAGCTTGGAAGCACCCTCTCTTACATTTGTTTCC